>NC_138313.1:51110000-51192500 GCF_965601325.2 Salmo salar | reverse complement strand
ATAATAATAATATTAATGATAATAATAATATTAATGATAATAATAATATGAATAATAATAATAATAATATTAATGATGATGATAATATTAATGATAATAATGATGATAATAATAATATAATAATAATATATGCTGTCAAGTACAGTTCCAATTGGCTCATTCATCCTCCCTCCTCTCCCCTGTAACTATTTCCTAGGCAACGTACCTGGTTACAAAAAACTTATTTCAGAAAGTATTTATACCCCTTGACTTTTTCCACGTTGTTGTTACAGCCTGATTTTTTTTCATTTATTAAATTCGATTTTTTTTTTCAACACACAATAATCCCTATTGTCAAAGTGGAATTATATTTTTAGAATTTTTTTGAAATTAATTAAACATGAATAATTATTCAACCCCTTTTGTTATGTCAAGCCTAAATAAGTTCAGGAGTAAACATTTGCTTAACAAGTCACATAATAAGTTGCATGGACTCACTCTGTGTGCAATAATAATGTTTAACATGATTTTTGAATGACTACCTCATCTCTGGACCTCCACACATACAATTATCTGTAATGTCCCTCAGTCAAGCAGTTCATTTTAAACACAGATTCAACCACAGAGACCAGGGAGGTTTTCCAATGCCTCACAAAGAAGGGCACCTCAGAAAGACTCACAGCTGTAATCACTGCCAAAGGTGATTCTACAAAGTATTTACTCAGGGATGTGAATACTTATATAAATGAGATATTTCTGTATTTCATTTTCAATAAATGTGATTCTTTTTTCTAAAAACACGTTTTCACTTTGTCATTATTGGGTATTGTGATGTCGTAATGGGGTATTGTGATGTCGCAATGGGGTATTGTGATGTCGTAATGGGGTATTGTGATGTCGTAATGGGGTATTGTGATGTCGTAATGGGGTATTGTGATGTCACAATGGGGTATTATCTGTAGATGGGTGAGAGAAAAAAAATAGATTTCATCCATTTTGAATTCGGGCTGTAATGAATTGGAATAAGTCAAGGGATCAGAATACTTTCCAAATGCAGTGTAAACACGGTAGTTCAAGTTGAAGATAATATGTGCCGTCGCGTTTAAATTTACTGTAATTTCAATTAGTTTAACCTTGCTTAAATAAAACAATGCATTTTTTATTGTGAGCGAGCATTGCGCCTTTTAACTTTTCAATGATCATTTAAATTCAACATTTAATTCAGTTGCCATTTGTAAGTAGCCTGAGCACAAGTCTGTCTGTCCCTTCATGCCACTCCCGCTGATTTCTAAGTACAAGTCATAGGTACAAGTCCATACGTTGGAATGTTTTGTAACCTTTATTAAACTAGGCAAGTCTGTCGGCAAAACCGGACGACGCTGGGCCAATTGCGCACCGCCCTATGGGACTCCCGATCACAGCCGGATGTGATGCAGCCTGGATTCGAACCAGGGATTGCAGTGAGATACAGTGCCTTAGACCGCTGCGCCACTCGGGAGTCCCCCAATAAAACCTACAACAGGCCTACAAATGGTCACATGCTGCAAGATAAGAAAGTGCAAATAGTGGACTATCTCGTTAATATATACACGCAGCAGCTGAGAGGCAAGTTAATGTTGCTTGTAGAATGGAGAAGTGTAGTAAATGGCTCTGTGTTAGACTCTCTGCTAACCGACCGCTCTGTGTTAGACTCTCTGCTAACCGACCGCTCTGTATTAGACTCTCTGCTAACCGACCGCTCTGTGTTAGACTCTCTGCTAACCGACCGCTCTGTGTTACACTCTCTGCTAACCGACCGCTCTGCATTAGACTCTCTGCTAACCGACCGCTCTGTATTACACTCTCTGCTAACCGACCGCTCTGCATTAGACTCTCTGCTAACCGACCGCTCTGCATTAGACTCTCTGCTAACCGACCGCTCTGCGTTACACTCTCTGCTAACCGACCGCTCTGCGTTAGACTCTCTGCTAACCGACCGCTCTGTGTTAGACTCTCTGCTAACCGACCGCTCTGTGTTAGACTCTCTGCTAACCGACCGCTCTGTATTAGACTCTCTGCTAACCGACCGCTCTGTGTTAGACTCTCTGCTAACCGACCGCTCTGTGTTACACTCTCTGCTAACCGACCGCTCTGCATTAGACTCTCTGCTAACCGACCGCTCTGTATTACACTCTCTGCTAACCGACCGCTCTGCATTAGACTCTCTGCTAACCGACCGCTCTGCATTAGACTCTCTGCTAACCGACCGCTCTGTATTAGACTCTCTGCTAACCGACCGCTCTGTGTTAGACTCTCTGCTAACCGACCGCTCTGTGTTACACTCTCTGCTAACCGACCGCTCTGCATTAGACTCTCTGCTAACCGACCGCTCTGCATTACACTCTCTGCTAACCGACCGCTCTGCATTAGACTCTCTGCTAACCGACCGCTCTGCGTTACACTCTCTGCTAACCGACCGCTCTGCATTAGACTCTCTGCTAACCGACCGCTCTGCGTTAGACTCTCTGCTAACCGACCGCTCTGTATTAGACTCTCTGCTAACCGACCGCTCTGCATTAGACTCTCTGCTAACCGACCGCTCTGCGTTAGACTCTCTGCTAACCGACCGCTCTGCATTAGACTCTCTGCTAACCGACCGCTCTGCATTAGACTCTCTGCTAACTGACCAAAATGTTAAAATGTAGGCTACCTGTTAGCGTAGCTGATGCCACTCGCTCTCTACTGAAGTAGCCTACGATTAAAACCTATATATCTTTGGTCTTATACTCAAGTAGAATTTGTGTCTTTTACTTGAGTCATTTTTTTTATTTAGAAATGTACTTTTACTCAAGTGTGACAATACAGTATCTTAAAGTGCTAGGTAGTCTACCTGTCAGTGAAGTAGCTGCTGCTTCCGCGACCCGACTGGTAGTTCTTCTGGGTAATGTAGCGCGTGGTGAAGTGACCGATACCCAGGAAGTCACAGGTACCCTTAACGTAACTCTTCTCCTGGGAAGAGAAGGTGGGGAGACGGGACGTACCCAGACCCTGCTGGGCACTCTTACGACCTGGAGAGAGAGAGAGACAGAGAGAGAGACAGAGAGAGAGACAGAGAGACAGAGAGAGAGAGAGAGCAGTTTTATTTTAAAATGTTTTTATTTCATCTTTATTTAACTAGGCAAGTCACACAGTTAAACCTTAGTTCTAACCCTGGGTTGGGCAGGTGGGGATGTACCCAGACCCTGCTGGGCAGAGACAGAGAGGGAGACCCAGGGTCACTCAGTACCCTCTACCCTCTAGGGTCTAACTCAGTACCTCTACCCTCTAGGGTCTAACTCAGTACCTCTACCCTCTAGGGTCTAACTCAGTACCCTCTAGGGTCTAACTCAGTACCCTCTACCCTCTAGGGTCTAACTCAGTACCCTCTACCCTCTAGGGTCTAACTCAGTACCTCTAGGGTCTAACTCAGTACCCTCTAGCCTCTAGGGTCTAACTCAGTACCCTCTACCCTCTAGGGTCTAACTCAGGACCCTCTAGGGTCTAACTCAGTACCCTCTAGGGTCTAACTCAGGACCCTCTAGGGTCTAACTCAGTACCCTCTAGGGTCTAACTCAGTACCCTCTACGCTCTAGGGTCTAACTCAGGACCCTCTAGGGTCTAACTCAGTACCTCTACCCTCTAGGGTCTAACTCAGTACCTCTACCCTCTAGGGTCTAACTCAGGACCCTCTAGGGTCTAACTCAGTACCCTCTAGGGTCTAACTCAGTACCCTCTAGGGTCTAACTCAGTACCCTCTAGGGTCTAACTCAGTACCCTCTAGGGTCTAACTCAGTACCTCTACCCTCTAGGGTCTAACTCAGTACCCTCTAGGGTCTAACTCAGTACCCTCTAGGGTCTAACTCAGTACCTCTACCCTCTAGGGTCTAACTCAGTACCTCTACCCTCTAGGGTCTAACTCAGTACCCTCTAGGGTCTAACTCAGTACCCTCTAGGGTCTAACTCAGTACCTCTAGGGTCTAACTCAGTACCCTCTAGGGTCTAACTCAGTACCTCTACCCTCTAGGGTCTAACTCAGTACCCTCTACCCTCTAGGGTCTAACTCAGGACCCTCTAGGGTCTAACTCAGTACCCTCTAGGGTCTAACTCAGGACCCTCTACCCTCTAGGGTCTAACTCAGTACCCTCTAGGGTCTAACTCAGTACCCTCTAGGGTCTAACTCAGTACCCTCTAGGGTCTAACTCAGTACCCTCTAGGGTCTAACTCAGGACCCTCTAGGGTCTAACTCAGGACCCTCTAGGGTCTAACTCAGTACCTCTAGGGTCTAACTCAGTACCCTCTAGGGTCTAACTCAGTACCTCTACCCTCTAGGGTCTAACTCAGTACCCTCTAGGGTCTAACTCAGTACCCTCTACCCTCTAGGGTCTAACTCAGTACCCTCTACCCTCTAGGGTCTAACTCAGGACCCTCTAGGGTCTAACTCAGTACCCTCTAGGGTCTAACTCAGTACCCTCTAGGGTCTAACTCAGTACCCTCTAGGGTCTAACTCAGTACCCTCTAGGGTCTAACTCAGTACCCTCTAGGGTCTAACTCAGGACCCTCTAGGGTCTAACTCAGTACCCTCTAGGGTCTAACTCAGTACCCTCTAGGGTCTAACTCAGTACCTCTACCCTCTAGGGTCTAACTCAGTACCCTCTAGGGTCTAACTCAGTACCCTCTAGGGTCTAACTCAGTACCCTCTAGGGTCTAACTCAGTACCCTCTACCCTCTAGGGTCTAACTCAGTACCCTCTACCCTCTAGGGTCTAACTCAGTACCTCTACCCTCTAGGGTCTAACTCAGTACCCTCTAGGGTCTAACTCAGGACCCTCTAGGGTCTAACTCAGTACCCTCTAGGGTCTAACTCAGTACCCTCTAGGGTCTAACTCAGTACCCTCTAGGGTCTAACTCAGGACCCTCTAGGGTCTAACTCAGTACCCTCTAGGGTCTAACTCAGTACCCTCTAGGGTCTAACTCAGTACCCTCTAGGGTCTAACTCAGTACCTCTACCCTCTAGGGTCTAACTCAGTACCCTCTACCCTCTAGGGTCTAACTCAGTACCCTCTAGGGTCTAACTCAGTACCCTCTAGGGTCTAACTCAGTACCCTCTACCCTCTAGGGTCTAACTCAGTACCCTCTAGGGTCTAACTCAGTACCCTCTAGGGTCTAACTCAGTACCCTCTACCCTCTAGGGTCTAACTCAGTACCCTCTAGGGTCTAACTCAGGACCCTCTAGGGTCTAACTCAGTACCTCTACCCTCTAGGGTCTAACTCAGTACCCTCTAGGGTCTAACTCAGGACCCTCTAGGGTCTAACTCAGTACCCTCTACCCTCTAGGGTCTAACTCAGGACCCTCTAACTCAGTACCCTCTAGGGTCTAACTCAGTACCCTCTAGGGTCTAACTCAGTACCCTCTAGGGTCTAACTCAGTACCCTCTAGGGTCTAACTCAGTACCCTCTAGGGTCTAACTCAGGACCCTCTAGGGTCTAACTCAGTACCTCTACCCTCTACGGTCTAACTCAGTACCTCTACCCTCTAGGGTCTAACTCAGTACCCTCTAGGGTCTAACTCAGTACCCTCTAGGGTCTAACTCAGTACCCTCTAGGGTCTAACTCAGTACCCTCTAGGGTCTAACTCAGTACCCTCTAGGGTCTAACTCAGTACCTCTACCCTCTAGGGTCTAACTCAGTACCTCTACCCTCTAGGGTCTAACTCAGTACCCTCTAGGGTCTAACTCAGTACCCTCTAGGGTCTAACTCAGTACCTCTACCCTCTAGGGTCTAACTCAGTACCCTCTAGGGTCTAACTCAGTACCCTCTACCCTCTAGGGTCTAACTCAGTACCCTCTAGGGTCTAACTCAGTACCCTCTACCCTCTAGGGTCTAACTCAGTACCCTCTAGGGTCTAACTCAGGACCCTCTAGGGTCTAACTCAGTACCCTCTAGGGTCTAACTCAGTACCCTCTAGGGTCTAACTCAGTACCCTCTAGGGTCTAACTCAGTACCCTCTACCCTCTAGGGTCTAACTCAGTACCTCTACCCTCTACGGTCTAACTCAGGACCCTCTAGGGTCTAACTCAGTACCCTCTACCCTCTAGGGTCTAACTCAGTACCCTCTAGGGTCTAACTCAGGACCCTCTTGGGTCTAACTCAGGACCCTCTAGGGTCTAACTCAGACTAGGTTTATACTTAACAAGTATGCCTAGACTAGGTTTATACTTAACAAGTATGCCTAGACTAGGTTTATACTTAACAAGTATGTCTAGACTAGGTTTATACTTAACAAGTATGTCTAGACTAGGTTTATACTTAACAAGTATGTCTAGACTAGGTTTATACTTAACAAGTATGTCTAGACTAGGTTTTATACTTAACAAGTATGCCTAGACTAGGTTTATACTTAACAAGTATGTCTAGACTAGGTTTATACTTAACAAGTATGTCTAGACTAGGTTTATACTTAACAAGTATGCCTAGACTAGGTTTATACTTAACAAGTATGTCTAGACTAGGTTTATACTTAACAAGTATGCCTAGACTAGGTTTATACTTAACAAGTATGCCTAGACTAGGTTTATACTTAACAAGTATGCCTAGACTAGGTTTATACTTAACAAGTATGCCTAGACTAGGTTTATACTTAACAAGTATGTCTAGACTAGGTTTATACTTAACAAGTATGTCTAGACTAGGTTTTATACTTAACAAGTATGCCTAGACTAGGTTTATACTTAACAAGTATGCCTAGACTAGGTTTATACTTAACAAGTATGTCTAGACTAGGTTTATACTTAACAAGTATGCCTAGACTAGGTTTATACTTAACAAGTATGTCTAGACTAGGTTTATACTTAACAAGTATGTCTAGACTAGGTTTTATACTTAACAAGTATGCCTAGACTAGGTTTATACTTAACAAGTATGTCTAGACTAGGTTTATACTTAACAAGTATGTCTAGACTAGGTTTATACTTAACAAGTATGTCTAGGCTAGGTTTTATACTTAACAAGTATGCCTAGACTAGGTTTATACTTAACAAGTATGTCTAGACTAGGTTTATACTTAACAAGTATGCCTAGACTAGGTTTATACTTAACAAGTATGCCTAGACTAGGTTTATACTTAACAAGTATGCCTAGACTAGGTTTATACTTAACAAGTATGTCTAGACTAGGTTTATACTTAACAAGTATGTCTAGACTAGGTTTATACTTAACAAGTATGTCTAGACTAGGTTTATACTTAAAAAGTATGTCTAGACTAGGTTTTATACTTAACAAGTATGCCTAGACTAGGTTTATACTTAACAAGTATGTCTAGACTAGGTTTTATACTTAACAAGTATGCCTAGACTAGGTTTATACTTAACAAGTATGCCTAGACTAGGTTTATACTTAACAAGTATGTCTAGACTAGGTTTATACTTAACAAGTATGCCTAGACTAGGTTTATACTTAACAAGTATGTCTAGACTAGGTTTATACTTAACAAGTATGTCTAGACTAGGTTTATACTTAACAAGTATGTCTAGACTAGGTTTTATACTTAACAAGTATGCCTAGACTAGGTTTATACTTAACAAGTATGTCTAGACTAGGTTTATACTTAACAAGTATGCCTAGACTAGGTTTATACTTAACAAGTATGCCTAGACTAGGTTTATACTTAACAAGTATGCCTAGACTAGGTTTATACTTAACAAGTATGTCTAGACTAGGTTTATACTTAACAAGTATAAGAAGGATTCTGTCTGTGAACATCAGCCATGAAAATAGTTAATTTTTCCAGGTCATGTATCATGTATGTAAACTCACCAATAAAGTCCTTCATGACCTGAGGGTAGTCCCCGTGAAAGATGGGAGTGGCGAACCAGCCCATGTAGAATTGGAGGTATCTCTCTGCTGCCTCGATGTCCTTCTGGTTACTGATGTCTACCGGTTCGCCCCAATCTCCAGACAGAGAGATGCCCACCAGACCTACAGGAGATGGGATCAATCAACCAATCCATGTCTTTATTGGCCCCAATTTGGGAAATGTGTAGGAAGGAAGGCTGTGGCGTTGATTTACCTTTCTGGTTTCCTCTCCACTTCGTGTCATAGGTGTGCCAGACTTTAGCATGGGCCTGGCAAGACAAGGAGAGTCAACTGGTATCATTGATGACATTTCAATTCATTCATCAAACCTTTTGATTAGTGGAATCGGGTGCGTAGTGATAGAGCAAAATAAAAAACAATTAGGGTTCACAGGACCAGGATTAATAAA
This sequence comes from Salmo salar, assembly GCF_965601325.2. Classification (NCBI taxonomy): domain Eukaryota; kingdom Metazoa; phylum Chordata; class Actinopteri; order Salmoniformes; family Salmonidae; genus Salmo; species Salmo salar. The sequence goes on along the minus strand of NC_138313.1, from coordinate 51,184,244 downwards.
AATATAGGCTGGTCCCAGATCTGTTGGTACTGTATAGCCAGCTTCTATGGCCACTGTAGGCTGGTTCCAGATCTGTTGGTACTGTATAGGCACTGTAGGCTGGTCCCAGATCTGTTGGTACTGTATAGCCAGCTTCTATGGCCCCTGTAGGCTGGTCCCAGATCTGTTGGTACTGAATAGCCAGCTTCTATGGCCCCTGTAGGCTGGTCCCAGATCTGTTGGTACTGTATAGCCAGCTTCTATGGCCCCTGTAGGCTGGTCCCAGATCTGTTGGTACTGAATAGCCAGCTTCTATAGCCACTGTAGCACAAGCAGATCTGAGACCAGGGAAAAATAGTGACCTCTAACCTTGATCATGTGATGCGCGGCCCGGTAGGCCCCTGTTCCTCTCAGCTTCAGTCCAGGAGCGTGTTCACCAGTCTCATATCCTTCCACCGCCACCGCCTGCAAACACACTACAGTTAGTCAATTACCCCTCCCCCCCCCCTATAGACATTTACCCTGCCCCCCCCTATAGACATTTACCCTGCCCCCCCCCTATAGACATTTACCCTGCCCCCCCCCATAGACATTTACCCTGCCCCCCCCCTATAGACATTTACCCTGCCCCCCCCCATAGACATTTTCCCTGCCCCCCCCCATAGACATTTACCCTGCCCCCCTATAGACATTTACCCTGCCCCCCCCCCCCCCCTATAGACATTTACCCTGCCCCCCTATAGACATTTACCCCACCACCCCCCCGGGACATTTACCCTGCCCCCCCCCCCCTATAGACATATACCCTGCCACCCCTATAGTCATTTACCCTGCCCCCCCCTATAGTCATTTACCCTGCCCCCCCCCTATAGTCATTTACCCTGCCCCCCCTATAGACATTTACCCTGCCCCCCCTATAGACATTTATCCTGCCCCCCCATAGACATTTATCCTGCCCCCCCATAGACATTTATCCTGCCCCCCATAGACATTTATCCTGCCCCCCCATAGACATTTATCCTGCCCCCCCATAGACATTTATCCTGCCCCCCCATAGACATTTATCCTGCCCCCCCATAGACATTTATCCTGCCCCCCATAGACATTTATCCTGCCCCCCCAATAGACATTTACCCTGCCCCCCCATAGACATTTACCCTGCCCCCCCATAGACATTTACCCTGCCCCCCCCCTATAGACATTTACCCTGCACCCCCCATAGACATTTTCCCTGCCCCCCCCCATAGACATTTACCCTGCCCCCCTATAGACATTTACCCTGCCCCCCCCCCCCTATAGACATTTACCCTGCCCCCCCCCTATAGACATTTACCCTGCCCCCCCCCCCATAGACATTTACCCTGCCCCCCTATAGACATTTACCCTGCCCCCCCCCCCCCTATAGACATTTACCCTGCCCCCCTATAGACATTTACCCCACCACCCCCCCGGGACATTTACCCTGCCCCCCCCCCCTATAGACATATACCCTGCCCCCCCTATAGTCATTTACCCTGCCCCCCCCCATAGTCATTTACCCTGCCCACCCCCCCCCCCCCCCCCATAGACATTTACCCTGCCCCCCCTCCCTATGGACATTATCGTCAACCTTGTATGTGTGACCTATTTAAACTATCTACACTAGCTAACTACCTAGTACATGCTAACTAGCTAGTACATGCTAACTAGCTAGTACATGCTAAGTAGCTAGTACATGCTAACTAGCTTGTACATGCTAACTAGCTAGTACATGCTAACTAGCTAGTACATGCTAACTAGCTAGTACATGCTAACTAGCTAGTACATGCTAAGTAGCTTGTACATGCTAACTAGCTAGTACCTAGCTTTTAAATGTAATTTTATCCCCCGTGATTTTGGTGGCGGTAACGCACCATTCGACGTCCTGTCTCAAACCCCTATCGGTCAGTCTCATAGCCCTCTCTCTACGGCCACCGACAAGCAAATACAAACCAGGGTCATATTCATTAGGTCACACCACAGCAAAGAAATATATTTTGCAATGGGAAAAGAAATGTTAGCATTTCTTATTTGATGTTCAAGTAGTTGGAAGTTCAAGTAGCGTTCCCAATTTCAGTGCCTTTTCATACGTTTGTTGCCTAATGAATACTACCCAGGGGGCCGCTTGTCAAGTACAGCAAGAACCGTTTTTTAAATGGCTCATGCTAATCACTGTTCCATCAAATCCGAATTTATTCCGTGTATTTTACAAGGTCTCAACACACTTCACACAGAAAAAAATAAATAAAACAATATGTTTGTTTTGAAGAGTTTTGAACGACTTAATGTACCCATGGGTTGTTCAAGGTGATCCAGTATTTCACTCTGTTTCCGAATCTCTCAAAACACAGGTTGGAAAACTCGTTAAAGTAGTTCACCATGCTGATGTTCTGCCATCCTCCATACTTCTCCTGGAGGACCTACAGAAACACACAAGAGGAAGAGACGAACCTGTCAAGGGAAATAGGCCTCATCATAGAATTACATACGGGTCCCGTGTGGCTCTGTTGGTAGAGCGTGGTGTTTGCAACGCCAGCGTTTGTGGGTTCGATTACCACGGGGGGCCAGTACGAAAAATAAAAAAAATAATAAAAAATGTATGAAATGTATGTATTCACTACTGTAAGTCGCTCTGGATAAGAGCGTCTGCTAAAATGACGTAAATGTAAATGTAATACTGTATAGAGTGGCTAATTCAATAGGATCTCTGTGGGTTTTATAGTAAAAACGTCGTTTAACGTCTTAAAATGTATGACCTTTTTTAATGTGGCATAAACACAACCAGTCACGATGTTTTCATCTGATTTTGTCAAAGCAATCGCTTTAAAAGGATCCTGTAAGTCTGACAAAACCTGCAGCACGTTCGTCCGCTCTGAAATAATTCCTGCAATTCAAACAGTGCAAACCCGCCATTTTAACATTAACGTCAGAAGATTAATGTTCATTAGACCTACACGGTGTGGCGTAAATTGATGAGGTCCTCTGCTGTGCGCGCAAAGTCTCGTTCTCGGGCCACTCATCTGACAAGCCCTTCCTCAAAATGTCACAGTTATCTTTTGAACCGAAAACCACTCATTCATTTCTCATGCGACTCTCACCCCTGACTGTATGATAACGCACACAGATCTGTTTGTGTTAGTCTTGCCACAACTTTTATGGCCGCTGGTTCATGTCGAAATGTTCCCAGGACAACGTACAGACACATTCACCGTATCTTAAGGCGTGACAAGGACCGCGGGGAGTTGGCTCGACGACACAAATAGATCCAAGGAAACCAAGCTGATGTTGGTGTCTGTTTTATGAAGACCCACCTGAGGTAGATCCCAGTGGTACAGAGTAACGATGGGAGTGATCTTGTTCTCCAACAGGTTGTCGATCAGCTCATCGTAGTACTTTATCCCTTTCTCGTTCACATGGTCAGCTGTGAAAGAAATCCCAGAACCCATCGGTTTTGGGATCAAAACGTTACACAATACAACTACACAGTAAAACAGTAAAACTGGGAGCAATCGATAGTGTTTTTTTTTTTCTTTTCTTCTTTCTTGACTTTATTGTTTGTACAAATTTACTGGATGTGTGTACCCTACTTGTAATCACACGTCGGTAACTCACACTTGATCCCGGTAGGCATGATGCGGGGCCAGGAGATGGAGAAGAGGTAGTGGGCCAGCTTCAGTTCTTTCATTAGGGAGATGTCCTCCTGGATTACAACAGAACAGATGTTAAAGCTATGGTCTCATTCCCCCCCCCCCCCCCAGGGTTTCTCTTACCTTGAAGGTAGTGTACAAGTAAAGGTGGTTAAGGTAGGCGGGTTACATTTTGCGGGTTAACGAGTTAAATAAAATGTTTTCAGGTGAATTCCTAGGATTTTACAATGGTCTGTTACCAGAGTTACGCTCAATCACTGATTTGAAGTTGTGTTATAGTGTTTGTGAGGTGGTGTTTTTCTTCAGTAAAGGAAGCAAACCTTGATTTTGTAGTATCCCTGGCAGGAAGAGTCTCCGGTGTCATTCTGCAGTATCTTGCCCTTCTTATGAGAGAAAACGTCCCAGATACTCAGTCCTTTACCGTCTTGGTCCCAGGCTCCTTCGGTTTGATAGGCTGAACTGCCGGCACCCCACGAAAATCCTGCACACGGATGTAGAACGATCACAATCGATCAATCAGTCAATCAATTGATCAATCAGTCAGTTAGTCAATCAGTCAGTCAATCAGTCAGTCAATCAGTCAATTGATCGATCAGTCAGTCAGTCAATCAGTCAATTGATCAATCAGTCAGTCAATCAGTCAGTTGATCGATCAGTCAGTCAGTCAGTCAAGCAATCAGTCAGTCAATTGATCAATCAGTCAATCAGTCAGTTAGTCAGTCAATTGATCGATCAGGCAATCAATCAGTCAATCAATCGTTCAATCAGTCAGATAGATTGAACAAACCACCTCTCAGATAGACATTTATAATTTCACGGATACATTTACAATGCTATGGTCAGAGAGACATGATATCAATGAAATGTCTTTTAGAATTATATGATCTAAACAATCTGATCCAAACGGATCTGATCCAAACAATCTGATCCAAACGGATCTGATCTAAACGGATCTGATCCAAACGGATCTGATCTAAACGGATCTGATCCAAACAATCTGATCCAAACGGATCTGATCCAAACGGATCTGATCTAAACGGATCTGATCCAAACAATCTGATCCAGCCACACGGTTTAAAACAAAATACTCATCATTTGTCACAGGGTTTGATGTGTGTTGAGGGTTGGATGTGTGTTGAGGGTTGGGTGTGTGTTGAGGGTTGGATGTGTGTTGAGGGTTGGATGTGTGTTGAGGGTTGGATGTGTGTTGAGGGTTGGATGTGTGTTGAGGGTTGGGTGTGTGTTGAGGGTTGGATGTGTGTTGAGGGTTGGATGTGTGTTGAGGGTTGGATGTGTGTTGAGGGTTGGATGTGTGTTGAGGGTTGGATGTGTGTTGAGGGTTGGATGTGTGTTCGGGGTTGGATGTGTGTTGAGGGTTGGATGTGTGTTGAGGGTTGGATGTGTGTTCGGGGTTGGATGTGTGTTGAGGGTTGGATGTGTGTTCGGGGTTGGATGTGTGTTGAGGGTTGGATGTGTGTTGAGGGTTGGATGTGTGTTGAGGGTTGGATGTGTGTTGAGGGTTGGATGTGTGTTGAGGGTTGGATGTGTGTTGAGGGTTGGATGTGTGTTGAGGGTTGGATGTGTGTTGAGGGTTGGATGTGTGTTCGGGTGGTGTGTGTTGAGGTTGGTGTGTGTTGAGGGTTGGATGTGTGTTGAGGGTTGATGTGTGTTGAGGTTGATGTGTGTTGAGGTTGGATGTGTTTGGGGGTTGGATGTGTGTTGAGGGTTGGATGTGTGTTGCGGGTTGGATGTGTGTTGAGGGTTGGATGTGTGTTGAGGTTGGATGTGTGTTGAGGGTTGGATGTGTGTGGAGGGTTGGATGTGTGTTCGGGGTTGGATGTGTGTTGAGGGTTGGATGTGTGTTGAGGGTTGGATGTGTGTTGAGGGTTGGATGTGTGTTGAGGGTTGGATGTGTGTTGAGGGTTGGATGTGTGTTGAGGGTTGGATGTGTGTTGAGGGTTGGATGTGTGTTGAGGGTTGGATGTGTGTTCGGGGTTGGATGTGTGTTGAGGGTTGGATGTGTGTTGAGGGTTGGATGTGTGTTGAGGGTTGGATGTGTGTTGAGGGTTGGATGTGTGTTGAGGGTTGGATGTGTGTTGAGGGTTGGATGTGTGTTGAGGGTTGGATGTGTGTTCGGGGTTGGATGTGTGTTCGGGGTTGGATGTGTGTTGAGGGTTGGATGTGTGTTGAGGGTTGGATGTGTGTTGAGGGTTGGATGTGTGTTCGGGGTTGGATGTGTGTTGAGGGTTGGATGTGTGTTGAGGGTTGGATGTGTGTTGAGGGTTGGATGTGTGTTCGGGGTTGGATGTGTGTTGAGGGTTGGGTGTGTGTTGAGGGTTGGATGTGTGTTGAGGGTTGGATGTGTGTTGAGGGTTGGATGTGTGTTGAGGGTTGGATGTGTGTTGAGGGTTGGATGTGTGTTGAGGGTTGGATGTGTGTTGAGGCTTTGGTTTGTGTTATACAAGGTTTGACGTTATGCACGGTTGGATGTGCATTGTACAGGGTTTAGTGTGTGTTCTGCAGGGTTTGAGTCCGTACCAGCTGGAAAAGTCCCATAATAGAAGGAGCCGCGGTCGTTCTTTGTCCAGTCGAAGTCCTCAGCCGCAGACAGACACAGCACCAGCACCAGCACATGGCACGCCCTGACCGCACAGCAGGGAAGCATGGTAGTCCTCCTCTCTCTGGTGATCCAGCCCCTGCTGAAACAGAGAAGGAACCCTCTGATACATTCAGCAGCTCTCTGTCTCTCTCTGTCTCTCTGTCTCTCTCTCTCTCTCTCTCTCTGTCTCTCTGTCTCTCTCTCTCTCTCTCTCTCTCTGTCTCTCTCTGTTTCTCTCTCTCTCTCTCTCTGTCTCTCTCTCTCTCTCTCTCTCTCTCTCTCTCTCTGTCTCTCTCTCTCTCTCTCTCTCTCTCTCTGTCTGTCTCTGTCTCTCTCTCTCTCTGTCTCTTTTTCTTTCTCTCTCTCTCTTTTTTTGTATTTCTCTGTCATTTTCTGTCTTTCTCTCTGTCTCTCTCTCTCTCTTTCTCTCTCTCTTTTTCTCTGTCTCTCTGTCTTTCTCTCTGTCTCTGTCTTTCTCTCTCTCTCTCTTTCTCTCTCTCTCTCTCTCTCTTTCTCTCTCTCTCTCTGTCTCTGTCTTTCTCTCTCTCTCTCTCTCTCTCTCTCTCTCTCTCTCTCTCACACTACTCTGTTAATATAAAGTATTGCACATGTGAATTCCCTACGGTCTGACAGGACACAGAGCCTTCAGAAAGTATTCATACGTCTTGACTTATTCCACATTTTGTTGTGTTACAGCCTGAATTCAAAATGGATGAAATCTTTTTTTCTCATCCATCTACACACATCTACACCCCGTTATGACATCACAATACCACATCTACACCCCATAATGACATCACAATACCACATCTACACCCCATTATGACAAAGTGAAAGCATGTTTTTATAAGTGTTTGCAAATGTCTTGAAAATTAAATGCAGAAATACAGTGGCAAGAAAAAGCATATCAGCCCTTTGGAATTACCTGAATTTAAAATTTAAAATTGGATAACAACAATAGACAAACACAGTCTGCTTCAACTAATAACACACAAATTATTGTATTTTTCTTGTCGATATTGAATACATCATTTAAACATTCACAGTGTAGGTTGGAAAAAGTATGTGAACCCCCTAGGCTAATGACTTCTCCAAAAGCTAACCTGGAGTCAGGAGTCAACTAACCTGGAGTCCAATCAATGAGACGAGATTGGAGATGTTGATTAGAGCGGCCCTGCAAAATAAAAAAAAACACTCACAAAATTTGAGTTTTCTATTCACACGAAGCATTGCCTGATGTGAACCATGCCTCAAACAAAAGAAATCTCAGAAGACCCAAGACTAAGAATTGTTGACTTGCATAAAGCTGGAAAGGGTTACAAAAGTATCTCTAAAAGCCTTGATGTTCATCAGTCCACGGTAAGACAAATTGTCTATAAATGGAGAAAGTTCAGCACTGTTGCTACTCTTGCTAGGAGTGGCCGTCCTGCAAAGATGACTGCAAGAGCACAGAGCAGAACGCTCAATGAGGTTAAGAAGAATCCTAGAGTGTCAGCTAAAGACTTACAGAAGTCTCTGGAACATGCTAACATCTCTGTTGACGGGTTTACGATATGTTAAACACTAAACAAGAATGGTGTTCATGGGTGGACACCATGGAAGAAGTCACTGCTGTCCAAAAAAAAAAAACATTGCTGTACGTCTGAAGTTCACAAAAGAGCACCTGGATGTTTTACAGCGCTACTGGCAAAATATTCTGTGGACAGATTAAACTACAGTTGAGATGTTTGGAAGGAACACAACACTATGTGTGGAGAAAAAAAAGGAACAGCACACCAACATCAAAACCTCATCCCAACTGTAAAGTATGGTGGAGGGAGCATCATGGTTTGGGGCTGCTTTGCTGCCTCAGGGCCTGGACAGTCTGCTATCATCAACGGAAAAATGAATTTGCAAGTTTATCACGACATTTTGCAGGAGAATGTAAGGCTATCTGTCCGCCAATTAAAGCTCAACAGAAGTTGGGTGATGCAACAGGACAACGACCCAAAACACAGAAGTAAATCAACAACAGAATGGCTTCAACAGAAGAAAATACGCCTTCTGGAATGGCCCGGTCAGAGTCCTGACCTCAATCCGATTTGAGATGCTGTGACCTCAAGGGAGAAGTTCACACCAGACATCCCAAGAATATTGCTGAACTGAAACAGTTTTGTAAACAGGAATGGTCCAAAATTCCTCCTGACCGTTGTGCAGGTTTGATGCGCAACTACAGAAAACGTTTGGTTATTGCTGCCAAAGGAGGGTCACCCTGTTATTTTTTATTTATTTCACCTTTATTTAACCAGGTAGGCTAGTTGAGAACAAGTCCTTTATTTAACCAGGTAGGCTAGTTGAGAACAAGTCCTTTATTGAACCAGGTAGGCCAGTTGAGAACAAGTTCTCATTTGCAACTGCGACCTGGCCAAGATAAAGCGTAGCAATTCGACACATACAACAACACAGAGTTACACATGGAGTAAAACAAACATACAGTCAATAATACAGTAGAACAAAAGAAAACAAAAAGTCTATATACAGTGAGTGCAAATGAGGTAAGTTAAGGCAATAAATAGGCCATGGTGGCGAAGTAATTTGGGTTTCCGATCTTGGAATTGGTCTACATGGACAAGTTCTGGCCTGGTTTAGATCTTATCTGTCGGAAAGATATCAGTTTGTCTCTGTGAATGGTTTGTCCTCTGACAAATCAACTGTAAATTTTGGTGTTCCTCAAGGTTCCGTTTTAGGACCACTATTGTTTTCACTATATATTTTACCTCTTGGGGATGTCATTCGAAAACATAATGTTAAATTTCACTGCTATGCGGATGACACACAGCTGTACATTTCAATGAAACATGGTGAAGCCCCAAAATTGCCCTCGCTAGAAGCCTGTGTTTCAGACATAAGGAAGTGGATGGCTGCAAACTTTCTACTTTTAAACTCGGTCAAAACAGAGATGCTTGTTCTAGGTCCCAAGAAACAAAGAGATCTTCTGTTGAATCTGACAATTAATCTGGATGGTTGTACAGTCGTCTCAAATAAAACTGTGAAGGACCTCGGCGTTACTCTGGACCTTGATCTCTCTTTTGAAGAACATATCAAGACTGTTTCAAGGACAGCTTTTTTCCATCTACGTAACATTGCAAAAATCAGAAACTTTCTGTCCAAAAATTAATCCATGCTTTTGTTACTTCTAGGTTGGACTACTACAATGCTCTACTTTCTGGCTACCCGGATAAAGCACTAAATAAACTTCAGTTAGTGCTAAATACGGCTGCTAGAATCCTGACTAGAACCAAAAAATTTGATCATATTACTCCAGTGCTAGCCTCTCTACACTGGCTTCCGGTTAAGGCAAGGGCTGATATCAAGGTTTTACTGCTAACCTACAAAGCATTACGTGGGCTTGCTCCTACCTATCTTTCCGATTTGGTCCTGCCGTACATACCTACACGTACACTACGGTCACAAGATGCAGGCCTCCTAATTGTCCCTAGATTTTCTAAGAAAACAGCTGGAGGCAGGGCTTTCTCCTATAGAGCTCCATTTTTATGGAATGGTCTGCCTATCGATGTGAGAGACGCAGACTCAACCTTTAAGTCTTTACTGAAGACTCATCTCTTCAGTAGGTCCTATGATTAAGTGTAGTCTGGCCCAGGGGTGTGAAGGTGAACGGAAAGGCTGGAGCAACGAACCGCCCTTGCTGTCTCTGCCTGGCCGGTTCCCCTTTCAACCCTGGGATTCTCTGCCTCTAACCCTTTTACAGGGGCTGAGTCACTGGCCTACTGGTGTTCTTCCATGCCGTCCCTAGGAGGGGTGCTTCACTTGAGTGGGTTGAGTCACTGACGTGGTCTTTCTGTCTGGGTTGGTGCCCCCCCTTGGGTTGTGCCGTGGCGGAGATCTTTGTGGGCTATACTCGGCCTTGTCTCAGGATGGTAAGTTGGTGGTTGAAGATATCCCTCTAGTGGTGTGGGGGCTGTGCTTTGGCAAAGTGGGTGGGGTTATATCCTGCCTGTTTGGCCCTGTCCGGGGGTATCATCGGATGGGGCCACAGTGTCTCCTGACCCCTCCTGTCTCAGCCTCCAGTATTTATGCTGCAGTAGTTTATGTGTCGGGGGGCTAGGGTCAGTCTGTTACATCTGGAGTATTTCTCTTGTCTTATCCGGTGTCCTGTGTGAATTTAAATATGCTCTCTCTAATTCTGTCTTTCTCTCTTTCTGTCTTTCTCTCTTTCTTTCTCTCTCTCGGAGGACCTGAGCCCTAGGACCATGCCTCAGGACTACTTGGCATGATGATTCCTTGCTGTCCCCAGTCCACCTGGCCGTGCTGCTGCTCCAGTTTCAACTGTTCTGTCTGCTATGGAACCCTGACCTGTTCACCGGACGTGCTACCTGTCCCAGACCCGCTGTTTTCAACTCTCTAGAGACAGCAAGAGCGGTAGAGATACTCTCAAAGATCGGCTATGAAAAAGCCAACTGACACTTACTCTTGAGTTGCTGACTTGTTGCACCCTCGACAACTACTATGATTATTATTATTTCACCATGCTGGTAATTTATGAACACTTGAACATCTTGGCCATGTTCTGTTAATATCTCCACCCGGCACAGCCAGAAGAGGACTGGCCACCCATCATAGCCTGGTTCCTCTCTAGGTTTCTTCCTAGGTTTTGGCCTTTCTAGGGAGTTTTTCCTAGCCGCCGTGCTTCTACACCTGCATTGCTTGCTGTTTGGGGTTTTAGGCTGGGTTTCTGTACAGCACTTTGAGATACCAGCTGATGTAAGAAGGGCTATATAAATACATTTGATTTGATTTGATTAATTACAATATAGCAATTAAACACTGGAATGGTAGATGTGCAGAAGATGAATATGCAAGTAGAGATACTGGGGTGCAAAGGAGCAAGATAAATAAATAAATACAGTATGAGGATGAGGTAGGTAGATTGATGGGCTGTTTACAGATGGGCTATGTACAGGTGCAGTGATCTGTGAGCTGCTCTGACAGCTGGTGCTTAAAGCTAATGAGCGAGATATGAGTCTCCAGCTTCAGAGATTTTTGCAGTTCGTTCCAGTCATTGGCAGCAGAGAACTGGAAGGAAAGGCGGCCAAAGGAGGAATTGGCTTTGGGGGTGACCAGTGAGATATACCTGCTGGAGCGCGTGCTACAGGTGGGTGCTGCTATGGTGACCAGCGAGCTGAGATAAGGCGGGGCTTTACCTAGCAGGGTCTTGTAGATAACCTGTAGCCAGTGGGTTTGGCAACGAGTATGAAGCGAGGGCCAACCAACGAGAGCGTACAGGTCGCAATGGTGGGTAGTATATGGGGCTTTGGTGACAAAACGGATGGCACTGTGATAGACGGCATCCAATTTGTTGAGTAGAGTGTTGGAGGCTATTGTGTAGATGACATCACCGAAGTCGAGGATCGGTAGGATGGTCAGTTTTACGATGGTGTCTTTGGCAGCATGAGTGAAGGATGCTTTGTTGCGAAATAGGATTCTAGATTTAATTTTGGATTGGAGATGCTTAATGTGAGTCTGGAAGGAGAGTTTTACAGTCTAACCAGACACCCAGGTATTTGTAGTTGTCCACGTATTCTAAGTCAGAGCCGTCCAGAGTAGTGATGCTGGACGGGCGGGCAGGTGCGGGCAGCGATCGGTTGAATAGCATGCATTTAGTTTTACTAGCATTTAAGAGCAGTTGGAGGCCACGGAAGGAGTGTTGTAATGGCATTGAAGCTCATCTGGAGGTTAGTTTTAACACAGTGTCCAAAGAAGGGCCAGAAGTATACAGAATTATTAAATCCAAGGGTTCACATAATTTTTCCACTCTGCACTGTGAATGTTTACATGGTGTGTTCAATAAAGACATAAAAACCTATAATTGTTTTTGTGTTATTAGTTTGTGTTTTGTTGTGACTTAGATGATCAGATCACGTTTTATGACAAATTTATGCAGAAATCCAGGTGATTCCAAAGGGTTCACATACTTTAAAAAAAAAATCTGTATTCAAGTCTGGAATTTCACATTGTTGTTCTGAAGCCATTCTAGCGTTTCTTGGGATCCGATTGGAATGTAAATCTTCGCCCCAACTAAGGTCGTTTGCACTCTGAAGCAGGTTCTCATCAAGGATTTGCATCAGTATTTGTCTCCATTCATTGTTCCCTCTATCCTTACCAGTCTCCCAGTCCCTGCTGCTGAAAAGCATCCCCATAGTATGACGCTGCCACCACCATGCTTCACGGTAGGGATGGTGTTAGGTGGGTGATGACCTGTGCCTGGTTTTCTACAGACATAGCGGTTTGCATTCAGGCCAAAGAGTTAACATTTGTCTCATCCAGATCACTGAATCTTTTTGCCTTATGATCTCAGAGTCTTTCACGTCCCTTTTTGCAAATTCCAGGCGGGCTTTCACGTGGCTTTTTCTCAGGAGTGGCTTCCGTCTGGCCATTCGCCCATAAAGCCCAGATTGGTGAAGTGCTGTAGAGACTGTTGTCGTTCTGGTAGGTTCTTCCATCTCAGCCAAAGATATTTTTGAAATTTGCAAAAAATTCTAAAAGCATGTTTTCATGGGGTATTGTGATGTCATTATGAGGTATTGTGATGTCATTATGGGGTTGTTATTCCACTACAACATGTGGAATAAGTCAAGGGTTATGAATTCTTTCTGAAGGCACTATATGTCAAATACATTTTTGGCAAATTTTTTCCAATAACATTTTTTATCAGAATATGTTTTTCCAACATAACACACAATTCCCTCTGAGTACATCTGGAGAATATACACTGCTCAAAAAAATAAAGGGAACACTTAAAAAACACAATGTAACTCCAAGTCAATCACACTTCTGTGAAATCAAACTGTCTGTAGTTCTGTCATAGTGGTCATAGGGTTGTTGGTTGTTGGTCACCTCCCTGACCAAGGTCTTTTTTTACCCGGTTGCTCAGTTTGGTCGGACAGCCAACTCTAGGTGGTCTGGGTAGTTCTGTATTTGTGCACTGTGCTCTTGATTTGTTTAACACTTTTTTTGGTTACTACATGATTCCATATGTGTTATTTCATAGTTTTGATGTCTTCACTATTATTCTACAATGTAGAAAATAGTAAAAACGTTTGACTGGTACTGTAAATCATAAGGATTTAGTAGCCTACTGTTGATGTTCAACACTCCTCCAATCGTTGTTGAGATTTGATATTCTGCCCAGCTCTAGACAAGACATAGGCCAATGTCATAGGCCTATTGTCAACCAATCATATTTCTCAAATCCTTTTGGGAAAACTTCCAGCTAAACTTGGAAATGACAGACATGGCTAGCTGGCGTGCTTCTGATTTACATTTTACATTTACGTTCTGTTCAGCAGACTACAAGGGGTGTCCTGTTGCCGTTCTGTTCAGCAGACTACAGGGGGTGTCCTGTTGCCGTTCTGTTCAGCAGACTACAAGGGGTGTCCTGTTGCCGTTCTGTTCAGCAGACTACAGGGGGTGTCCTGTTGCCGTTGTGTTCAGCAGACTACAGGGGGTGTCCTGTTGCCGTTGTGTTCAGCAGACTACAGGGGGTGTCCTGTTGCCGTTGTGTTCAGCAGACTACAGGGGGTGTCCTGTTGCCGTTGTGTTCAGCAGACTACAGGGGGTGTCCTGTTGCCGTTGTGTTCAGCAGACTACAGGGGGTGTCCTGTTGCCGTTGTGTTCAGCAGACTACAGGGGGTGTCCTGTTGCCGTTGTGTTCAGCAGACTACAGGGGGTGTCCTGTTGCCGTTGTGTTCAGCAGACTACAGGGGGTGTCCTGTTGCAGCAGACTATAACCCCTTGTATAGGTTAGGGTTGGCAATGATGATTCATGCAATGAGTTTTGGCTAACTTGGTGCTTTCGGGTATGGAACATAGAACATGTTATTGAGACGATATGGGTGGACTTGGGCAGGCGATGCATTTTATTCATATCCTCTAATGATATTCAATAGGCTATATCTTTCGGGAACAAAACCGTCTGAGAAATTCTGACATAATTTATGTTTTTATTGCTCTCCAACAACTAAAACAATAGGGGGAGGGAGATGGGTTTAGTCATGTAGGCTACACTGTACCGACGAATGTCCCGCAAAATCATTCAGCTGCCCCGCATTTGGGTGAGAGATGTCATACTACTAGTATATAGGGCTATATGTCATACTACTAGAATATAGGGCTATATGTCATACTACTAGTATATAGGGCTATATGTCATACTACTAGAATATAGGGCTATATGTCATACTACTAGAATATAGGGCTATATGTCATACTACTAGTATATAGGGCTATATGTCATACTACTAGTATATAGGACTGGGGCTGTATGTCATAGCTGGCTGAGAGAATGCCAAGAGTGTGCAAAGCTGTCATCAAGGCAAAGGGTGGCTACTTTAAAGAACCTCAAATATAAATTATATTTTGATTTGTTTAACACTTTTTTTGGTTACTACATGATTCCATATGTGTTATTTAATCTATTTCATAGATGTCTTCATTATTATTCTGCAATGTAGAAAATAGTCAAAAATAAAGAAAAACCCTGGAATTGTTATACATGTCCAAACTTTTGACAGGTACAGTATGTCTAAGGGTTTAATATGTCTAATGGTATAATATGTCTAATGGTATAATATGTCTAATGGTATAATATGTCTAATGGTATAATATGTCTAATGGTATAATATGTCTAAGGGTTTAATATGTCTAATGGTATAATATGTCTAATGGTATAATATGTCTAATGATATAATATGTCTAATGGTATAATATGTCTAAGGGTTTAATATGTCTAATGGTATAATATGTCTAATGGTATAATATGTCTAATGGTATAATATGTCTAAGGGTTTAATATGTCTAATGGTATAATATGTCTAATGATATAATATGTCTAATGGTATAATATGTCTAATGATATAATATGTCTAATGGTATAATATGTCTAATGGTATAATATGTCTAAGGGTTTAATATGTCTAATGGTATAATATGTCTAATGATATAATATGTCTAATGGTATAATATGTCTAATGATATAATATGTCTAATGGTATAATATGTCTAAGGGTTTAATATGTCTAATGGTATAATATGTCTATATGTCTAATGGTATAATATGTCTAAGGGTTTAATATGTCTAATGGTATAATATGTCTAATGATATAATATGTCTAATGGTATAATATGTCTAATGATATAATATGTCTAATGGTATAATATGTCTAAGGGTTTAATATGTCTAATGGTATAATATGTCTAATGGTATAATATGTCTAATGGTATAATATGTCTAATGATATAATATGTCTAATGGTATAATATGTCTAATGATATAATATGTCTAATGATATAATATGTCTAATGGTATAATATGTCTAATGGTATAATATGTCTAATGATATAATATGTCTAATGGTATAATATGTCTAAGCGTTTAATATGTCTAATGGTATAATATGTCTAATGGTATAATATGTCTAATGATATAATATGTCTAATGGTATAATATGTCTAATGGTATAATATGTCTAATGGTATAATATGTCTAATGGTATAATATGTCTAATGATATAATATGTCTAATGGTATAATATGTCTAAGGGTTTAATATGTCTAAGGGTATAATATGTCTAATGGTATAATATGTCTAAGGGTATAATATGTGTAATGGTATAATATGTCTAATGGTATAATATGTCTAATGGTATAATATGTCTAATGGTATAATATGTCTAATGGTATAATATGTCTAATGGTATAATACAGTGCCTTGCGAATGTATTCGGCCCCCTTGAACTTTTCGACCTTTTGCCACATTTCACACTTCAAACATAAAGATATAAAACTGTAATTTTTGGTGAAGAATCAACAACAAGTGGGACATAATTATGAAGTGGAACGAAATTTATTGGATATTTCAAACTTTTTTAACAAATAAAAAACGGAAAAATTGTCCGTGCAAAATTATTCAGCCCCTTTACTTTCAGTGCAGCAAACTCTCTCCAGAAGTTCAGTGAGGATCTCTGAATGATCCAATGTTGACCTAAATGACTAATGATGATAAATAGAATCCACCTGTGTGTAATCAAGTCTCCGTATAAATGCACCTGCTCTGTGATAGTCTCAGAGGTCCGTTTAAAGCGCAGAGAGCATCATGAAGAACAAGGAACACACCAGGCAGGTCCGAGATACTGTTGTGGAGAAGTTTAAAGCCGGATTTGGTTACAAAAAGATTTCCCAAGCTTTAAACATCCCAAGGAGCACTGTGCAAGCGATAATATTGAAATGGAAGGAGTATCAGGCCACTGCAAATCTACGAAGACCCGGCCGTCCCTCTAAACT
Organism: Salmo salar; assembly: GCF_965601325.2. NCBI lineage: Eukaryota > Metazoa > Chordata > Actinopteri > Salmoniformes > Salmonidae > Salmo > Salmo salar. The sequence goes on along the minus strand of NC_138313.1, from coordinate 51,167,663 downwards.
TTCAGCTCATACAAGGAGAAGACTGATCAGAGATGCAGCCAAGAGGCCCATGATCACTCTGGATGAACTGCAGAGATCTACAGCTGAGGTGGGAGACTCTGTCCATAGGACAACAATCAGTCGTATACTGCACAAATCTGGCCTTTATGGAAGAGTGGCAAGAAGAAAGCCATTTCTTAAAGATATCCATAAAAAGTGTTGTTTAAAGTTTGCCACTAGCCACCTGGGAGACACAACAAACATGTGGAAGAAGGTGCTCTGGTCAGATGAAACCAAAATCAAACTTTTTGGCAACAATGCAAAACGTTATGTTTGGCGTAAAAGCAACACAGCTCATCACCCTGAACACACCATCCCCACTGTCAAATATGGTGGTGGCAGCATCATGGTTTGGGCCTGCTTTTCTTCAGCAGGGGCAGGGAAGATGGTTAAAATTGATGGGAAGATGGATGGAGCCAAATACAGGACCATTCTGGAAGAAAACCTGATGGAGTCTGCAAAAGACCTGAGACTGGGACGGAGATTTGTCTTCCAACAAGACAATGATCCAAAACATAAAGCAAAATCTACAATGGAATGGTTCACAAATAAACATATCCAGGTGTTAGAATGGCCAAGTCAAAGTCCAGACCTGAATCCAATCGAGAATCTGTGGAAAGAACTGAAAACTGCTGTTCACAAACGCTCTCCATCCAACCTCACTGAGCTCGAGCTGTTTTGCAAGGAGGAATGGGCAAAAATGTCAGTCTCTCGATGTGCAAAACTGATAGAGACATACCCCAAGCGACTTACAGCTGTAATCGCAGCAAAAGGTGGCGCTACAAAGTATTAACTTAAGGGGGCTGAATAATTTTGCACGCCCAATTTTTCAGTTTTTTATTTGTTAAAAAAGTTTGAAATATCCAATAAATTTCGTTCCACTTCATAATTGTGTCCCACTTGTTGTTGATTCTTAACAAAAAATTACAGTTTTATATCTTTATGTTTGAAGCCTGAAATGTGGCAAAAGGTCGAAAAGTTCAAGGGGGCCGAATACTTTCGCAAGGTACTGTATGTGTAAAGGTATAATATGTCTAAGGGTATAATATGTCTAATGGTATAATATGTCTAATGGTATAATATGTCTAATGGTATAATATGTCTAAGGGTATAATATGTTTAATGGTATAATATGTCTAATGGTATAATATGTCTAAGGGTATAATATGTCTAAGGGTATAATATGTCTAATGGTATAATATGTCTAATGGTATAATATGTCTAAGGGTATAATATGTCTAATGGGTAAATCATTTCTAAGGATATGAGCAACATTTGCACCAAGAGAACAGCAGAAAAATGAGATTCGTTGAAATTTACTCAAGATCCTATTTCACTGCCCTATGAATATCTTTGTGTTTACCAGCAGCAATCCAAAACCAGGCCTAAAACTGACTCTCCCTAGAGATTCATTCCATGACACAAAACTCTGTTGGAGCAATGCCATTGGCATTTTAATCATTTTTCTCCATGCCATCTCCAAGGAAGTGACCAGTCTGCAGACACTGTTCACAATGACGTTACCTGGCTGAGTTATTACAACACTACAGGCTCCCGGAGTGGCACAGCGGTCTGAGACACTTCGTCTCAGTGCTAGAGACGGTCACTACAGACACCCTGGTTTGAATCCAGGCTGTATCACAACCGGCCGTGATTGGGAAGTCCCATAGGGCGGCGCACAATTGGCCCAGCGTCGTCCGGGTTTGGCCGGTGTAGGCTGTCATTGTAAATAATAACTGACTTGCCTAGTTAAATAAAAGTTAAATAAAATATAAAATAAAAACATGCATAATGACTTTCTTCCATGCACAGACACTTGCCTCTTTCTGTGAAATACACACACACACACACACACACACACATATACACACACACATACCTGTCAAAGGTTCAGCATTAGTCCTGCCTGGAAAAACGGCACGAAATGGGATTTGAGGGAGATTTGATTGAAGTCCCTGTTATCTGTTCACATCAAGACGACACCAGCCGTATGTAACCCCTCAGTGCTGTTAGCCACCGAACCAAAAAGGATCGAAGCATCCAGCCCGCTAGACTCTATAGAGGAGGTTCCAAATACCCCCCACTATTGAAACCCAATGGTGTGTGAACACATTTTGCTTAGACACACAGACCCTTTACAAACAAGGGTTTACTCTATAATCAAAGCTAATGTAGGAGAGGCTGATACTCTTCTGTTTACAGTGTGGACTGGGACAATGGCAATGTGGCAATAGACACGAGGGATAGCAGAGCATTGGACGTTATAGTAGTGAAATTATACCCTCTTAATTTACAGTAGTGAAATGATTCTCTCCTTAAATTACAGTAGTGAAATGATTATATCCTTAAATTACAGTAGTGAAATTATACCCTCCTTAATTTACAGTAGTGAAATGATTCTCTCCTTAAATTACAGTAGTGAAATTATACCCTCCTTAATTTACAGTAGTGAAATGATTCTCTCCTTAAATTACAGTAGTGAAATGATTATATCCTTAAATTACAGTAGTGAAATTATACCCTCCTTAATTTACAGTAGTGAAATGATTCTCTCCTTAAATTACAGTAGTGAAATTATACTCTCCTTAAATTACAGTAGTGAAATGATTCTATCCTTAAATTACAGTAGTGAAATGATTCTATCCTTAAATTACAGTAGTGAAATGATTCCCTCAAGTTACTGTACAGTTGGTTTGGTGTGGTTCCACAGTACAGTTTGGTGTGGTTCTGCAGTTTGGTGTGGTTCCACAGTACAGTTTGGTGTGGTTCTGCAGTTTGGTGTGGTTCCACAGTACAGTTTGGTGTGGTTCTACAGTAGAGTTTGGTGTGGTTCTACAGTTTGTTGTGGTTCTACAGTACAGTTTGGTGTGGTTCTACAGTACAGTTTGGTTCTACAGTTTGGTGTTGTTCCACAGTACAGTTTGGTGTGGTCCTGCAGTTTGGTGTGGTTCTACAGCACAGTTTGGTTTGGTTCTACAGTTTGGTGTGGTTCTACAGTACAGTTTGGTATGGTTCTAGAGTTTGGTGTGGTTCCACAGTACAGTTTGGTGTCGTTCCACAATGAAGTTTGGTGTGGTTCTACAGTACAGTTTGGTGTGGTTCTACAGCACAGTTTGGTGTGGTTCTACATTTTGTTGTGGTTCTACAGTACAGTTTGGTGTGGTTCTAGAGTTTGGTGTGGTTCTACAGGAGAGTTTGGTGTGGTTCCACAGTACAGTTTGGTGTCGTTCCACAATGAAGTTTGGTGTGGTTCTACAGTACAGTTTGGTGTGGTTCTACAGTTTGGTGAGGTTCTTCAGCACAGTTTGGTGTGGTTCTACACCACAGTTTGGTGTGGTTCTACAGCACAGTTTGGTGTGGTTCTACACCACAGTTTGGTGTGGTTCTACACCACAGTTTGGTGTGGTTCTACAGTTTGGTGTGGTTCTACAGTTTGGTGTGGTTCTACAGTACAGTTTGGTGTGGTTCTAGAGTTTGGTGTGGTTCTACAGTACAGTTTGGTGTGGTTCTACAGTTTGGTGAGGTTCTTCAGCACAGTTTGGTGTGGTTCTACACCACAGTTTGGTGTGGTTCTACAGCAGTTTGGTGTGGTTCTACACCACAGTTTGGTGTGGTTCTACACCACAGTTTGGTGTGGTTCTACAGTTTGGTGTGGTTCTACAGTACAGTTTGGTGTGGTTCTACAGTTTGGTGTGGTTCTACAGTACAGTTTGGTGTGGTTCTACAGTTTGGTGTGGTTCTACAGTTTGGTGTGGTTCTACACCACAGTTTGGTGTGGTTCTGCAGTTTGGTGTGGTTCTACAGTTTGGTGTGGTTCTACAGTTTGGTGTGGTTCTACAGTTTGGTGTGGTTCTACAGTTTGGTGTGGTTCTACAGTTTGGTGTGGTTCTACAGTTTGGTGTGGTTCTACAGTTTGGTGTGGTTCTACAGTACAGTAGTCTACCTTTTTTCTTCTTCTTAGATTCCCGTTATCTCAGCTCCTTGGAAAAACATTAAACACAGTATAACTTAGATGACATTTCACTTGTTGACCCGTAGTGTGACATCTTCCAAGATCCTATAGTTATACATGTGTCCCAGCATAGTCTAATGTAGTGTTTGTTAAAGAGTGTTTGTGAATCTAAATGCATGTATCCAGTTAGTTACCTGCCGAGCCTTAAAACGTGTTGATATATCGGAATGTAGCTCAAGCAGCTGAACCTGTGCAGGCTGAAAACAGCAGGCCTTGTTGTCCGATAGCAGGGTGAAAACAGCAGGCCTTGTTGTCCGATAGCAGGCTGAAAACAGCAGGCCTTGTTGTCCGATAGCAGGGTGAAAACAGCAGGCCTTGTTGTCCGATAGCAGGCTGAAAACAGCAGGCCTTGTTGTCCGATAGCAGGCTGAAAACAGCAGGCCTTGTTGTCCGATAGCAGGGTGAAAACAGCAGGCCTTGTTGTGCGGTAGCAGGGTGAAAACAGCAGGCCTCGTTGTCCGATAGCAGGCTGAAAACAGCAGGCCTCGTTGTGCGGTAGCAGGCTGAAATCAGCAGGCCTCGTTGTCCGATAGCAGGCTGAAAACAGCAGGCCTCGTTGTCCGATAGCAGGCTGAAAACAGCAGGCCTCGTTGTCCGTTAGCAGGCTGAAAACAGCAGGCCTTGTTGTGCGGTAGCAGGCTGAAATCAGCAGGCCTTGTTGTCAGGTAGAAGGCTGAAAACAGCAGGCCTTGTTGTCCGGTAGAAGGCTGAAAACTGCAGGCCTTGTTGTCCGATAACAGGCTGAAAAAAGCAGGCCTTGTTGTCCGTTAACAGGCTGAAAACAGCAGGCCTTGTTGTCCGTTAACAGGCTGAAAACAGCAGGCCTTGTTGTCCGTTAACAGGTTGAAAACAGCAGGCCTTGTTGTCCGATAACAGGCTGAAAACAGCAGGCCTTGTTGTCCGATAACAGGCTGAAAACAGCAGGCCTTGTTGTCCGTTAACAGGTTGAAAACAGCAGGCCTTGTTGTCCGTTAACAGGTTGAAAACAGCAGGCCTTGTTGTCCGATAACAGGCTGAAAACAGCAGGCCTTGTTGTCCGTTAACAGGTTGAAAACAGCAGGCCTGGTTGTCCGATAACAGGCTGAAAACAGCAGGCCTTGTTGTCCGTTAACAGGCTGAAAACAGCAGGCCTTGTTGTCCGTTAACAGGTTGAAAACAGCAGGCCTGGTTGTCCGATAACAGGCTGAAAACAGCAGGCCTGGTTGTCCGATAACAGGCTGAAAACAGCAGGCCTTGTTGTGATCCACTGTGCATTGTTACCCTTTTCAGAAAACGCTGAATGGTTGGTTGGATGTGCGAGTGGAGGTGGACCAGAGGAAAGTGTTGGCACTGCATTATTAATGGGGATGGAGTGGGTGACCTAATCTATGGATAGGTGGAGTTAAATTACTACAGGGATGTACAGTATTATATGACATGATTTGTGTGGTGTGTAACCTTCATTTACCTCAACAGTGAGACGGTTTATAACATATACAGTTCAGTGAACTCCGAAAGTATTGGGACAGTGACACCGTTGTTGTTTTGGCTGTACTCCAGCACTTTTCATTATGACAATTCTGTAGCAAAACGTTTCTTAGACCGGAAGCAGACGGCAACGGAACGGGGAGGAGTTTACCTGAATTTGTCCAATAGAAGCTCTTGTTTTAGATGACTGTTTGACTAATGATTACACACCAGGTTCGCTGGGAAAAAAACGTGTGCTGTTTAAAAAAAATAAAATTGATTAGCGATTGTCAAGGATGCAGAGATTTTTTATTTTTTAAATTCAGATGTTGTTTTTTTGCGCAATATGTGATCGATAGGCTCAGAGGCTCAGATAGGCTCAAAATACAAGGTATAACAAAAAAACGGAACTGATTATGCAAAATGTGTTTATAAGTAGAAAAGCAGTAGGAGATCTACCAATCTGGGCATTGTTCTTTATTTTGTGCTCATGAACTTTAACCCTCATAACATACTGCACAGTCTACTGTAATGTATCAACGATAACGTGCAATGTATCGATTCTCCACCCTACTGTCTTCTTTATATCCAATATAGCCCAGCCGTACACACGGTTTCATGCTCTGTTATTAAATAGAGAGATCCTGATTCATCTGGCTCGAACACCTGGGTTCAAATTCTTTTTGAAAACTTATTATTTGAGCGTTTCCTTTTGCCTCTCAGGTTGGTGTTGCTCTGGAATGTTCTGTTGGTTCCATTTCAACAGACAAGTTCAAGTATTTGAACCCAAATCTGCTCTGGTTCTGGACTAGATTCTACCCGGGTATTTAGATATACCGACGGGAATAATTTGCAATCGTTGCAGTGGGGGGGGGGGGGGGGGGGGGCTGCATGCTACGGCCACTGCGCCAGCTGTTTCATTTGGTTTGCTAACTTGCTCGCTAAGTGTCTAGACGTCAACATTAAGCTTCATGGTTACAGCAGAGACATTAAACCCCCATCTGGATCAAGATCCCTGTTGCCTAAATACACTGAACAAAAATATAAAAAAAAAACGCAACATTGTAAAGTGTTGGTCCCGTTTTTCATGAGCTGAAATAAAAGATCCCAGAAATGTTCCAGATGCACAAATAAGCTTCTTTCTCTCAAATTTTGTGCACAAATTTGTTTACATCCTTGTTAGTGAGCATTTTCTCCTTTTGCCAAGATAATCCATCCACCTGACAGGTGTGGAATATCAAGAAGCTGATTAAACAGCGTGATCATTACACAGGTGCACCTTGTGTTGGGGACAATAAAAGGCCACTCTAAAATGTGCAGTTTTGTCACAACAACACAATGGCCACAGATGTTTCAAGTTTTGAGGGAGCAGTGCAATTGACATGCTGACTGCAGGAATGTCCACCAGAGCTGTTGACAGAGAATCTAATGTTCATTTCTCTACCATGAGCCGGGTCGTTTTAGAGAATTTGAATGCACAGAAATACCGTAACGAGATCCGAAGGCCCATTTTTTTGTTTGTTAAAGGTATCTGTGACCAACAGATTCATATCTGTATTCCCAGTCATGTGAAATCCATAGATTAGGACCTAATTAATTTATTTCAATTTACTGATTTCCTTTACATGAACTGTAACTCAGTAAAAATCTTTGAAATTGTTGAATGTTGTGTTTAATATTTTGGATCAGTAATAGTTTTTTTTCTTCACATTGGGTAATACCGTTTTCCCCGGTACAGAAACGTTATGACGGTATGTTCTGAATACCACCTAACCCCACTAACACACACACACACACACACACACACTAACACACACACTAACACCTAACCCTACTAACACACACACACACCTAACCCTACTAACACACACACACACACACCTAACCCTACTAACACACACACACACACACACACACACTAACACACACACACACACACACACCTAACCCTACTAGATTCATACCTCAACATCCAGACACACACACACACACACACACACACACACTAACACGCACACACACACGCACACACACACTAACACACACGCACACACGCACACACACACGCACACACACACTAACACGCACGCACACACACACTAACAGGCACACACTAACACGCACACACACACACACACTAACATGCACGCACGCACACACTAACACGCACGCACACACACACACTAACACGCACGCACACACACACACACACACACACACACACTAACACGCGCACACACACACATCAACAGTAGAACCGTAAGCTACAAGCATTGAACACTACAATTAGTGCGGCTGCTGGACCAGTGAGAGATACCGAACGAGAACCTGGTATGAACAACAACTCTATGGGTTACAGGCAATACGTCAGACAGCCTGGTCCCAGACAGGGAAGCGAACCTGGGTCGCTGGCCTGAAAGACCCAACACCCCTCTAATGCGTCGTGCCAATAGGGTTAACCCACTTGGCGGGCATTGTAACGTGGCTCATATTAGCAAGGATCGCTACAATATTATGTATAGCATGATAACAGTGGCTATACAGCACCAACAGATCTGGGACCAGCCTACAGGGGCCATAGAAGCTGGCTATACAGTACCAACAGATCTGGGACCAGCCTACAGGGGCCATAGAAGCTGGCTATACAGTACCAACAGATCTGGGACCAGCCTACAGGGGCCATAGAAGCTGGCTATACAGCACCAACAGATCTGGGACCAGCCTACAGGGGCCATAGAAGCTGGCTATACAGTACCAACAGATCTGGGATCAGGCTACAGGGGCCATAGAAGCTGGCTATACAGCACCAACAGATCTGGGACCAGCCTACAGGGGCCATAGAAGCTGGCTATACAGTACCAACAGATCTGGGATCAGGCTACAGGGGCCATAGATGGCTATACAGTACCAACAGATCTGGGACCCGCCTACAGTGGCTATACAGCACCAACAGATCTGGGACCAGCCTACAGTGGCTATACAGCACCAACAGATCTGGGACCAGCCTACAGGGGCCATAGATGGCTATACAGTACCAACAGATCTGGGACCAGCCTACAGGGGCCATAGAAGCTGGCTATACAGTACCAACAGATCTGGGACCAGCCTACAGGGGCCATAGATGGCTATACATTACCAACAGATCTGGGACCAGCCTACAAAAAAAAACAGACCTTAACTAATGTGAGGGAGAATACAGTTCATTCCTGTTCATATTCTTACTGTACTACAAATCAATACATTTACAATAAGCCCTGGTCTCAGATCTGTTTGTGCTCTTGCCAACTCTACCGCTGTCATTATGGCATGACAATAAGCCCTGGTCCCAGATCTGTTTGTACTCTAGTCAACTCTACAGCTGATCCCAGATCTGTTTGTACTCTAGTCAACTCTACAGCTGATCCCAGATCTGTTTGTACTCTAGTCAACTCTACCGCTGTCATTATGGAATGACAATAAGCCCTGATCCCAGATCTGTTTGTGCTCTTGCCAACTCTACCGCTGTCATTATGGCATGACAATAAGCCCTGGTCCCAGATCTGTTTGTACTCTAGTCAACTCTACAGCTGATCCCAGACCTGTTTGTACTCTAGTCAACTCTACCGCTGTCATTATGGAATGACAATAAGCACTGATCCCAGATCTGTTTGTGCTCTTGCCTACTCTACCGCTGTCATTATGGAATGACAATAAGCCCTGATCCCAGATCTGTTTGTACTCTAGTCAACTCTACCGCTGATCCCAGATCTGTTTGTACTCTTGTCAACTCTACCGTTGTCATTATGGAATGACAATAAGCCCTGATCCCAGATCTGTTTGTACTCTAGTCACCTCTACAGCTGGTCCCAGACCTGTTTGTACTCTAGTCAACTCTACCGTTGTCATTATGGAATGACAATAAGCCCTGGTCCCAGATCTGTTTGTGCTCTTGCCAACTCTACCGCTGTCATTATGGAATGACAATAAGCCCTGGTCCCAGATCTGTTTGCACCCAGGCTACATTTTATTTACAACTGTACATCTTCTAGTTTAACACTCTCTAATAAATAACTTCAGAAGTACAGGATGCAAAACAAAACAAAAACGTCTGTAATATTATATACACATCTCCTCTTCAGTGGCATTTAAGTACTGGAGGTTAAAACACTGGCTACATCCCAAATCACATTCTATTCCCTATGTAGTGCACTACATTTGGCAAGGTACTATTCCCTGCTCAAACCTAGTGCACTACATTGGGAATAAGGGGCCATTTGGGAACGGGTCCACTCAGTAATAAATCGTCGTCCTCCTCCTCGTCTTCCTCAGGCACTGCTTCTAGCTCATTGTTGTCGTCGTCCTCCTCTTCCTCCTCCTCCTCCTCTTCCTCCTCCTCTTCCTCAGGCACTGCTTCTAGCTCATTTGTTGTTGTCGTGATCCTCCTCCTCATCATCCTCTTCCTCCTCCTCCTCTTCCTCCTCTACGTGGTAGTCTACAGGACCACTCAGTAATAATCGTCGTCCTCCTCCTCGTCTTCCTCAGGCACTGCTTCAAGCTCATTGTTGTCGTCGTCCTCCTCTTCCTCCTCCTCTTCCTCCTCCTCTTCCTCCTCTATGTGGTAGTCTACAGGACCACTCAGCAGCAGTTTGGTCTGGTTGATCACTGCTTCGTCATCCAGGTTCAGAGGAACCTGCAGGGAACAGGAGGTGAGGTTATTAGATAAAGGGTGTGTGTGTGTGTGTGTGTGTGTGTGTGTGTGTGTGTGACAGACGTGTGTGTGCAGTACCTCAGGAGGACTGGCAGGTTGTGAAGGACCTTCGTCTGTCTGAGCGTTGATGATGGACTTTAGGGCCCCTTCTTCAAACTTAAAAATAAATAAAAAAAGGACAGACAGTTATATTGACGACATTACCCATCATTACTCAGGAGGGTAGTAACAATAAGGTACCGGTACCCTGAGTTATCATTCCCACTCCTTGACATGCTAAACATGTTGAGCATGACAGAGTACACGAGGTGGAATTTCAGGCTAGGTGGCCCACATTTGAAAAGGGTCAACAAGCATCCTTCTGAACTAACATGGTCCCGTGTGGCTCAGTTGGTAGAGCATGGTGTTTTGCAACGCCAGGGTTGTGGGGTTCGATTCCCACGGGGGGACCAGTACGGAGAAGAAAAAAAAAAAAAAATGTATGAAATGTATGCATTCACTACTGTAAGTCGCTCTGGATAAGAGCGTCTGCTAAATGACTAAAATGTAAAATGTAGCTTTGATCAACAACCAACTTGACAGAGCTTGAAGAATTAATGTAAATGTAATGAACTAACGTGGTCTGAAAAAAGGTCCCACCTCATAGATCAAGACAAAGGAGGTGATTGTGGACTACAGGAAGCAACAACAAAAAAGGACCGAGCACGCCCCCATTCTCATCGACGGGGCTGTAGTGGAGTAGGTTGAGAGCTTCATGTTCCTTGGTGTCCACATCACCAACAAACTAACATGGTCCAAGCAACACCAAGACAGTCGTGAAGAGGGCACGACAAAACCTATTCCTCCTCACGAGACTGAAAAGATTTGGCATGGGTCCTCAGATCCTCAAAAAAATTCTACAGCTGCACCATCGAGAGCATCCTGACTGGTTGCATCACCGCCTGGTACGGAAACTGCTCAGCTTCCGACCGCAAGGCACTACAGAGGGTAGTGCGAACGGCCCAGTACATCACTGGGGCCAAGCTTCCTGCCATCCAGGACCTCTATACCAGGCGGTGTCAGAGGAAAGCCCTAAAAATTGTCAAAGACTCCAGTCACCCCAGTCATAGACTGTTCTCTCTGCTACCGCACGGCAAGCGGTACCGGAGCGCCAAGTCTAGGTGCAAGACGCTTCTAAACAGCTTCTCCCATCAAGCCATAAGACTCCTGAACATCTAGTCAAATGGCTACCCAGACTATTCGCATTGACTAATCAAATTTGATTTGATAGATCTCACCTATTCAGCCATAAAGTGGGACCCTTGATTTCATCTATCCAGCCTTGTCAGAGCAGTGATTACTCATCAAGCTGCCTACTCAAGAAAAAGCTTCAAACTGTAACCAGTGTCTCGAACCTGGTTCAGGTTATCAGTCAACCTACCAGGGTGGTTACAAACACCACAGGAATTAAATCATCAACATGTATCGATCACATCTTTACTAACGCTGCAGAAATGTGCTTTAAAGCAGTATCCAAATCCATAGGATGTAGTGATCACAATATAGCAGCCATATCTAGGAAAACCAAAGTTCCAAAGGCTGGGCCTAATATAGTGTATAAGAGGTCATACAATAAGTTTTGTAGTGATTCCCATGGTGTTGATGTAAATAATATTTGTTGGTCCATGGTGTGTAATGAGGAGCAAACCTTACGCTGCACTTGACACATGAATGAAATTGCTTATCCCAGTTACTAATAATATACCCATTAAGAAAATGACTGTAAAAACTGTTAAATCCCCTGTGGATTGATGAGGAATTAAAACATTTTTATGACGAGGCAAAATAAATACGGGACTTGACTCTGGGACACCTTGACTTTTCGGTTACAGCCTTATTCTGAAATTGATTAAAATGTTTTTTTTTCCAACCCCCTCACCAAAATGACAAAGCAAAAACCTTCCCCGTAGCTCAGTTGGTAGAGCATGGTGTTTGCAACGCCAGGGTTGTGGGTTCGATTCCCACGGGGGGCCAAGTACGAAGAAGAAATTTTTTTTTATGAAATGTATGCATTCACTACTGTAAGTCGCTCTGGATAAGAGCGTCTGCTAAATGACTAAAATGTAAATGTCAAATGCAAAACAGTATTTTAGACATTTGAGTAAAGGGTCTGAATAATTATGTAAATGTAATATTTCATATATATATATATATATATATATATATATATATATATATATATATATATATATATATATATATATATATATATATATATATATATATGAAATATTACATTTACATAATTATTCAGACCCTTTACTCAGTACTTTGTTGAAGTACCTTTGGCAGCGATTACAGCCTCAAGTCTTCTTGGGTATGACGCTACAAGCTTGGCACACCTGTATTTCGGGAGTTTCTCTTATTCTTCTCTGCAGATCCTCTCAAGCTCTGTCAGGTTGGATGAGGAGCATTGCTGCACAGCTATTTTCAGGTCTCTCCAGAGATGTTCGATCAGGTTCAAGTCAGTGCTCTGGCTGGGCCACTCAAGGACATTCAGAGACTTGTCCCGAAGCCACTCCTGTGTTGTCTTGGCCGTGTGCTTAGGGTCGTTGTCCTGTTGGAAGGTGAACCTTCGCCCCAGTCTGAGGTCCTGAGCGCTCTGGAGCAGGTTTTCATCAAGGATCTCTCCCTCGATCCTGACTATTATTCCAGTCCCTGCCGCTGAAAAACATCCACAGGTTTCCTCCAGATGTGACGCTTGGCATTCAGGTCAAAGTGTTCAATCTTGGTTTCATCAGACCAGAGAATCTTGTTTCTCATGGCCAGTGTCTTTAGGTGCCTTTTGGCAAACTCCAAGCGGTCTGTCATGTGCCTTTTACTGAGGAGTGGCTTCTGTCTGGCGACTCTACCATAAAGTCCTGATTGGTGGAGTGCTGCAGAGATCGTTGTCCTTCTGGAAGGTTCTCCCATCTCCACAGAGGAACTCTGGAGCTCTGTCAGAGTGACCATCAGGTTCTTGGTCACCTCCCTGACCAAGGCCCTTATTCTCCCCCGATTGCTCAGTTTGGCCGGGCGGCCAGCTCTAGGAAGAGTCTTTGATTCCAAACTTTTCCATTTAAGAATGATGGAGGCCAATGTGTTCTTGGGGACCTTCAATGCTGCAGAATTGTTTTGGTACCCTTCCCCAGATCTGTGCCTCGACACAATACTGACTTGTTCTCTACGGACAATTCCTTCGACCTCATGGCTTGGTTTTTGCTCTGACATGCCCTGTCAACTGTGGGACCTTATCTAGACAGGTGTGTACCTTTCCAAATCATGTCCAATCAATTGAATTTACCACAGGTGGACTCCAATGAAGTTGTAGAAACATCTCAAGGATGATCAATGGAAACAGGATGCACCTGAGCTCAATTTCGAGTCTCATAGCAAAGGGTCTGAATACTTAATTAAATAAGGTATTTCAGTTTTTTTTTTATTTATAAATTTGCTAAAATTGATAAAACCCTGTTTTCGCTTTGTCATTACGGGGCATTGTGTGTAAACAACTAAGGAGTTATTTTTTTACATACATTATTGAATAAGGCTGTAACGTAACAAAATGTGCAAAAAGCCAAGGGGTCTGAATACTTTCCGAAAGCACTGTAAGTCTGACTGCACAACCGATTGGCAAATGTACTGCAAATTGAGAAACCACATGACTAAACTCAATTAAAAACAAGAAGAAACTACACTATGAAACAAAGATAAAATTACAAAGAATGATAGTAAAAAGCTTTGGAGCATCTAAATGACATTTTGGGCCAAAAGGAAAACTCGCTCCATCATTCACTGAATCAGATGGCTCATTCATCACAAAACCCACTGATATTGCAAACTACTTTAATGACTTTGGCAAGATCAGAAAACTGAGGGGTGACATACCAGTAACAAAGCCCGACACTACACATCCAAGTATATCTGACCAAATTATGAATAGACAAGCGTTGTAATTTTGAATTCCGTAAAGTCAGTGTGGAAGAGTTTGAAAAAAAATGGTCTATCAACAATGACAAGCCACCGGGGTCTGACAACTTGGATGGAAAATTACTGAGGATAATAGCGGACAATATGGCCACTCCTATTTGCCATATCTTCAATCTAAGCCTACAAGAAAGTGTGTGCCCTCAGGCCTGGAGGAAAGCAAAAGTAAGCACCCTTTACTGGCTCAAATAGCCGACCAATCAGCCTGTTACCAACCCTTAGGTAACTTTTGGGGGGAAAAAATGGTGTCTGACCAGATACAATGTCATTTCACAGTAAATAAATTGACAACAGACTTTCAGCACGCTTATAGAGAAGGACACTCAACAAGCACAGCACTTACACAAATGACAGATGATTGGCTGAGAGAAATTGATGATGAAGAGAATGTGGGGGCTGTTTTGTTAGACTTCAGTGCGGCTTTTGACATTATTGATCATAGTCTGCTTCTGGAAAAACCATGTGTTATGGCTTTACACCCCCTGATATAATGTGGATAAAGAGTTACCTGTCTAACAGAACACAAAGGGTGTTCTATAATGGAAGCCTCTCCAACATAATCCAGGTAGAATCAGGAATTCCCCAGGGCAGCTGTTTAGGCCCCTTACTTTTTTCAATTTTTACTAACGACCTGCCACAGGCTCTAAGTAAAGCCAGTGTGTTTATGTAAGCGGATGACTCAACACTATATACATCAACTACTACAACGACTGAAATGACTGCAACACTTAACAAAGAGCTGCAGTTAGTTTCAGAATTGGTGGCAAGAAATAAGTTAGTCCTAAATACACCAAAAGTATGTGGACACCCCTTCAAATGAGTGGATTCTGCTATTTTAGCCACACCCATTGCTGACAGGTGTATAAAATTGAGCACACCGCCATGCAATCTCCATAGACAAACATTGGCAGTAGAATGGCCTTACTGAAGAGCTAAGTGACTTAACATGGCACTGTCATAGGATGCCATCTTTCCAACAAGTCAGTTCGTCAAATTTCTGCCCTGCTAGATCTGCCCCCCAGTCAACTGTAAGTGGTGTTATTGTGAAGTGGAAACGTCTAGGAGCAACAACGGCTCAGCCGCAAAGTGGTAGGCCACACAAGTTCACAGAATGGGACCGCAGAGTGCTGAAGCGCGCAGCGCGTAAAGTCTTATGTCCTCAGTTGCAACACTCACTACCGAGTTCCAAACTGCCTCTGGAAGCAACGTCAGCACTAGAACTGTTCACCGGGAGCTTCATGAAATGGGTTTCCATGGCAGAGCTACTGTACACACGCCTAACATCATGCCCAATGCCAAGCGTCGGCCGGAACGGTGTAAAGCTCTTGCCATTGGACTCTGGAGCAGTGGAAACGCCTTCTCTGGAGTGATGAATCACGCTTCACCATCTGGCAGTCCGATGGACGAATCTGGGTTTGGTGGAGGCCAGGAGAACGCTACCTGTCCCAATGCATAGTGCCAACTGTAAAGTTTGGTGGAGGAGGAATAATAGTCTGGGGCTGTTTTTCATGGTTCGAGGCCCCCTAGTTCCAGTGAAGGAAAATCTTCTCGCTACAGCATACAATACATTCTAGACAATTCTGCGCTTTCAACATTTTGGCAACAGTTTGGGGAAGGCCCTTTCCTGTTTCAGCATGACAATGCCCCTGTGCAAAAAGCCAGGTCCCTACAGAAATGGTTTGTTGAGATCGGTGTGGAAGAACTTGACTGGCCTGCACATTGCCCTGAACTCAACCACATCGAACACCTTTGGGATGAATTGGAACACCGACTGCGAGCCAGGCCTAATCGCCCAACATCAGTGCCCCGACCTCACTAATGCTCTTGGCTGAATGGAAGCAAGTCCCCTCAGCAATGTTCCAGCATCTAGTGGAAAGCCTTCCCAGAAGAGTGCAGGCTGTTATAGCAGCAAAGGGGGGGACCAACTCCATATTAACGCTCATGATTTTGTAATGAGATGTTCGACGAGCAGGTGTCCACATACTTTTGGCCATGTAGTGTATGTGGTAGTAGAGTAACTTAGGAAACACACATAATGTGTTGTAAATGGGGATCCATAATAAACCCCGGGAAGAGTAGCTGCTGCCTTGGCAGGAACTAATGGGGATCCATAATAAACCCCAGGAAGAGTAGCTGCTGCCTTGGCAGGAACTAATGGGGATCCATAATAAACCCCAGGAAGAGTAGCTGCTGCCTTGGCAGGAACTAATGGGGATCCATAATAAACCCCAGGAAGAGTAGCTGCTGCTTTGGCAGGAACTAATGGGGATCCATAATAAACCCCAGGAAGAGTAGCTGCTGCCTTGGCAGGAACTAATGGGGATCCATAATAAACCCCAGGAAGAGTAGCTGCTGCCTTGGCAACAGGAACTAATGGGGATCCATAATAAACCCCAGGAAGAGTAGCTGCTGCCTTGGCAACAGGAACTAATGGGGATCCATAATAAACCCCAGGAAGAGTAGCTGCTGCCTTGGCAACAGGAACTAATGGGGATCCATAATAAACCCCAGGAAGAGTAGCTGCTGCCTTGGCAACAGGAACTAATGGGGATCCATAATAAACCCCAGGAAGAGTATCTGCTGCCTTGGCAACAGGAACTAATGGGGATCCATAATAAACCCCAGGAAGAGTAGCTGCTGCCTTGGCAACAGGAACTAATGGGGATCCATAATAAACCCCAGGAAGAGTAGCTGCTGCCTTGGCAACAGGAACTAATGGGGATCCATAATAAACCCCAGGAAGAGTAGCTGCTGCCTTGGCAACAGGAACGAATGGGGATCCATAATAAACCCCAGGAAGAGTAGCTGCTGCTTTGGCAGGAACTAATGGGGATCCATAATAAACCCCAGGAAGAGTAGCTGCTGCCTTGGCAACAGGAACTAATGGGGATCCATAATAAACCCCAGGAAGAGTAGCTGCTGCCTTGGCAACAGGAACTAATGGGGATCCATAATAAACCCCAGGAAGAGTTGCTGCTGCCTTGGCAACAGGAACTAATGGGGATCCATAATAAACCCCAGGAAGAGTAGCTGCTGCCTTGGCAGGAACTAATGGGGATCCATAATAAACCCCAGGAAGAGTAGCTGCTGCCTTGGCAGGAACTAATGGGGATCCATAATAAACCCCAGGAAGAGTAGCTGCTGCCTTGGCAACAGGAACTAATGGGGATCCATAATAAACCCCAGGAAGAGTAGCTGCTGCCTTGGCAACAGGAACTAATGGGGATCCATAATAAACCCCAGGAAGAGTAGCTGCTGCCTTGGCAACAGGAACTAATGGGGATCCATAATAAACCCCAGGAAGAGTAGCTGCTGCCTTGGCAACAGGAACTAATGGGGATCCATAATAAACCCCAGGAAGAGTAGCTGCTGCCTTGGCAACAGGAACTAATGGGGATCCATAATAAACCCCAGGAAGAGTAGCTGCTGCCTTGGCAACAGGAACTAATGGGGATCCATAATAAACCCCAGGAAGAGTAGCTGCTGCTTTGGCAGGAACTAATGGGGATCCATAATAAACCCCAGGAAGAGTAGCTGCTGCCTTGGCAACAGGAACTAATGGGGATCCATAATAAACCCCAGGAAGAGTAGCTGCTGCCTTGGCAACAGGAACTAATGGGGATCCATAATAAACCCCAGGAAGAGTTGCTGCTGCCTTGGCAACAGGAACTAATGGGGATCCATAATAAACCCCAGGAAGAGTAGCTGCTGCCTTGGCAGGAACTAATGGGGATCCATAATAAACCCCAGGAAGAGTAGCTGCTGCTTTGGCAGGAACTAATGGGGATCCATAATAAACCCCAGGAAGAGTAGCTGCTGCCTTGGCAACAGGAACTAATGGGGATCCATAATAAACCCCAGGAAGAGTAGCTGCTGCCTTGGCAACAGGAACGAATGGGGATCCATAATAAACCCCAGGAAGAGTAGCTGCTGCCTTGGCAACAGGAACTAATGGGGATCCATAATAAACCCCAGGAAGAGTAGCTGCTGCCTTGGCAACAGGAACGAATGGGGATCCATAATAAACCCCAGGAAGAGTAGCTGCTGCCTTGGCAACAGGAACTAATGGGGATCCATAATAAACCCCAGGAAGAGTAGCTGCTGCCTTGGCAACAGGAACTAATGGGGATCCATAATAAACCCCAGGAAGAGTAGCTGCTGCCTTGGCAGGAACTAATGGGGATCCATAATAAACCCCAGGAAGAGTAGCTGCTGCCTTGGCAACAGGAACTAATGGGGATCCATAATAAACCCCAGGAAGAGTAGCTGCTGCCTTGGCAGGAACTAATGGGGATCCATAATAAACCCCAGGAAGAGTAGCTGCTGCCTTGGCAACAGGAACGAATGGGGATCCATAATAAACCCCAGGAAGAGTAGCTGCTGCCTTGGCAGGAACTAATGGGGATCCATAATAAACCCCAGGAAGAGTAGCTGCTGCCTTGGCAGGAACTAATGGGGATCCATAATAAACCCCAGGAAGAGAAGCTGCTGCCTTGGCAGGAACTAATGGGGATCCATAATAAACCCCAGGAAGAGTAGCTGCTGCCTTGGCAACAGGAACGAATGGGGATCCATAATAAACCCCAGGAAGAGTAGCTGCTGCCTTGGCAACAGGAACTAATGGGGATCCATAATAAACCCCAGGAAGAGTAGCTGCTGCCTTGGCAACAGGAACTAATGGGGATCCATAATAAACCCCAGGAAGAGTAGCTGCTGCCTTGGCAACAGGAACTAATGGGGATCCATAATAAACCCCAGGAAGAGTAGCTGCTGCCTTGGCAGGAACTAATGGGGATCCATAATAAACCCCAGGAAGAGTAGCTGCTGCCTTGGCAACAGGAACGAATGGGGATCCATAATAAACCCCAGGAAGAGTAGCTGCTGCCTTGGCAACAGGAACGAATGGGGATCCATAATAAACCCCAGGAAGAGTAGCTGCTGCCTTGGCAGCAGGAACGAATGGGGATCCATAATACACCCCAGGAAGAGTAGCTGCTGCCTTGGCAACAGGAACGAATGGGGATCCATAATAAACCCCAGGAAGAGTAGCTGCTGCCTTGGCAGGAACTAATGGGGATCCATAATAAACCCCAGGAAGAGTAGCTGCTGCCTTGGCAACAGGAACGAATGGGGATCCATAATAAACCCCAGGAAGAGTAGCTGCTGCCTTGGCAACAGGAACGAATGGGGATCCATAATAAACCCCAGGAAGAGTAGCTGCTGCCTTGGCAACAGGAACGAATGGGGATCCATAATAAACCCCAGGAAGAGTAGCTGCTGCCTTGGCAGGAACTAATGGGGATCCATAATAAACCCCAGGAAGAGTAGCTGCTGCCTTGGCAACAGGAACGAATGGGGATCCATAATAAACCCCAGGAAGAGTAGCTGCTGCCTTGGCAGCAGGAACGAATGGGGATCCATAATAAACCCCAGGAAGAGTAGCTGCTGCCTTGGCAACAGGAACGAATGGGGATCCATAATAAACCCCAGGAAGAGTAGCTGCTGCCTTGGCAGGAACTAATGGGGATCCATAATAAACCCCAGGAAGAGTAGCTGCTGCCTTGGCAACAGGAACGAATGGGGATCCATAATAAACCCCAGGAAGAGTAGCTGCTGCCTTGGCAACAGGAACGAATGGGGATCCATAATAAACCCCAGGAAGAGTAGCTGCTGCCTTGGCAACAGGAACGAATGGGGATCCATAATAAACCCCAGGAAGAGTAGCTGCTGCCTTGGCAACAGGAACGAATGGGGATCCATAATAAACCCCAGGAAGAGTAGCTGCTGCCTTGGCAACAGGGACGAATGGGGATCCATAATAAATAAACATACAATAAATTCTTGAAGGACGAGGGAAGGATGCCATAGACTACTTATTTACTTAGGGAGGGAGGTACAATAGAAAGTAGCTGTACCTTGAGTCTGTTGAGCTGGTCCTGCAGCATAACTTTAATCTTTAGGAGAGTCTCCTCTTCCTTCTTCAGCTCCTGTAGACGACTCAACATGGTGTCTGGTGGAGTTAGACCATTCCTAAATACTGAGAGACATATACAGTATTACTGTAGCAGTGTTGCTTCCGTCAATCTCCTCGCCCCAACCTGGGCTTGAAACCAGAGTTCCCTTTGAACAACAACAAGTCACCCTCGAAGCATCGTTACCTATCGCTCCTCAAAAAAAAAGCTACAGCATTTGGCAGAGCAAAGGGAAACAACTACTTCAAGGTGTCAGAGCGAGTGACGTCACCGATTGAAACGCAACTAGCGCGCACCGCCGCTAACTAGCTAGCCGTTTCACACCAGTTGCATTAGTATGTATCTTCCTTCTTCAGCTCTGGTAGTGGACTTGTCATGATGTCCTGTGGGTTCAGAAAGAGAGACAGACAGGCAAATGCAGCAGGGCTATAGTCAGGCTATATTAGTAAACTCACTATAATAGGGCTCCCGAGTGGCGCAGCGGTCTAAGGCACTGCATCTCAGTGCTAGAGGCGTCACTACAGACCCTGGTTTGATTCCAGGCTGTATCACAACCGGCCGTGATTGGGAGTCCCATAGGGCGGCGCACAATTGGCCCAGCGTCGTCCAGGCCCGGGGTAGGCCGTCATCGTAAAGAAATAATTTGTTAACTGACTTGCTT
Organism: Salmo salar; assembly: GCF_965601325.2. Classification (NCBI taxonomy): domain Eukaryota; kingdom Metazoa; phylum Chordata; class Actinopteri; order Salmoniformes; family Salmonidae; genus Salmo; species Salmo salar. Next base: position 51,146,841 of record NC_138313.1, on the reverse strand, counting down.
AGTTTAATAATACAACATATGTAGGCTTTAGCATACTTACTGTAGCGATTGTCTACCTAGCTTAGTAAACTCAACTCCATCCATATTACAGGGACCTTAACTAGAGCTAATTGGCTCCCTAAATTGTCACGATCATGAACTTCCTGGCTGGTTGAGTACAGAAGATAGCATTAGCTGTTAGCATTAGCTGTTAGCATTAGCTGTTAGCATTAGCTGTTAGCATTAGCTGTTAGCATTAGCTGTTAGCATTAGCTGTTAGCATGAGCTGTTAGCATGAGCTGTTAGCATGAGCTGTTAGCATGAGCTGTTAGCATGAGCTGTTAGCATGAGCTGTTAGCATTAGCTGTTAGCATTAGCTGTTAGCATTAGCTGTTAGCATTAGCTGTTAGCATTAGCTGTTGGCGATGTGCTGCATCTAGTCACAGTAACGTTAGATAAGCTAACCCTTCGCCAAAACATTACGAATCACTCCGTTTGATACCGGAGCTGAGACATGCGTCGAAATCGGTAAGCAACCAACTTCGAAGCAGTGTGCCGATATCTCAATCATGGACACTCTTACTGACAGTTGTGGCTGCTTCGGGTGATGTATTGTTGTCTCTACCTTCTTGCCCTTTGTGCTGTTGTCTGTGCCCAATAATGTTTGTACCATGTTTTGTGCAGCTACCATGTTGTGTTGCTACCATGTTGTTGTCATGTTGTGTTCCTCCAATGTTGTTGTCATGTTGTGTTGCTACCATGTTGTTGTCATGTTGTGTTGCTACTATGTTGTTGTTATGCTGTGTTGCTACCATGTTGTTGTCATGCTGTGTTGCTACCATGTTGTTGTTATGCTGTGTTGCTACCATGTTGTTGTCATGTTGTGTTCCTCCAATGTTGTTGTCATGTTGTGTTCCTCCAATGTTGTTGTCATGTTGTGTTGCTACCATGTTGTTGTCATGTTGTGTTTCTACCATGTTGTTGTCATGTTGCTACCATGTTGTTGTCATGTTGTGATGCTACCATGTTGTTGTCATGTTGTGTTCCTCCAATGTTGTTGTCATGTTGTGTTTCTACCATGCTGTGTTATGTGTTTCTACCATGTTGTTGTCATGTTGTGTTTCTACCATGTTGTTGTCATGTTGTGTTTCTACCATGCAGTGTTATGTGTTGCTGCCATGTTGTTGACATGTTGTGTTCCTCCAATGTTGTTGTCATGTTGTGTTTCTACCATGCTGTGTTATGTGATGCTACCATGTTGTTGTCATGTTGTGTTGCTACCATGTTGTTGACATGTTGTGTTCCTCCAATGTTGTTGTCATGTTGTGTTTCTACCATGCTGTGTTATGTGTTGCTACCATGCTGTGTTATGTGTTGCAGCCATGTTGTTGTTATGTTGTGTTGCTACCATGCTGTGTTATGTGTTGCTACCATGCTGTGTTATGTGTTGCTGCCTTGCTGTGTTATGTGTTGCTACCATGCTGTGTTATGTGTTGCTGCCTTGCTGTGTTATGTGTTTCTACCATGCTGTGTTATGTGTTGCTGCCATGTTGTTGTCATGTTGTGTTTCTACCATGCTGTGTTATGTGTTGCTGCCTTGCTGTGTTATGTGTTTCTACCATGCTGTGTTATGTGTTGCTACCATGCTGTGTTATGTGTTGCTACCATGCTGTGTTATGTGTTGCTACCATGCTGTGTTATGTGTTGCTGCCTTGCTGTGTTATGTGTTGCTGCCTTGCTGTGTTATGTGTTGCTGCCATGCTGTGTTATGTGTTGCTGCCTTGCTGTGTTATGTGTTGCTACCATGCTGTGTTATGTGTTACTGCCTTGCTATGTTATATTAGGTCTCTCTTTGTGTAGTGTTGTCTCTCGTCATGTGTATTTCGTCCTATATTTTTATTAAGAAATTATATTTTTAATCCCAGCCCACGTCCCCGCAGGAGGCCTTTTTGCCAGGTCGTCATTGTAAATAAGAATTTGTTCTTAATAACTGACTTGCCTCGTTAAATAAAAATATATAATACACGTATCACTTTATCAGAAGAACGTCACGAAGGATGTCCCGAGCGTCTTTTGATCACGTGGTTTTTCAAACCGGGTGTTGCAAAATGCCACCGATTTCCGACCGCTGCTGGACACCGTACTGATTACATTTTACCGTACTGTTTACATTTTACCGTACTGTTTACCGTACTGTTTACATTTTACCGTACTGTTTACCGTACTGTTGACATTTTACCGTACTGTTGACATTTTACCGTACTGTTTACATTTTACCGTACTGTTTACCGTACTGTTGACATTTTACCGTACTGTTGACATTTTACCGTACTGTTTACATTTTACCGTACTGTTTACCGTACTGTTGACATTTTACCGTACTGTTGACATTTTACCGTACTGTTTACCGTACTGTTGACATTTTACCGTACTGTTTACCGTACTGTTGACATTTTACCGTACTGTTTACCGTACTGTTGACATTTTACCGTACTGTTTACCGTACTGTTTACCGTACTGTTTACCGTACTGTTGACATTTTACCGTACTGTTTACCGTACTGTTGACATTTTACCGTACTGTTTACATTTACCGTACTGTTTACATTTTACCGTACTGTTGACATTTTACCGTACTGTTGACATTTACCGTACTGTTTACCGTACTGTTGACATTTTACCGTACTGTTTACATTTACCGTACTGTTGACATTTTACCGTACTGTTGACATTTACCGTACTGTTTACCGTACTGTTGACATTTTACCGTACTGTTTACATTTTACCGTACTGTTTACCGTACTGTTGACATTTTACCGTACTGTTGACATTTACCGTACTGTTTATCGTACTGTTGACATTTACCGTACTGTTGACATTTACCGTACTGTTGACATTTTACCGTACTGTTTACCGTACTGTTGACATTTACCGTACTGTTTACCGTACTGTTGACATTTTACCGTACTGTTTACCGTACTGTTTACATTTTACATTTTACATTTTAGTCATTTAGCAGACGCTCTTATCCAGAGCGACTTACAAATTGGTGCATTCACCTATAATATCCAGTGGAACAACCACTTTACAATAGTGCATCTAAATCTTATTTTTAAATCTTATCTAAATCTTATCTAAATTTTACCGTACTGTTTACCGTACTGTTGACATTTTACCGTACTGTTGACATTTACCGTACTGTTTACCTTTGACCGTACTGTTTACATTTGACTGTACATTTTACCGTAGTGTTTACCTTTGACCGTACTGTTTACCTTTTACCTTACTGTTTACCTTTGACCGCACTGTTTACATTTTACCGTAGTGTTTACCTTTGACCGTACTGTTTACCTTTGACCGTACTGTTTACCTTTGACCGTACTGTTTACATTTGACCGTACTGTTTACCTTTTACCTTACTGTTTACCTTTGACCGTAGTGTTTACCTTTGACCGTACTGTTTACCTTTTACCTTACTGTTTACCTTTGACCGTACTGTTTACCTTTGACCGTACTGTTTACCTTTGACCGTACTGTTTACCTTTGACCGTACTGTTTACATTTGACCACACTGTTTACCTTTTACCGTACTGTTTACCTTTTACCTTACTGTTTACATTTGACCGCACTGTTTACCTTTTACCGTACTGTTTACCTTTGACCGTACTGTTTACATTTGACCGCACTGTTTACCTTTTACCGTACTGTTTACATTTGACCGTACTGTTTACATTTGACCGTACTGTTTACATTTGACCGTACTGTTTACCTTTGACCGTACTGTTTACCTTTGACCGTACTGTTTACCTTTGACCGTACTGTTTACCTTTGACCGTACTGTTTACATTTGACCGTACTGTTTACCTTTGACCGTACTGTTTACCTTTGACCGTACTGTTTACCTTTGACCGTACTGTTTACCTTTGACCGTACTGTTTACATTTGACCGTACTGTTTACCTTTGACCGTACTGTTTACCTTTGACCGTACTGTTTACATTTGACCGCACTGTTTACCTTTTACCGTACTGTTTACCTTTGACCGTACTGTTTACCTTTGACCGTACTGTTTACATTTGACCGTACTGTTTACCTTTTACCTTACTGTTTACCTTTGACCGTACTGTTTACCTTTGACCGTACTGTTTACCTTTGACCGTACTGTTTACCTTTGACCGTACTGTTTACATTTGACCGTACTGTTTACCTTTGACCGTACTGTTTACCTTTGACCGTACTGTTTACCTTTGACCGTACTGTTTACATTTGACCGTACTGTTTACCTTTGACCGTACTGTTTACCTTTGACCGTACTGTTTACATTTGACCGCACTGTTTACCTTTGACCGTACTGTTTACATTTGACCGCACTGTTTACCTTTTACCGTACTGTTTACCTTTGACCGTACTGTTTACCTTTGACCGTACTGTTTACATTTGACCGTACTGTTTACCTTTGACCGTACTGTTTACATTTGACCGTAACACTTTCTCCTGACCGGTAGCTAGTTTAGCAGGTAGAGGAGGGAACATTCCGGGTTGTAAACGTATATAGCACACTATTTTCATTTAATTATGATTATTTTTTGCACGGTTGTTCAAATAATTTGTTTTATTTAGTATACGCTTCTGTCTTAATTAAGCATCATAAATAACGCCATACATTCCTTTTTTTTTTTAAAGAATCAAGTTGAAGAGTAAAATGAGAAGCATGTGTTATTCTAAGTGATTATAAGCTGCTATAGCCAACGACTGTACCGCTGTACCGCGGCGTTATAATGAAAACGGATTTGAAATAATACCTCTGTCACTAAATGTGCTAAATGTGAACAGATCATTAAGATCTGATTAAATGAATTTGTTTCCGGTACAAAACGAGGTGAAAGCGCCTTCACTTCAGAAAGCCTCGGTTTCCCCACATTTACTCCCCCGTCGAGGTGGGATGCTACCTAATGCTGTCAGAAACATTATTTATTAGTTACGTCGCCATTTATCAACGTTTATACAACGTTATAGCTAGAACATGTATAACATCCTTCCCTCTGCAGCAGACTCAATCAGGAAAAAATCATATAAACGTTACAGAAAACAAAACCATTTAACGTTGTCTTAAGATAGCTAGCTAATATGCTACCAACACTAACCTCAGCTTTATCAAACCATCCAACAATAGCTTTCTAAATATATATATTTATATAGATATATCTCTCACAAACCTTCACAAAAATCTGTTCCGTTTGTTTCTCCTCTCTCTGTGTGCAGTAAACACAAGGCCACTGGCAGACCAGCTAGGTGCACATCGATATGGATAACTATCCAGCTAATAAAGTCCTGTTATGTCTGAATGATAACCGGTCTACTTTACGGTACCGCCGATGATAATAATACAAAACGCTGCTGCTGCTGCTGCTCGTTATGTTGTTGTAGTCTCTTCCGTTGTTCATTCACGTGGTTTTCCTTCCGCGCATTTCCGGGTTGTAATTTCCGGTCACATTACAGACAGCTCATAAACAGTGTTGATGTGATCTCCTCCTGTAACATCACACACAGACAGCTCATAAACAGTGTTGATGTGATCTCCTCCTGTAACATCACACACAGACAGCTCATAAACAGTGTGATGTGATCTCCTCCTGTAACATCACACACAGACAACTCAATAAACAGTGTGATGTGATCTCCTCCTGTAACATCACACACAGACAACTCAATAAACAGAGTGATGTGATTTCCTCCTGTAACATCACACACAGACAGCTCATGAACAGAGTGATGTGATCTCCTCCTGTAACATCACACACAGACAGCTCATAAACAGTGTTGATGTGATCTCCTCCTGTAACATCACACACAGACAGCTCATAAACAGTGTGATGTGACCTCCTCCTGTAACATCACACATTACATACAGATATTCATATTCAAGGCGTTCACATTTTCAAGTGATTTTCGAAGATAAAACACCAGCAGGGGGCGAAAGAGTGTATGCATTGTGGAACCCATCATCAGCTTGTGTTTCCCTGGGGAACATATATACTGGTGCACCTTTGTGATAGCAGGTGGTGAAATGTTTGGTGAAAAAAGTATTTCACTGGAAGTCCTTCACGGAAGAGGAGAGTCTCATTCATACACATTCAGCTCATTTAGGATTCTGGAGACTCAACCGGTTGGCACATGGACATTGTTGTGTAAAATTGTTGCCAGTTAGGTGTTAATTTGTGTTGAGAATTGAGACCAATTGTCTAATTTAGTATATAGTATAATTGAGATAATATGACTACATTGAGATTATATATTTAATTTGAAATTACCTTACTTGAAGTAATGTAGATTTATTTTTGTGTTTTGCCTTGAAAGGTTATCAACCTAATTAACTAACTAACTAACTAACTAACTAACTGATTAGATAAGTCCTTAAAGAGGCCTTTTTCAAGTTTGGGCAAAGAGCTGCAGTGTGAACCATACACAACTTGACAATGTAAATGCACCGTTATAAAATTATTCATAATGTTTATAAAATGATCAACATTTAGAATTATCTCTGATGAAAATAGACCTCAGTCCTGCTTATGTAGCCAACTGGTTGTAAACTTTTAGTAACTGGTTTTCAAGCGGACCTGTATACTGTTGGTAGACATCTCTTAGGCCACTTTCTCTCTCTCTCTCTCGCTGTCTCTCTCTCCTCTCTTTGTCTCTCTCTCTCTGTCTCTCTCTCGCTGTCTCTCTCTCCTCTCTTTGTCTCTCTCTCTCTGTCTCTCTCTCTGTCTCTCTCTCTCTGTCTCTCTCTCTCTCTGTCTCTCTTTGTCTCTCTCTCTCTCTGTCTCTCTCTCTCTCTGTCTCTCTCTCCTCTCTTTGTCTCTCTCTCTCTGTCTCTCTCTCTCTCTCTCTCTCTGTCTCTCTCTCTCTGTCTCTCTCTCTCTGTCTCTCTCTCGCTGTCTCTCTCCTCTCTGTCTCTCTCTCTGTCTCTGTACCAATATAAAATCTCTCCTAAAATATCGGGTGAAACTGTGAGCTAAAAAGTACCCATTTTCGGACCTCATGCCCACATGAAAAATTACAATGCTATAAATACTATTGTATTCACTATAGTGTTTTTCGCAGACTTTACTGAAGTATTTACTGTAGTACACTGTATTATACTGTAGTATTTACAGTTAACTATACTATAAATACTGTATTAAAAAAAACTGTAGTGTATATACTATAGTAATTAATGTAGTGTTTTTGCGGTTTGTAGTATTTACTATAGTGTTTATGTGGATATTACTGTAGTATTTACTATAATGATCTTTGCCATAGAAGTGGAGGCTTTCTCCTTCAGTAAACCTACTGGATAAATACTAAAAGAACACATTTTTCCATTACCTAGGACAGGAATCTGAACGGATAGTTCAGAGCTTCTGCTCGTTTCTATATACTGTAAGGAACACAATATCGTCTATACTTGGCATGTAAGTTTCTCATTTATGAGTGGCACAAACTGCGATTATGGGGGAGGGGAATGGGCAGGGTATATGCACATTAAATAATGTATTTACTTTTCTTAATTTTTTTTAAAACCGACTGTAGTTATTTGCGGACATTTCTGTAGTATTTACTACAGTGTTTTTTCCCCCACGGATAATACTGTAGTATTTAATATAGTATTCTACAGTATAGTAAGTAAGTATAGTAAGTACTACACATGAGTAAGTATTCACAGATCATTGCACCTGTACATATCCCATCTGTAAACAGCCCATCTATCCAACTACCTCATCCCCATACTGTATTTATTTATTTATCTTGCTCCTTTGCACCCCAGTATCTCTACTTGCACATCATCATCTGCACATCTATCACTCCAGTGTTTAATTGCTAAATTGTAATTACTTCGCTACTATGGCCTATTTATTGCCTTAACTTACCTACCTAAAGGAGAACTTGTTCTCAACTTGCCTACCTGGTTAAATAAAGGTGAAATAAATAAAATAAATACAAATGATTGAAGGACGATACAATCTGTAGTATAGTATTCTACAGTATACTACAGTTTACTATAGAATTCTATACTAAGTACTGTAGTATTATATTGTAAACTATAGTATTTGTTCATGTATTTTTTTCCCTCGGCCCGTATCCACAAAGCGTCTGGACATTAGGAGTGCTGATCTAGGATCAGGTCCCAACCTGTCCATATAATGTTATTTTGTATGATCTAAACGGTGGAACTGACCCTAGATCAGCAGTCCTACTGTGAGAGAGTTTGTGGAAACAGGCCCTGCTTGTATGTAGCCTCCCCACCTGTCCAGAGCTGTGTCTCTGTGCTGTCCTCTCTCCTCACCTGTCCAGAGCTGTGTCTCTGTGCTGTCCTCTCTCCTCACCTGTCCAGAGCTGTGTCTCTGTGCTGTCCTCTCTCCCCGCCTGTCCAGAGCTGTGTCTCTGTGCTGTCCTCTCTCCTCACCTGTCCAGAGCTGTGTCTCTGTGCTGTCCTCTCTCTGCACCTGTCCAGAGCTGTGTCTCTGTGCTGTCCTCTCTCTTCACCTGTCCAGAGCTGTGTCTCTGTGCTGTCCTCTCTCCTCACCTGTCCAGAGCTGTGTCTCTGTGCTGTCCTCTCTCCTCACCTGTCCAGAGCTGTGTCTCTGTGCTGTCCTCTCTCCTCACCTGTCCAGAGCTGTGTCTCTGTGCTGTCCTCTCTCCTCACCTGTCCAGAGCTGTGTCTCTGTGCTGTCCTCTCTCCTCACCTGTCCAGAGCTGTGTCTCTGTGCTGTCCTCTCTCCTCACCTGTCCAGAGCTGTGTCTCTGCTGTCCACACCTGTCCAGAGCTGTGTCTCTGTGCTGTCCTCTCTCCTCACCTGTCCAGAGCTGTGTCTCTGTGCTGTCCTCTCTCCCTACCTGTCCAGAGCTGTGTCTCTGTGCTGTCCTCTCTCCTCACCTGTCCAGAGCTGTGTCTCTGCTGTCTCCACCTGTCCAGAGCTGTGTCTCTGTGCTGTCCTCTCTCCCCACCTGTCCAGAGCTGTGTCTCTGTGCTGTCCTCTCTCCGCACCTGTCCAGAGCTGTGTCTCTGTGCTGTCCTCTCTCCTCACCTGTCCAGAGCTGTGTCTCTGTGCTGTCCTCTCTCCTCACCTGTCCAGAGCTGTGTCTCTGTGCTGTCCTCTCTCCTCACCTGTCCAGAGCTGTGTCTCTGTGCTGTCTTATCAACGGGATCTGAAGAACTGTAATATCCTATGTTTCTTTAATAACAATAGCTGGTGTGTGATCTCTAGTATTAATGAAGTCTTGAGGTTTTGCTCACCTGAATTAGAATACCTCATAGTAAGCTGCAGACCATTCTGTGACTGTGTGGAGGCACATAGGCTACCTGCTGGTTACTGGCCCAACGCTCTAACCACTAGGCTACCTGCTGGTTACTGGCCCAACGCTCTAACCACTAGGCTACCTGCTGGTTACTGGCCCAACGCTCTAACCACTAGGCTATCTGCTGGCTACTGGCCCAACGCTCTAACCACTAGGCTATCTGCTGGCTACTGGCCCAACGCTCTAACCACTAGGCTACCTGCTGGTTACTGGCCCAACGCTCTAACCACTAGGCTACCTGCTGGTTACTGGCCCAACGCTCTAACCACTAGGCTATCTGCTGGTTACTGGCCCAACGCTCTAACCACTAGGCTACCTGCTGGTTACTGGCCCAACGCTCTAACCACTAGGCTACCTGCTGGTTACTGGCCCAACGCTCTAACCACTAGGCTACCTGCTGGTTACTGGCCCAATGCTCTAACCACTAGGCTACCTGCTGGTTACTGGCCCAACGCTCTAACCACTAGGCTACCTGCTGGTTACTGGCCCAACGCTCTAACCACTAGGCTACCTGCTGACCCAACGCTCTAACCACTAGGCTACCTGCTGGCCCAACGCTCTAACCACTAGGCTACCTGCTGGCCCAACGCTCTAACCACTAGGCTACCTGCTGGTTACTGTCCCAATGCTCTAACCACTAGGCTACCTGCCGCCCCCTAGTGGTGGGTTCAGGCATTAGGCTACCTGCCGCCCCCTAGTGGTGGGTTCAGGCATTAGGCTACCTGCCGCCCCCTAGTGGTTGGTTCAGGCATTAGGCTACCTGCCGCCCCCTAGTGGTGGGTTCAGGCATTAGGTTACCTGCCGCCCCCTAGTGGTGGGTTCAGGCATTAGGCTACCTGCCGCCCCCTAGTGGTGGGTTCAGGCATTAGGTTACCTGCCGCCCCCTAGTGGTGGGTTCAGGCATTAGGTTACCTGCCGCCCCCTAGTGGTGGGTTCAGGCATTAGGCTACCTGCCGCCCCCTAGTGGTGGGTTCAGGCATTAGGCTACCTGCCGCCCCCTAGTGGTGGGTTCAGGCATTAGGCTACCTGCCGCCCCCTAGTGGTGGGTTCAGGCATTAGGCTACCTGCCGCCCCCTAGTGGTGGGTTCAGGCATTAGGCTACCTGCCGCCCCCTAGTGGTGGGTTCAGGCATTAGGCTACCTGCCGCCCCCTAGTGGTGGGTTCAGGCATTAGGCTACCTGCCGCCCCCTAGTGGTGGGTTCAGGCATTAGGCTACCTGCCGCCCCCTAGTGGTTGATTCAGGCATTAGGCTACCTGCCGCCCCCTAGTGGTGGGTTCAGGCATTAGGCTACCTGCCGCCCCCTAGTGGTGGGTTCAGGCATTAGGTTACCTGCCGCCCCCTAGTGGTGGGTTCAGGCATTAGGCTACCTGCCGCCCCCTAGTGGTGGGTTCAGGCATTAGGCTACCTGCCGCCCCCTAGTGGTGGGTTCAGGCATTAGGCTACCTGCCGCCCCCTAGTGGTGGGTTCAGGCATTAGGCTACCTGCCGCCCCCTAGTGGTGGGTTCAGGCATTAGGCTACCTGCCGCCCCCTAGTGGTGGGTTCAGGCATTAGGCTACCTGCCGCCCCCTAGTGGTGGGTTCAGGCATTAGGCTACCTGCCGCCCCCTAGTGGTTGATTCAGGCATTAGGCTACCTGCCGCCCCCTAGTGGTGGGTTCAGGCATTAGGCTACCTGCCGCCCCCTAGTGGTTGATTCAGGCATTAGGCCTTCTTGAGTCTGAAGCGTTTGATTAATATTGTGGTAAATATCGTTCTCCCCTGCCATCCAGGAACCTCTATACCAGGCGCTGTCAGAGGAAGACTCCAGCCACCCAAATTATAGACTGTTCTGTCTTCCCACCGCACTTCAAGAGGTAGCGATGCAGCAAGTCTGGCACTGACAGAACCCTGATAAGCCTTTACCCCCAAGCCATAAGACCGGTTAGCTATAGGTTAACATATTTAACGATCTGCATTGACCTTTTATGCACCGACTCTTTTGACATACTCTGCTGTTACTGTCTATTATCTATCCTTTACCCCTACCTACAGTATACTGCTGTTACTGTCTATTATCTATCCTTTACCCCTACCTACAGTATACTGCTGTTACTGTCTATTATCTATCCTTTATCCCTACCTACAGTATACTGCTGTTACTGTCTATTATCTATCCTTTACCCCTACCTACAGTATACTGCTGTTACTGTCTATTATCTATCCTTTACCCCTACCTACAGTATACTGCTGTTACTGTCTATTATCTATCCTTTACCCCTACCTACAGTATACTGCTGTTACTGTCTATTATCTATCCTTTACCCCTACCTACAGTATACTGCTGTTACTGTCTATTATCTATCCTTTACCCCTACCTACAGTATACTGCTGTTACTGTCTATTATCTATCCTTTACCCCTACCTACAGTATACTGATGTTACTGTCTATTATCTATCCTTTACCCCTACCTACAGTATACTGCTGTTACTGTCTATTATCTATCCTTTACCCCTACCTACAGTATACTGATGTTACTGTCTATTATCTATCCTTTACCCCTACCTACAGTATACTGCTGTTACTGTCTATTATCTATCCTTTACCCCTACCTACAGTATACTGCTGTTACTGTCTATTATCTATCCTTTACCCCTACCTACAGTATACTGCTGTTACTGTCTATTATCTATCCTTTACCCCTACCTACTGCTGTTACTGTCTATTATCTATCCTTTACCCCTACCTACAGTATACTGCTGTTACTGTCTATTATCTATCCTTTACCCCTACCAACAGTATACTGCTGTTACTGTCTACTATCTATCCTTTACCCCTAACTACAGTATACTGTCTATTATCTATCCTTTACCCCTACCTACAGTATACTGCTGTTACTGTCTATTATCTATCCTTTACCCCTACCTACAGTATACTGCTGTTACTGTCTATTATCTATCCTTTACCCCTACCTACAGTATACTGCTGTTACTGTCTATTATCTATCCTTTACCCCTACCTACAGTATACTGCTGTTACTGTCTATTATCTATCCTTTACCCCTACCTACAGTATACTGCTGTTACTGTCTATTATCTATCCTTTACCCCTACCTACAGTATACTGCTGTTACTGTCTATTATCTATCCTTTACCCCTACCTACAGTATACTGCTGTTACTGTCTATTATCTATCCTTTACCCCTACCTACAGTATACTGCTGTTACTGTCTATTATCTATCCTTTACCCCTACCTACAGTATACTGCTGTTACTGTCTATTATCTATCCTTTACCCCTACCTACAGTATACTGCTGTTACTGTCTATTATCTATCCTTTACCCCTACCTACAGTATACTGCTGTTACTGTCTATTATCTATCCTTTACCCCTACCTACAGTATACTGCTGTTACTGTCTATTATCTATCCTTTACCCCTACCTACAGTATACTGCTGTTACTGTCTATTATATATCCTTTACCTCTACCTACAGTATACTGCTGTTACTGTCTATTATCTATCCTTTACCCCTACCTACAGTATACTGCTGTTACTGTCTATTATCTATCCTTTACCCCTACCTACAGTATACTGCTGTTACTGTCTATTATCTATCCTTTACCCCTACCTACAGTATACTGCTGTTACTGTCTATTATCTATCCTTTACCCCTACCTACAGTATACTATCTATTATCTATCCTTTACCCCTACCTACAGTATACTGCTGTTACTGTCTATTATATATCCTTTACCCCTAACTACAGTATACTGCTGTTACTGTCTATTATCTATCCTTTACCCCTACCTACAGTATACTGCTGTTACTGTCTATTATCTATCCTTTACCCCTACCTACAGTATACTGCTGTTACTGTCTATTATCTATCCTTTACCCCTACCTACAGTATACTGTCTATTATCTTATCCTTTACCCCTACCTACAGTATACTGCTGTTACTGTCTATTATCTATCCTTTACCCCTACCTACAGTATACTATCTATTATCTATCCTTTACCCCTACCTACAGTATACTGCTGTTACTGTCTATTATATATCCTTTACCTCTACCTACAGTATACTGCTGTTACTGTCTATTATCTATCCTTTACCCCTACCTACAGTATACTGCTGTTACTGTCTATTATCTATCCTTTACCCCTACCTACAGTATACTGCTGTTACTGTCTATTATCTATCCTTTACCCCTACCAACAGTATACTGTCTATTATCTATCCTTTACCCCTACCTACAGTATACTGCTGTTACTGTCTATTATCTATCCTGTTGCCTAGTCACTTTAGCCCTACCTACAGTATACTGCTGTTACTGTCTATTATCTATCCTTTACCCCTACCTACAGTATACTGCTGTTACTGTCTATTATCTATCCTGTTGTCTAGTCACTTTACCCCTCCCCATATGTACATATCTACCTCAAAACTTCGTACCCCAGCACATGGACTCGGTACTGGTATCTTGTGTACTGTACAGTATATAGCCAAGTTATCGTTACTCATTGTGTATTTATTCCTCGTGTAATTCATTTTCTATTATTTCATAATTTATTTTCTCTTTCCATTGTTGGGAAGTAAGGCCCTTAAGTAAGCATTTCACTGTTAGTCTGTCTACAGCTGTTGTTTACAAAGCAAGTGACAAATAAAATGTGGTTTGATTGAAGAGGCATGTGTCAACTTTACAGCTCCAGGAAGCATAATTTGTAACAAATGTTGTGAGCGGGTCTGTCTCATAAAACATTAAACACAAAGCTGTTCTTTGAGGTCGGGACGTGACACACACACACACACACACACACAGTACTATAATCGTACTATAGACTACTAATACATTACAGTGTTCTGGGCAGCAATACTAATACATTACACTGTTCTGGGCAGCTGTACTAATACATTACAGTGTTCTGGGCAGCTGAACTTAACTTGCACATTAGTTTAAATGTAAGATTTGTCTGTCGTATTGAGCAAGACATTTCTTTCATTCCAATATAGCCTGGTGTCATTTAACTGACTTGATTTATAATGTTCACACATTTTATACTTGGCAGAGGCAAAACTCAATATTTCTTTAGAAGACTTGAGAATCAATTACCAAACAAATATTCTTGTTTTTTAAAAGACATAATATTGTTTAGGAGTTGTCCTTTATGCAACGTTTAAGCCCTTTTTATGCCATTTGGCCAGGATGTTTCCCAGAATGCATCCTATTCCATAAGGTTAACTCCTTTTGACCAGGACCTATAGAGGAGAGGGTGCTATTTGGGATCCAGTCTAGGTCTGTTTTGTATTTGTTTTTCAAATCAAATCAAATGTATTTATATAGCCCTTCTTACATCAGCTGATATCTCAAAGTGCTGTACAGAAACCCAGCCTAAAACCCCCCCAAACAGCAAGCAATGCAGGTGTAGAAGCATGGTGGCTAGGAAAAACTCCCTAGAAAGGCCAGAACCTAGGAAGAAACCTAGAGAGGAACCAGGCTCTGAGGGGTGGCCAGTTTTGACCAGGACCAATAGAGAATAAGGTGCTATTTGGGATCCAGTCTAGGTCTGTTTTGTAATAGGCTTTCACCAGGACCCATAGAGAATAGGGTGCTATTTGGGACCCAGCCTAGGTCTGTTATGTATTAGGTCAGGAGTCACTTCCACTACATGAAAGGAGAACAGCAGGTAGGATGTTACATGTGAAGCCGCTCTGGATAAGAGCGTCTGCTAAATGACTAAAATGTAAAAATGTAAAATGTAAGCGCGAGCGCACACACACACACACACACTTTTTTTTTCTGTTGCTCTCTTTTGAATTCACCATTTATCCTTGTGAATAACACTTACAAACTCATTGTTGTGTTAATCACCTCTAGTCAGATGCACAGCAGCCGAGAGTATTCACAGATCCGTGTTATGTAACCACCATATTCTTCTACCCCAGTAGCTAACGTTGAAAAGGGTCAAATAAAGTAAAGTTGCATCCCAAATGGAAGCCTATTCCCTATGGGCTCTGGTTAATAAAAAAAGGTAGTGCACTATGTAGGGAGTAGGGAATTCGGCTCTAATCAAGGTAATGGAACTGGGAGTCGTTGAGGTAAAGCAGTACACACAGCTCTAATCAAGGTAATGGAACTGGGAGTCGTTGAGGTAAAGCAGTACACACAGCTCTAATCAAGGTAATGGAACTGGGAGTCGTTGAGGTAAAGCAGTACACACAGCTCTAATCAAGGTAATGGAACTGGGAGTCGTTGAGGTAAAGCAGTACACACAGCTCTAATCAAGGTAATGGAACTGGGAGTCGTTGAGGTAAAGCAGTACACACAGCTCTAATCAAGGTAATGGAACTGGGAGTCGTTGAGGTAAAGCAGTACACACAGCTCTAATCAAGGTAATGGAACTGGGAGTCGTTGAGGTAAAGCAGTACACACAGCTCTAATCAAGGTAATGGAACTGGGAGTCGTTGAGGTAAAGCAGTACACACAGCTCTAATCAAGGTAATGGAACTGGGAGTCGTTGAGGTAAAGCAGTACACACAGCTCTAATCAAGGTAATGGAACTGGGAGTCGTTGAGGTAAAGCAGTACACACAGCTCTAATCAAGGTAATGGAACTGGGAGTCGTTGAGGTAAAGCAGTACACACAGCTCTAATCAAGGAAATGGAACTGGGAGTCGTTGAGGTAAAGCAGTACACACAGCTCTAATCAAGGTAATGGAACTGGGAGTCGTTGAGGTAAAGCAGTACATACAGCTCTTCATCATCCTGTTGGAAGAGCCCAGTAGGAAATGGAACTGGGAGTCATTGAGGATGGAGGGAGGGAGGGGAGGGACAGAGAGAGGGGCAGAGGGAGGGGAGGAGGGGAGGAGGGAGGGGAGGAGGGAGCTCAGTAGGTCCTTTATGGGATTCCTGGGAATAAGACCCTCCAGGTGTGTGTGGGTGTGTGTGTGTGTGTGTGGGTGGGTGTGTGTGTGTGTGAACGGCACGTAAGCATCGCTGGAGACTACCGATGGAGGGAGGGAGGGAAAGGAGGGACATTGAGTGAGGGGGGGAGGGACAGAGGGAGGGACAGAGGGAGGGACGGGGGGAGGGGCAGAGGGAGGCAGGGAGGGACAGAGGGAGGGGGGAGGGAGGGAAAGGAGGGGGGGAGGGGAGGGGAGGGAGGGAAAGGAGGGAGGGAGGGGAGGGGAGGGAGGGAAAGGAGGGAGGGGGGGAGGGAAAGGAAGGAGGGGAGGGAGGGAACAGATCTTTAGTTCTTATCCAAATGTAATATTGGATCCGTTTCAATCTCTTGTTCTAGAGTTCCTGAAATCAACTTAATATATATAATATGTACTTAATATAGAGTTGTAATTAATGTAGGCTCTTCTATTCGGTGTATTATAACTAGAGTTGTAATTAATGTAGGCTCTTCTATTCAGTGTATTATAACCAGAGTTGTAATTAATGTAGGCTCTTCTATTCGGTGTATTATAACTAGAGTTGTAATTAATATAGGCTCTTCTATTCAGTGTATTATAACTAGAGTTGTCTTGATTAATGTAGGCTCTTCTATTCAGTGTATTATAACCAGAGTTGTAATTAATGTAGGCTCTTCTATTCAGTGTATTATAACTAGAGTTGTCTTGATTAATATAGGCTCTTCTATTCAGTGTATTATAACCAGAGTTGTAATTAATATAGGCTCTTCTATTCAGTGTATTATAACTAGAGTTGTCTTGATTAATATAGGCTCTTCTATTCAGTGTATTATAACCAGAGTTGTCTTGATTAATATAGGCTCTTCTATTCAGTGTATTATAACTAGAGTTGTCTTGATTAATATAGGCTCTTCTATTCAGTGTATTATAACTAGAGTTGTCTTGATTAATATAGGCTCTTCTATTCAGTGTATTATAACCAGAGTTGTAATTAATATAGGCTCTTCTATTCAGTGTATTATAACCAGAGATGTAATTAATATAGGCTCTTCTATTCAGTGTATTATAACTAGAGTTGTAATTAATATAGGCTCTTCTATTCAGTGTATTATAACTAGAGTTGTCTTGATTAATATAGGCTCTTCTATTCAGTGTATTATAACCAGAGATGTAATTAATATAGGCTCTTCTATTCAGTGTATTATAACTAGAGTTGTAATTAATATAGGCTCTTCTATTCAGTGTATTATAACCAGAGTTGTAATTAATATAGGCTCTTCTATTCAGTGTATTATAACCAGAGATGTAATTAATGTAGGCTCTTCTATTCAGTGTATTAGAACCAGAGTTGTAATTAATATAGGCTCTTCTAATCAGTGTATTATAACCAGAGTTGTCTTGATTAATATAGGCTCTTCTATTCAGTGTATTATAACCAGAGTTGTAATTAATATAGGCTCTTCTATTCAGTGTATTATAACTAGAGTTGTAATTAATATAGGCTCTTCTATTCAGTGTATTATAACCAGAGTTGTAATTAATGTAGGCTCTTCTATTCGGTGTATTATAACTAGAGTTGTAATTAATATAGGCTCTTCTATTCAGTGTATTATAACTAGAGTTGTCTTGATTAATGTAGGCTCTTCTATTCAGTGTATTATAACCAGAGTTGTAATTAATGTAGGCTCTTCTATTCAGTGTATTATAACTAGAGTTGTCTTGATTAATATAGGCTCTTCTATTCAGTGTATTATAACCAGAGTTGTAATTAATATAGGCTCTTCTATTCAGTGTATTATAACTAGAGTTGTCTTGATTAATATAGGCTCTTCTATTCAGTGTATTATAACCAGAGTTGTCTTGATTAATATAGGCTCTTCTATTCAGTGTATTATAACTAGAGTTGTCTTGATTAATATAGGCTCTTCTATTCAGTGTATTATAACTAGAGTTGTCTTGATTAATATAGGCTCTTCTATTCAGTGTATTATAACCAGAGTTGTAATTAATATAGGCTCTTCTATTCAGTGTATTATAACCAGAGATGTAATTAATATAGGCTCTTCTATTCAGTGTATTATAACTAGAGTTGTAATTAATATAGGCTCTTCTATTCAGTGTATTATAACCAGAGATGTAATTAATATAGGCTCTTCTATTCAGTGTATTATAACTAGAGTTGTAATTAATATAGGCTCTTCTATTCAGTGTATTATAACCAGAGTTGTAATTAATATAGGCTCTTCTATTCAGTGTATTATAACCAGAGATGTAATTAATGTAGGCTCTTCTATTCAGTGTATTAGAACCAGAGTTGTAATTAATATAGGCTCTTCTAATCAGTGTATTATAACCAGAGTTGTCTTGATTAATATAGGCTCTTCTATTCAGTGTATTATAACCAGAGTTGTAATTAATATAGGCTCTTCTATTCAGTGTATTATAACCAGAGTTGTAATTAATATAGGCTCTTCTATTCAGTGTATTATAACCAGAGTTGTAATTAATATAGGCTCTTCTATTCAGTGTATTATAACCAGAGTTGTAATTAATATAGGCTCTTCTATTCAGTGTATTATAACCAGAGTTGTAATTAATATAGGCTCTTCTAATCAGTGTATTATAACTAGAGTTGTAATTAATATAGGCTCTTCTATTCAGTGTATTATAACTAGAGTTGTAATTAATGTAGGCTCTTCTATTCGGTGTATTATAACTAGAGTTGTAATTAATATAGGCTCTTCTATTCGGTGTATTATAACCAGAGTTGTAATTAATGTAGGCTCTTCTATTCAGTGTATTATAACCAGAGTTGTAATTAATGTAGGCTCTTCTATTCAGTGTATTATAACTAGAGTTGTAATTAATATAGGCTCTTCTATTCAGTGTATTATAACCAGAGTTGTGATTAATATAGGCTCTTCTATTCAGTGTATTATAACCAGAGTTGTAATTAATGTAGGCTCTTCTATTCAGTGTATTATAACTAGAGTTGTCTTGATTAATATAGGCTCTTCCATTCAGTGTATTATAACCAGAGTTGTAATTAATATAGGCTCTTCTATTCAGTGTATTATAACCAGAGTTGTAATTAATATAGGCTCTTCTATTCAGTGTATTATAACCAGAGTTGTAATTAATATAGGCTCTTCTATTCAGTGTATTATAACTAGAGTTGTCTTGATTAATATAGGCTCTTCTATTCAGTGTATTATAACCAGAGTTGTAATTAATATAGGCTCTTCTATTCAGTGTATTATAACCAGAGTTGTAATTAATATAGGCTCTTCTATTCAGTGTATTATAACTAGAGTTGTCTTGATTAATATAGGCTCTTCTATTCAGTGTATTATAACTAGAGTTGTCTTGATTAATATAGGCTCTTCTATTCAGTGTATTATAACCAGAGTTGTAATTAATATAGGCTCTTCTATTCAGTGTATTATAACCAGAGTTGTAATTAATATAGGCTCTTCTATTCAGTGTATTATAACCAGAGTTGTAATTAATATAGGCTCTTCTATTCAGTGTATTATAACCAGAGTTGTGATTAATATAGGCTCTTCTATTCAGTGTATTATAACCAGAGTTGTAATTAATATAGGCTCTTCTATTCAGTGTATTATAACTACAGTTGTAATTAATATAGGCTCTTCTATTCAGTGTATTATAACTAGAGTTGTAATTAATATAGGCTCTTCTATTCAGTGTATTATAACCAGAGTTGTAATTAATATAGGCTCTTCTATTCAGTGTATTATAACTAGAGTTGTCTTGATTAATATAGGCTCTTCTATTCAGTGTATTATAACCAGAGTTGTAATTAATGTAGGCTCTTCTATTCAGTGTATTATAACTAGAGTTGTCTTGATTAATATAGGCTCTTCTATTCAGTGTATTATAACTAGAGTTGTCTTGATTAATATAGGCTCTTCTATTCAGTGTATTATAACTAGAGTTGTAATTAATATAGGCTCTTCTATTCAGTGTATTATAACTAGAGTTGTAATTAATATAGGCTCTTCTATTCAGTGTATTATAACCAGAGTTGTAATTAATATAGGCTCTTCTATTCAGTGTATTATAACCAGAGTTGTAATTAATATAGGCTCTTCTATTCAGTGTATTATAACCAGAGTTGTCTTGATTAATATAGGCTCTTCTATTCAGTGTATTATAACTAGAGTTGTCTTGATTAATATAGGCTCTTCTATTCAGTGTATTATAACCAGAGTTGTAATTAATATAGGCTCTTCTATTCAGTGTATTATAACCAGAGTTGTAATTAATATAGGCTCTTCTATTCAGTGTATTATAACCAGAGATGTAATTAATGTAGGCTCTTCTATTCAGTGTATTAGAACCAGAGTTGTAATTAATATAGGCTCTTCTAATCAGTGTATTATAACCAGAGTTGTCTTGATTAATATAGGCTCTTCTATTCAGTGTATTATAACCAGAGTTGTAATTAATATAGGCTCTTCTATTCAGTGTATTATAACCAGAGTTGTAATTAATATAGGCTCTTCTATTCAGTGTATTATAACCAGAGTTGTAATTAATATAGGCTCTTCTATTCAGTGTATTATAACCAGAGTTGTAATTAATATAGGCTCTTCTATTCAGTGTATTATAACCAGAGTTGTAATTAATATAGGCTCTTCTAATCAGTGTATTATAACTAGAGTTGTAATTAATATAGGCTCTTCTATTCAGTGTATTATAACTAGAGTTGTAATTAATGTAGGCTCTTCTATTCGGTGTATTATAACTAGAGTTGTAATTAATATAGGCTCTTCTATTCGGTGTATTATAACCAGAGTTGTAATTAATGTAGGCTCTTCTATTCAGTGTATTATAACCAGAGTTGTAATTAATGTAGGCTCTTCTATTCAGTGTATTATAACTAGAGTTGTAATTAATATAGGCTCTTCTATTCAGTGTATTATAACCAGAGTTGTGATTAATATAGGCTCTTCTATTCAGTGTATTATAACCAGAGTTGTAATTAATGTAGGCTCTTCTATTCAGTGTATTATAACTAGAGTTGTCTTGATTAATATAGGCTCTTCCATTCAGTGTATTATAACCAGAGTTGTAATTAATATAGGCTCTTCTATTCAGTGTATTATAACCAGAGTTGTAATTAATATAGGCTCTTCTATTCAGTGTATTATAACCAGAGTTGTAATTAATATAGGCTCTTCTATTCAGTGTATTATAACTAGAGTTGTCTTGATTAATATAGGCTCTTCTATTCAGTGTATTATAACCAGAGTTGTAATTAATATAGGCTCTTCTATTCAGTGTATTATAACCAGAGTTGTAATTAATATAGGCTCTTCTATTCAGTGTATTATAACTAGAGTTGTCTTGATTAATATAGGCTCTTCTATTCAGTGTATTATAACTAGAGTTGTCTTGATTAATATAGGCTCTTCTATTCAGTGTATTATAACCAGAGTTGTAATTAATATAGGCTCTTCTATTCAGTGTATTATAACCAGAGTTGTAATTAATATAGGCTCTTCTATTCAGTGTATTATAACCAGAGTTGTAATTAATATAGGCTCTTCTATTCAGTGTATTATAACCAGAGTTGTGATTAATATAGGCTCTTCTATTCAGTGTATTATAACCAGAGTTGTAATTAATATAGGCTCTTCTATTCAGTGTATTATAACTACAGTTGTAATTAATATAGGCTCTTCTATTCAGTGTATTATAACTAGAGTTGTAATTAATATAGGCTCTTCTATTCAGTGTATTATAACCAGAGTTGTAATTAATATAGGCTCTTCTATTCAGTGTATTATAACTAGAGTTGTCTTGATTAATATAGGCTCTTCTATTCAGTGTATTATAACCAGAGTTGTAATTAATGTAGGCTCTTCTATTCAGTGTATTATAACTAGAGTTGTCTTGATTAATATAGGCTCTTCTATTCAGTGTATTATAACTAGAGTTGTCTTGATTAATATAGGCTCTTCTATTCAGTGTATTATAACTAGAGTTGTAATTAATATAGGCTCTTCTATTCAGTGTATTATAACTAGAGTTGTAATTAATATAGGCTCTTCTATTCAGTGTATTATAACCAGAGTTGTAATTAATATAGGCTCTTCTATTCAGTGTATTATAACCAGAGTTGTAATTAATATAGGCTCTTCTATTCAGTGTATTATAACCAGAGTTGTCTTGATTAATATAGGCTCTTCTATTCAGTGTATTATAACTAGAGTTGTCTTGATTAATATAGGCTCTTCTATTCAGTGTATTATAACCAGAGTTGTAATTAATATAGGCTCTTCTATTCAGTGTATTATAACCAGAGTTGTCTTGATTAATATAGGCTCTTCTATTCAGTGTATTATAACTAGAGTTGTAATTAATATAGGCTCTTCTATTCAGTGTATTATAACTAGAGTTGTAATTAATATAGGCTCTTCTATTCAGTGTATTATAACTAGAGTTGTCTTGATTAATATAGGCTCTTCTATTCAGTGTATTATAACCAGAGTTGTAATTAATATAGGCTCTTCTATTCAGTGTATTATAACCAGAGTTGTAATTAATATAGGCTCTTCTATTCAGTGTATTATAACTAGAGTTGTCTTGATTAATATAGGCTCTTCTATTCAGTGTATTATAACCAGAGTTGTAATTAATATAGGCTCTTCTATTCAGTGTATTATAACCAGAGTTGTAATTAATATAGGCTCTTCTATTCAGTGTATTATAACCAGAGTTGTCTTGATTAATATAGCTACAGTGCATTCAGACAGGATGTGGGACTCTACATGTTAACCTCCCTGCTGGGTTTCCTGTCTGTGTACGGAGCTGTGTCCTTTTTTGAATTCTTTTTGAATTATATATTTTTTAACCCCACTGCACCACTCAGGAGGCCTGTGTGTGTGTGTGTGTGTGTGTGTGTGTGTGTGTGTGTGTGTGTGTGTGTGTGTGTGTGTGTGTGTGTGTGTGTCACGTCCTGACCATAGAAAGTTGTTATTTTCTATGGTAGAGTAGGTCAGGGCGTGACAAGGGGTGTTTGTCTATGTTTTGTATTTCTATGTTCAGTTTCTAGTTTTGTATTTCTATGTTGGTTTTTGTTTGGTATGATCTCCAATTAGAGGCAGCTGGTTGTCGTTGACTCAAATTGGAGGTCATATTTAAGTTATGTTTGTCCCACCTGTTTTTGTGGGTGATTATATTTTGAGTAGTGTGTTTTCCTCTCTGCGTCACGGTTTGTTGTTTTTGTGTATTCAAGTATTTAGTGTATTGCATTTAGTTTCACGGTAAATAAAATATGTGGAACTACGAACACGCTGCATTTTGGTCCGATCCTTTGAACAGCCGTGACAGTGTGTGTGTGTGTGTGTGTGGTGTGTTGGCTCAGGCTGTGATATGTACATGGTTGAATAGACAGTATTATATAATGTACTGTGTGTGTTCAGTAGGTGTTCCTCGTCTGTGTATGGGCATGTGTAGCGTGTCGCCTGTACGATGTCGTCTCAGATAAGAGGCCTGGGTTCAGCTCATCCAGGCTCTGTTCTCTTGTCAATGCGTACAATCTCAGTCCTGATGAGAGGCACGCTCTGTCTCAGGTCAGAGTATCCTGTCTCTACCTCCAGTCCCTGTCTCTGCCTCTTACCTCCAGTCCCTGTCTCTACCTCCAGACCCTGTCTCTACCTCCAGACCCTGTCTCTACCTCCAGACCCTGTCTCTACCTCCAGTCCCTGTCTGTACCTCCAGACCCTGTCTCTACCTCCAGTCTCTGTCTCTACCTCCTGTCTCTACCTCCAGACCCTGTCTCTACCTCCAGTCCCTGTCTCTGCCTCTTACCTCCTGTCCCTGTCGCTACCTCCAGACCCTGTCTCTACCTCCAGACCCTGTCTCTACCTCCAGACCCTGTCTCTACCTCCAGACCCTGTCTCTACCTCCAGACCCTGTCTCTACCTCCAGTCCCTGTCTCTACCTCCAGTCCCTGTCTCTACCTCCAGACCCTGTCTCTACCTCCTGTCCCTGTCTCTACCTCCAGACCCTGTCTCTACCTCCTGTCCCTGTCTCTACCTCCAGTCCCTGTCTCTACCTCCAGACCCTGTCTCTACCTCCAGACCCTGTCTCTACCTCCTGTCCCTGTCTCTACCTCCTGTCCCTGTCTCTACCTCCAGTCCCTGTCTCTACCTCCTGTCCCTGTCTCTACCTCTTACCTCCTGTCCCTGTCGCTACCTCCAGACCCTGTCTCTACCTCCAGTCCCTGTCTCTACCTCCAGTCCCTGTCTCTACCTCCTGTCCCTGTCTCTACCTCCAGTCCCTGTCTCTACCTCCAGACCCTGTCTCTACCTCCTGTCCCTGTCTCTACCTCCAGACCCTGTCTCTACCTCCAGACCCTGTCTCTACCTCCAGTCCCTGTCTCTACCTCCAGTCCCTGTCTCTACCTCCAGACCCTGTCTCTACCTCCAGTCCCTGTCTCTACCTCCAGTCCCTGTCTCTACCTCCAGTCCCTGTCTCTACCTCCAGTCTCTGTCTCTACCTCCTGTCTCTACCTCCAGTCCCTGTCTCTACCTCCAGACCCTGTCTCTACCTCCAGACCCTGTCTCTACCTCGAGTCCCTGTCTCTACCTCCAGACCCTGTCTCTACCTCCAGACCCTGTCTCTACCTCCAGACCCTGTCTCTACCTCCAGACCCTGTCTCTACCTCCTACCTCCAGTCTCTACCTCCTACCTCCAGTCCCTGTCTCTACCTCCAGTCCCTGTCTCTACCTCTAGACCCTGTCTCTGTCTCTACCTCCAGTCCCTATCTCTACCCCCTGACCCTGTCTCTAGCTCCAGACCCTGTCTCTACCTCCAGACCCTGGGAGGGGAGCAAGGGAGAGAGGAAAGGAAGGAGAGAGAGGGAGGGGATAGCACATTGGCAATAGTCAGTGACAAATATCATAGCTAAGCAGGGCTTGGTTAAACCCAGCAGCATACCACCCTGCATCCCACTGTCGGTCCCTGGATGGGAGACCAGATACTGCTGGAAGTGGTGTTGGAGGGCCAGTAGGAGGCACTTCTGGTCTAAAAAAATATCCCAATTCCCCAGAGCAGTGATTGGGGACGTTGCCCTGTGTAGGGTGCCGTCTTTCGGATGGGATGTTAAACGGGTGTCCTGACTCTCTGTGGTCACTAAAGATCCCATGTCACTTATCGTAAGAGTAGGGGTGTTACGTACATACCCCAACCAGAAGCCATGGATAACAGGCAACATTCACACTAAGCTAAAGGGTAGAGCTGCCGTTTTCAAGGTGCGGGACTCTAACCCGGAAGCTTATAAGAAATCCCGCTATGCCCTCCGACGAACCATCAAACAGGCAAAGCGGCAATACAGGACTAAGATTGAATCCTACTACACCGGCTCTGACGCTCGTTGGATGTGGCAGGGCTTGAAAACTATTACGGACTACAAAGGGAAACTCAGCCGCGAGCTGCCCAGTGACGCAAGCCTACCAGGCGAGCTAAATGCCTTTTATGCTCGCTTTGAGGCAAGCAACAGTGAAGCATTCATGAGAGCACCAGCTGTTCCGGACAGTGTGATCACTCTCTCCGTCGCCGATAAAATAACATCAAATTGATCAGAAGTACAGGGTAGACATTGTTAATGTTGTAAATTACTATTGTAGCTGGAAACGGCTGATTTTTAATGGAATATCTACATAGACGTACAGAGGCCCATTATCAGCAACCATCACTCCTGTGTTCCAATGGCACGTTGTGTTAGCTAATCCAAGTTTATAATTTTAAAAGGCTAATTGATTTTTATGTTAGCATACCATTTTGCAATTATGTTAGCAGAGCTGAAAACATGTTATTCTGTATAAAGAAGCAATAAAACTGGCCTTCTTTAGACTAGTTGATTATCTGGAGCATCAGCATTTTGTGAGTTCGATTACAGGCTCAAAATGGCCAGAAACAAAGGACTTTCTTCTGAAACTCTGAAAGGTTAATCTGTGTCCGGGAAGCTGTCCCCTGTGTTTCATAATGATCATTGGCCTAACCGCGGGGATTAATCTGTATTAACCTGTTAGGGCTAGGGGGCAGTATTTACATGGCCGGATAAAAAACGTACCTGATTTAATCTGGTTATTACTACTGCCCAGAAACTATAATATGCATATAATTATTGGCTTTGGATAGAAAACACCCTAAAGTTTCTAAAACTGTTTGAATGGTGTCTGTGAGTATAACAGAACTCATATGGCAGGCAAAAACCTGAGAAGATTCTGTACAGGAAGTGCCCTCTCTGACCATTCCTTGGGCTTCTTGACTCTTTTTATTGAAAACTTAGGATCTTTGCTGTAACGTGACACTTCCTACGGCTCCCATAGGCTCTCAGAACCCGGGAAAAAGCTGAATGATGTCTTTGCAGCCCCTGGCTGAAAAACATTAGCGCCTTTGGTAAGTGGTCTATCAGAGGACAATGAGACTGAGGCGCGTGCACGAGGCGACCCCATGTTTTTATTTTCTCTTTCTTTGAGCTAAAACACAGATTCCCGGTCGGAATATTATCGCTTTTTTACGAGAAAAATGGCATAAAAATTGATTTTAAACAGCGGTTGACATGCTTCGAAGTACGGTAATGGAATATTTAGAATTTTTTTGTCACGAAACGCGTCGGCGCGTCACCCTTCTTTACACTTCGGATAGTGTCTTGAACGCACGAACAAAACAGAGGATATTTGAATATAACTATGGATTATTTTGAACCAAACCAACATTTGTTATTGAAGTAGAAGTCCTGGGAGTGCATTCTGACGAAGAACAGCAAAGGTAATAACATTTTTCTTATAGTAAATCTGACTTTGGTGAGGGCTAAACTTGGTGGGTGTCTAAATAGCTAGCCCTGTGATGCCGGGCTATCTACTTAGAATATTGCAAAATGTGCTTTCACCGAAAAGCTATTTTAAAATCGGACATAGCGAGTGCATAGAGGAGTTCTGTATCTATAATTCTTAAAATAATTGTTATGTTTTTTGTGAACGTTTATCGTGAGTAATTTAGTAAATTCACCGGAAGTTTGCGGGGGGTATGCTAGTTCTGAACGTCACATGCTAATGTAAAAAGCTGGTTTTTTATATAAATATGAACTTGATTGAACAAAACATGCATGTATTGTATAACATAATGTCCTAGGATTGTCATCTGAAGAAGATCATCAAAGGTTAGTGCTGCATTTAGCTGTGGTTTGGGTTTATGTGACATTATATGCTAGCTTGAAAAATGGGTGTCTGATTATTTCTGGCTTGGTACTCTGCTGACATAATCTAATGTTTTGCTTTCGTTGTAAAGCCTTTTTGAAATCGGACAGTGTGGTTAGATTAACGAGAGTCTTGTCTTTTAAAATGGTGTAAAATAGTCATATGTTTGAGAAATTGAAGTAATAGCATTTCTAAGGTATTTGAATAACGCGCCACAGGATTTCATTGGCTGTTACGTAGGTGGGATGATTTCATCCCACCTTCCCTAGAGAGGTTAATGAAGTTTGTTGAATGAGGTGGATGAGGTGAGGTCTTGCCAACCTTTTTTTAATGAGCAGAATGAATTTACCCGCTACTACTGCATATTCAACAAACATTATAAAACAGTGAGGTAAAAGGAATGAATATGAACAGCCATTATTCTCACGTCTTACATGATGGATATTTTTACTATTTTGTTGTCATCCATCCGTCCGCCAAAGAGTTTCAGGATGGTTTTTTTTCCGTAAGAGAATGTTAGATTTTAGATGTTAGATTTTTTTGAGAACAAGGTTAGTTCGATATAGCTGTAGTCACATCACACACACACACACACACACACACACACACTTTACGTAACGCTGTCTTAAAGGATTTGAACTCAGAAAAACCCAAAGTAACGTGTGTTACAGAAGCATGAGTCAGTGAGTGACCGATCGTGTAGATTTTCACATTTTGATGTTGTTGGGAGAACATCAAAGCAATAAGTGGAAGAAGTTAAACATGTTCCTAAAAAAAAGGAAACAAGGAATTGGAAGGAGAAGCTACCCAGCCATTACCTTTAAATATCCTATAACCATCATCATCATCATTCTGACAAGGTGAAGCTCCCTGTGCTTTGCCAGAGTTAAAACAGAGTTAAAACATATACATGAACACTCACAGGGTGAAGCTAAGTTGTTATATCATAGGATTTCTACTATATCTATATTTATATCTCTATCTATATTTATATCTATCTATACAGATTTCTACTTCTGTCTAAATATCCTATAACCATCATCATCATCATCATTCTGACAAGGTGAAGCTAAGTTGTTATATCATAGGATTTCTACTATATCTATATTTATATCTCTATCTATATTTATATCTATCTATACAGATTTCTACTTCTGTCTAAATATCCTATAACCATCATCATCATCATCATTCTGACAAGGTGAAGCTAAGTTGTTATATCATAGGATTTCTACTTCTGTCTAAATATCCTAGAATCATCATCATCATTCTTCCTGCCAGTCAGCAAAGAATTAGATAACAACAGTCTCAAATACTTTTTTTTACAGTACAAATCAATTCAGTGTATGTACACACACACACACACACACACACACACACACACACACACACACACACACACACACACACACCTGGACTGGAACCTGACTACAGAGTTATCTATGTAATCATCCAATTAGAGAAAGAGTTGAGAGGAAGGCAGCTTGTTGTCGAGCGGAGGGTTGGATTTCAAAATATCTTGTCTGTCAGTCTTCACAATTGGCTCATTAATCACAGGTATAGTTGTAGCAGTATGGTTGTAGCAGTATGGTTGTAGCTGGTTGTAGCAGTGTGGTTGTAGCAGTATAGTTGTAGCAGTATGGTTGTAGCTGGTTGTAGCAGTGTGGTTGTAGCAGTGTGGTTGTAGCAGTATGGTTGTAGCAGTATGGTTGTAGCTGGTTGTAGCAGTGTGGTTGTAGCAGTGTGGTTGTAGTAGTATGGTTGTAGCAGTATGGTTGTAGCAGTATGGTTGTAGCAGTATAGTTGTAGCAGTATGGTTGTAGCAGTATGGTTGTAGCAGTATGGTTGTAGCAGTGTGGTTGTAGCAGTATAGTTGTAGCAGTGTGGTTGTAGCAGTATGGTTGTAGCTGGTTGTAGCAGTATGGTTGTAGAAGTATGGTTGTAGAAGTATGGTTGTAGCTGGTTGTAGCAGTATAGTTGTAGCAGTATAGTTGTAGCAGTATGGTTGTAGCAGTATGGTTGTAGCAGTATGGTTGTAGATAGTTGTAGCAGTATGGTTGTAGCAGTGTGGTTGTAGCAGTGTGGTTGTAGCAGTGTGGTTGTAGCAGTATAGTTGTAGCTGGTTGTAGCAGTATAGTTGTAGCAGTATGGTTGTAGCAGTATAGTTGTAGCAGTATAGTTGTAGCAGTATGGTTGTAGCAGTATGGTTGTAGCTGGTTGTAGCAGTATAGTTGTAGCTGGTTGTAGCTGGTTGTAGCAGTATGGTTGTAGCAGTATGGTTGTAGCAGTATGGTTGTAGCTAGTTGTAGCAGTATAGTTGTAGCAGTATAGTTGTAGCAGTATGGTTGTAGCAGTGTGGTTGTAGCAGTGTGGTTGTAGCAGTATAGTTGTAGCTGGTTGTAGCAGTATAGTTGTAGCAGTATGGTTGTAGCAGTATAGTTGTAGCAGTATGGTTGTAGCAGTATGGTTGTAGCTGGTTGTAGCAGTATAGTTGTAGCTGGTTGTAGCAGTATAGTTGTAGCTGGTTGTAGCAGTATAGTTGTAGCAGTATGGTTGTAGCTGGTTGTAGCAGTATGGTTGTAGCATTGTGGTTGTAGCAGTGTGGTTGTAGCTGGTTGTAGCTGGTTGTAGCAGTGTGGTTGTAGCAGTATGGTTGTAGCAGTATGGTTGTAGCAGTATAGTTGTAGCAGTATGGTTGTAGCAGTGTGGTTGTAGCAGTATAGTTGTAGCAGTATAGTTGTAACAGTATGGTTGTAGCAGTATGGTTGTAGCAGTATGGTTGTAGCAGTGTGGTTGTAGCAGTATAGTTGTAGCAGTGTGGTTGTAGCAGTATAGTTGTAGCAGTATGGTTGTAGCAGTATGGTTGTAGCAGTGTGGTTGTAGCAGTATGGTTGTAGCAGTGTGGTTGTAGCAGTATGGTTGTAGCAGTATAGTTGTAGCAGTGTGGTTGTAGCAGTGTGGTTGTAGCAGTGTGGTTGTAGCAGTGTGGTTGTAGCAGTATAGTTGTAGCAGTATGGTTGTAGCAGTATGGTTGTAGCAGTATGGTTGTAGCAGTATGGTTGTAGCAGTGTGGTTGTAGCAGTATGGTTGTAGCAGTGTGGTTGTAGCAGTGTGGTTGTAGCAGTGTGGTTGTAGCAGTGTGGTTGTAGCAGTATAGTTGTAGCAGTATGGTTGTAGCAGTATGGTTGTAGCAGTATGGTTGTAGCAGTATGGTTGTAGCAGTATGGTTGTAGCAGTATGGTTGTAGCAGTGTGGTTGTAGCAGTATGGTTGTAGCAGTATAGTTGTAGCAGTATGGTTGTAGCAGGCTGGTTGTAGCAGTATGGTTGTAGCAGTATGGTTGTAGCAGTATGGTTGTAGCAGTATGGTTGTAGCAGTATGGTTGTAGCAGTATGGTTGTAGTAGTATGGTTGTAGCAGTATGGTTGTAGCAGTATGGTTGTAGCAGTATGGTTGTAGTAGTATGGTTGTAGCAGTATGGTTGTAGCAGTATAGTTGTAGCAGTATGGTTGTAGTAGTATGGTTGTAGCAGTATGGTTGTAGCAGTATGGTTGCAGCAGTATGGTTGTAGCAGTGTGGTTGTAGCAGGCTGGTTGTAGCAGTATGGTTGTAGCAGTATGGTTGTAGCAGTGTGGTTGTAGCAGTGTGGTTGTAGCAGTATGGTTGTAGCAGTATGGTTGTAGCAGTATAGTTGTAGCAGTGTGATTGCAGCAGTATGGTTGCAGCAGTATGGTTGTAGCAGTATCGTTGTAGCAGTATGGTTGTAGCAGTGTGGTTGCAGCAGTATGGTTGTAGCAGTATGGTTGTAGCAGTATGGTTGTAGCAGTATAGTTGTAGCAGTATGGTTGTAGCAGTATGGTTGTAGCAGTATGGTTGTAGCAGTATGGTTGTAGCAGTATGGTTGTAGCAGTATGGTTGCAGCAGTATGGTTTGTAGCAGTAGTATGGTTGTAGCAGTAGTATGGTTGTAGCAGTATGGTTGTAGCAGTAGTATGTTTGTAGCAGTATGGTTGTAGCAGTATGGTTGTAGCAGTATAGTTGTAGCAGTATGGTTGTAGCTGGTTGTAGCAGTATGGTTGTAGCAGTATGGTTGTAGCAGTGTGGTTGTAGCTGGTTGTAGCTGGTTGTAGCAGTATGGTTGTAGCAGTATGGTTGTAGCAGTATAGTTGTAGCAGTATGGTTGTAGCAGTATGGTTGTAGCAGTATGGTTGTAGCAGTATAGTTGTAGCAGTGTGGTTGTAGCTGGTTGTAGCAGTATGGTTGCAGCAGTATGGTTGCAGCACTATGGTTGCAGCAGTATGGTTGCAGCACTACGGTTGCAGCAGTATAGTTGCAGCAGTATGGTTGCAGCTGGCCTGGGCTTGGCTGTGCTGTGCTGGTCATTTTAACCCCTGATACACAGCAGGAAGCTCCATTACTCACCTCACCTGGGAACAGTTGGCAAACGGACAGGTTTTATGTGACAACCACCCCAGAGACTCCAGTCTTCCACTCTAGTTGACGTTGGAGAGAAAAATCAAAGAGAGAGTGAGGAAAAAGCTTCTGTTTTCAGAGCTCTGGTCATATTTAACAAGTCCTGCTCTGTTTTTTCTCTCTCTCTCGCTCTGTGTGTGTGTGTGTGTGTGTGTGTGTGTGTGTGTGTGTGTGCCTCTGCCAGAAATATGCACCCCAATATATCTAGGTTTTATTTTTCAACTGGGCTCCTGGTATTTTGGAAATGAGGTAAGTTCAATTATCAACAAAGACCTCTTCTTTAGGGCTCTGTCAGAGAGAGAGGCTACATCACACGGGGGTAGAGGGAGGGAGAGAGAGGCTACATCACACGGGGAGAGAGAGAGAGAGAGGCTACATCACACGGGGAGAGAGGGAGGGAGGGAGAGAGAACAGGGGTATTCAAATGAACCCTACGAAGTCTGGACTACTGCTAGTTTTCTCTTCTATCTGATAATCCATTGCACCCACCTGATGTCCCAGGTCTAAATCAGGCCCTGATTAGAGGGGAATCACCCACCTGGTGTCCCAGGTCTAAATCAGTCCCTGATTAGAGGGGAATCACCCACCTGGAAGAGAAGCTCCTCCTCCCTGCTAGACCCAATTAGAGCCATGCTGGAAGATAAGCTCCTCCCCCTGTTGTAGTGTTCAGTGGATCAAATCAAATCAAATGTATTTATATAGCCCTTCTTACATCAGCTGATATCTCAAAGTGCTGTACAGAAACCCAGCCTAAAACCCCAAACAGCAAGCAATGCAGGTGTAGAAGCACGGTGGCTAGGAAAAACTCCCTAGAAAGGCCAGAACCTAGGAAGAAACCTAGAGAGAAACCAGGCTCTGAGGGTTGGCTAGGAAAAACTCCCTAGAAAGGCCAGAACCTAGGAAGAAACCTAGAGAGGAACCAGGCTATGAGGGGTGGCCAGTCCTCTTCTGGCTGTGCCGGGTGGAGATTATAACAGAACATGGCCAAGATGTTCAAATGTTCATAGATGACCAGCAGGGCCAGATAATAATAATCATAGTAGTTGTCGAGGGTGCAACAAGTCAGCAAACAAGACTAAGTCTCAGTTGGCTTTTTCATAGCCGATCTTTGAGAGTATCTCTACCGCTCCTGCTGTCTCTAGAGAGTTGAAAACAGCAGGTCTGGGACAGGTAGCACGTCCGGTGAACAGGTCAGGGTTCCATAGCTGCGGGCAGAACAGTTGGAACTGGAGCAGCAGCACGGCCAGGTGAACTGGGGACAGCAAGGAGTCATCAAGCCAGGTAGTCCTGAGGCATGGTCCTAGGGCATATGTCCCCCGAGAGAGAGAAAAAAGAAAGAAAGAAAGAAAGAAAGAAAGAAAGAAAGAAAGAAAGAAAGAAAGAAAGAAAGAGAGGAAGAGAGAATTAGAGAGAGCATATTTAAATTCACACAGGACACCGGAAAAGACGAGAAATACTCCAGATGTGACAGACTGACCCTAGCCCCCCGACACATAAACTACTGCAGCATAAGTACTGGAGGCTGAGACAGGAGGGGTCAGGAGACACTGTGGCCCCATCCGATGAAACCCCCGGACAGGGCCAAACAGGCAGGATATAACCCCACCCACTTTGCCAAAGCACAGCCTCCACACCACTGGAGGGATATCTCCAACCACCAACATACCATCCCGGGACAAGGCCGAGTATAGCCCACAAAGATCTCCGCCACGGCACAGCCCAAGGGGGGGCGCCAACCCAGACAGGAAGACCACGTCAGTGACTCAACCCACTCAAGTGACGCACCCCTCCCAGGGACGGCATGGAAGAACACCAGCAAGCCAGTGACTCAGCCCCTGTAATAGGGTTAGAGGCAGAGAATCACAGTGGAAAGAGGGGAAACCGGCCAGGCAGAGACAGCAAGGGCGGTTCGTTGCTCCAGCCTTTCCGTTCACTTTCACACCCCTGGGCCAGACTACACTTAATCATAGGACCTACTGAATAGATATGTCTTCAGTAAAGACTTAAAGGTTGAGACTGAGTCTGCGTCTCTCACATTGGTAGGCAGACCATTCCATAAAAATGGAGCTCTATAGGAGAAAGCCCTGCCTCCAGCTGTTTGCTTAGAAATTCTAGGAACAATTAGGAGGCCCGCGTCTTGTGACCGTAGCGTACGTGTAGGTATGTACGGCAGGACCAAATCGGAAAGATGGGTAGGAGCAAGCCCATGTAATGCTTTGTAGGTTAGCAGTAAAACCTTGAAATCAGCCCTTGCCTTAACAGGAAGCCAGTGTAGGGAGGCTAGCACTGGAGTAATATGATCCATTTCTTTTGGTTCTAGTCAGGATTCTAGCAGCCATATTTAGCACTAACTGAAGTTTATTTAGTGCTTTATCCAGGTAGCCGGAAAGTAGAGCATTGCAGTAGTCAAAAGTAACAAAGGCATGGATGAATTTTTCTGCGTCATTTTTGGACAGAAAGTTTCTGATTTTTGCAATGTTATGTAAATGGAAAAAAGCTGTCCTTGAAACAGTCTTGATATGTTTTTCAAAAGAGAGATCAAGGTCCAGAGTAAAGCCGAGGTCCTTCACAGTTTTATTTGAGACGACTGTACAACCATCCAGATTAATTGTCAGATTCAACAGAAGATCTCTTTGTTTCTTGGGACCTAGAACAAGCATCTCTGTTTTGTCCGAGTTTAAGAGTAGAAAGTTTGCAGCCATCCACTTCCTTATGTCTAAGACACCGGCTTCTAGTGAGGGCAATTTTGGGGCTTCACCATGTTTCATTGAAATGTACAGCTGTGTGTCGTCCGCATAGCAGTGAAATTTAACATTATGTTTTCGAATGACATCCCCAAGAGGTAAAATATATAGTGAAAACAATAGTGGTCCTAAAACGGAACCTTGAGGAATTTACAATTGATTTGTCAGAGGACAAACCATTCACAGAGACAAACTGATATCTTTCCGACAGATAAGACCTAAACCAGGCCAGAACTTGTCCATGTAGACCAATTTGGGTTTCCAATTTCTCCAAAAGAATGTGGTGATCGATGGTATCAAAAGCGGCACTAAGATCTAGGAGCACGAGGACAGATGCAGAGCCTCGGTCTGACGTCATTAAAAGGTCATTTACCACCTTCACGAGTGCAGTCTCTGTGCTACGATGGGGTCTAAAACCAGACTGAAGCGTTTCGTATACATTGTTTGTCTTCAGGAAGGCAGTGAGTTGCTGCGCAACAACTTTTTCTACAATTTTTGAGAGGAATGGAAGATTCGATATAGGCCGATAGTTTTTTATAATTTCTGGGTCAAGATTTGGCTTTTTCAAGAGAGGCTTTATTACTGCCACTTTTAGTGAGTTTGGTTCACATCCGGTGGATAGAGAGCCGTTTATTATGTTCAACATAGGAGGGCCAAGCACAGGAAGCAGCTCTTTCAGTAGTTTAATTGGAAAAGGGTCCAGTATACAGCTTGAAGGTTTAGAGGCCATGATTATTTTCATCATTGTGTCAAGAGATATAGTAATAAAACACTTTAGTATCTCCCTTGATCCTAGGTCCTGGCAGAGTTGTGTAGACTCAGGACAATGGAGCTTTGGAGGAATACCCAGATTTAAAGAGGAGTCTGTAATTTGCTTTCTAATGATCATGATCTTTTCCTCAAAGAAGTTCATAAATGTATTACTGCTGAAGTGAAAGCCATCCTCCATTTGCGAATGCTGCTTTTTAGTTAGCTTTGCGACAGTATCAAAAAGAAATTTCGGATTGTTCTTATTTTCCTCAATTAAGTTGGAAAAATAGGATGATCGAGCAGCAGTGAGGGTGAACTGGCCAAATGATTCATCTATCCTCCACCTGTTGTAGTGTTCAGTGGGTGAACTGACCAAATGATTCATCTATCCTCCACCTGTTGATTCATCTATCCTTCACCTGTTGTATTGTTCAGTGGATGAACTGACCAAATGATTCATCTATCCTCCACCTGTTGTAGTGTTCAGTGGATGAACTGGCCAAATGATTCATCTATATCCTCCACCTGTTGTATTGTTCAGTGGATGAACTGACCAAATGATTCATCTATCCTCCACCTGTTGTAGTGTTCAGTCATGTTCTCAGTCTCCTGATGTAATAAGAGCAGTTCAAGCTCCAGCAATTGTCGTTCGTCGAGAGACATGTTTCCTTCTGCTTCTGTGGCTGAAAAGTAGTGTCGAAAAACATAGAACAGCAGACTAGCCTGATATGTAGATAAGTACTGTAGCTAGCTTTCTGGCTTCCCAAGCACCCTAGTGGATTACAAACAAAAACAAAATAGTTTTAAGTGAGAAGTAAGAGGAAAAAGTATGGACATTCACATGAGCACCACAATGCCTACTCCACCCATGCTCTACCAAGGCTGTACAGCACCACAATGCCTACTCCACCCATGCTCTACAGCACCACAATGCCTACTCCACCCATGCTCTACAGCACCACAATGCCTACTCCACCCATGCTCTACCAAGGTTTTACAGCACCACAATGCCTACTCCACCCATGCTCTACAGCACCACAATGCCTACTCCACCCATGCTCTACCAAGGTTTTACAGCACCACAATGCCTACTCCACCCATGCTCTACAGCACCACAATGCCTACTCCACCCATGCTCTACAGCACCACAATGCCTACTCCACCCATGCTCTACCAAGGTTTTTCCAGCACCACAATGCCTCTTCCACCCATGCTCTACCAAGGTTATACAGCACCACAATGCCTACTCCACCCATGCTCTACCAAGGCTGTACAGCACCACAATGCCTACTACGCCCATGCTCTACCAAGGTTATACAGCACCACAATGCCTCTTCCACCCATGCTCTACCAAGGTTATACAGCACCACAATGCCTACTCCACCCATGCTCTACCAAGGTTATACAGCACCACAATGCCTACTCCACCC
>NC_138313.1:51072500-51107500 GCF_965601325.2 Salmo salar | reverse complement strand
ACAACTGACCACTACTGACTACTACAGACCACTACAGACCACTACTGACCACTACAAATCACAACTGACCACTACAGACTACTACAGACTACTACAGACCACTACAGACCACTACAGACCACTACAGACCACAACTGACCACCACAGACTAGAACCGACCACTACAGACCACTACAGACCACTACAGACCACTACAGACCACTACTGACCACTACTGACCACTACTGACCACTACAGACCACTACTGACCACTACAGACCACTACAGACCACTACAGACTACTAGAGACCACTACAGACCACTACTGACCACTACAGACCACTACTGACCACCACAGACTAGAACCGACCACTACAGACCACTACTGCCCACTACATTCAACTACTGCCCACTACATTCAACTACTGCCCACTACATTCAACTACTGCCCACTACATTCAACTACTGCCCACTACAGACCACTACAGACCACTACAGACCACTACTGACCACTACAGACCACTACTGACCACTACAGGCCACTACAGACCCATACAGACCCCTACAGACCACAACTGACACCTACAGACCCCTACAGACCCCTACAGACCACAACTGACCACAACTGACCACAACTGACCACTACAGACCCCTACAGACCCCTACAGACCCCTACAGACCACAACTGACCACAACTGACCACAACTGACCACTACAGACCACTACAGGCCACAACTGGCCTCTACAGACCCCTACAGACCACCACAGGCCCCTACAGACCCCTACAGACCCCTACAGGCCCCTACAGACCACAACTGACCACCACAGACCACCACAGACCCCTACAGACCCCTACAGACCCCTACAGACCACTACTGACCACTACAGACCACGACAGACCACGACAGGCCCCTACAGACCACAACTGACCACCACTGACCACTACAGCTAGAACCGTCCACTACAGACCACTACAGACCACTACAGACCACAACTGACCACTACAGCTAGAACCGCCCACTACAGACCACTACAGACCACTACAGACCACCACAGCTAGAACCGCCCACTACTGACCACTACAGACCACTACAGACCACAACTGACCACTACAGACCACTACAGCTAGAACCGCCCACTACAGACCACTACAGACCACTACAGACCACTACAGCTAGAACCGCCCACTACAGACCACTACAGACGACTACAGACCACCACAGCTAGAACCGCCCACTACAGACCACTACAGACCACTACAGACCACTACAGACCACTGCAGACCACTACAGACCACTACAGACCACTACAGACCAGAACCGCCCACTACAGACCACTACAGACCACTACAGAACCCTACAGACCACTACAGACCACTGCAGACCCCTACAGACCACTACAGACCACTACAGACCACTACAGACCACTACAGACCACCACAGACCACTACAGACCACTACAGACCACTACAGACCAGAACCGCCCACTACAGACCACTACAGACCCCTACAGACCACTACAGACCACTACAGACCACTACAGACCACTACAGACCACTACAGACCACCACAGCTCCAGTGTATGAGTCAGTTCAACCATTTCCTTCAGCACCTCTCCGCTCCAGTATATGTGTATTATCTAAGAGGAACTTCCATCCTCAGGGAAGCCTCAGGGAAGCCAAAGCTGGATGACGGGAGGCCGTCCGGAGACAGAGAGGCAGGCAGCCAAGGGACAGGGGGAGAGGACAGTGGAGACAGAGAGGCAGGATGCCAGCGGACAGGGGGAGAGGACAGTGGAGACAGAGAGGCAGGCAGCCAAGGGACAGGGGGAGAGGACAGTGGAGACAGAGAGGCAGGCAGCCAAGGGACAGGGGGAGAGGACAGTGGAGACAGAGAGGCAGGCAGCCAAGGGACAGGGGGAGAGGACAGTGGAGACAGAGAGGCAGGATGCCAGCGGACAGGGGGAGAGGACAGTGGAGACAGAGAGGCAGGCAGCCAAGGGACAGGGGGAGAGGACAGTGGAGACAGAGAGGCAGGATGCCAGCGGACAGGCGGAGAGGACAGTGGAGACAAAGGGGGAAGCCAGGCAGGCAGGGATAGAGGACAGGACAAATCCAGCCAGCCAGGCAGGAGGAGAGGACAGGACAGGTATAGGAGAGGACAGGACGGATATAGAGAGCCAGTCAGCCAGACAGGAGGAGAGGACAGGACAGGTATAGGAGAGGACAGGACAGGACAAATCCAGCCAGCCAGGCAGGAGGAGAGGACAGGACAGATATAGGAGAGGACAGGACGGATATAGAGGGACCGGCAGGCAGGAGGAGAGGACAGGACAGATATAGGAGAGGACAGGACAGGTATAGAGGGACCGGCAGGCAGGAGGAGAGGACAGGACAGATATAGGAGAGGACAGGACGGGTATAGAGGGACCGGCAGGCAGGAGGAGAGGACAGGACAGATATAGGAGAGGACAGGACGGATATGGAGAGCCAGCCAGCCAGGCAGGAGGAGAGGACAGGACAGATATAGGAGAGGACAGGACGGATATGGAGAGCCAGCCAGCCAGGCAGGAGGAGAGGACAGGACAGATATAGGAGAGGACAGGACAGATATGGAGAGGACAGGACAGGTATAGAGAGGACAGGACCGGTATAGAGAGGACAGGACAGATATGGAGAGCCAGCCAACCAGGCAGGAGGAGAGGACAGGACAGATATGGGAGAGGACAGGACGGATATGGAGAGCCAGTCAGCCAACCAGCCAGGCAGATAGTGGTACTGTTAGGCTGTGAGAGCGCTGGCAGAGAGAAAGAGAAAGAGAGGGCCGGGACGTTATCCTCCGGTCCAGATCTGTATCACGGAACCAGCCAGCCAGTCACCAGTCAGATCCCTGTGTTTGTGTATGCAGCAGCAGCACTCTTATCTCCGTCTTTACTGACGCCACTCTCTTCCTGTTCCAAATACACTGCTGATTTTTCTGTTCACCCCTCCCCTCCCTTCTGCCTCCCTACCTCGAAGCCAGCCCAGACAGCCCAGCCTTCTGCCTCCATGCCTCGACGCCAGCCCAGACAGCCCAGCATGTCCCCCCCAGTCCTTATGGCTCCCCAACTCAGCCCAGCCCGTCTAGTACCCTGCAGCCAGCCAGTCTGCCCAGCCCATGGCTCTCTCTCTCTCTCTCTCTCTCTCTCTCTCTCTCTCTCTCTCTGTCTCTCTCTCTGTCTCTCTCTCTCTGTCTCCCTCTCTGTCTCTGTCTCTCTGTCTCTCTCTCTGTCTCTCTCTCTGTCTCTCTCTCTCTGTCTGTCTCTCTCTCTGTCTCTCT
This sequence comes from Salmo salar, assembly GCF_965601325.2. Lineage (NCBI taxonomy): Eukaryota > Metazoa > Chordata > Actinopteri > Salmoniformes > Salmonidae > Salmo > Salmo salar. The sequence continues at coordinate 51,104,204 of NC_138313.1, read as the reverse complement.
CTCTGTCTCTCTCTCTGTGTCTCTCTCTGTCTCTCTGTCTGTCTCTCTCTCTGTCTCTCTCTCTCTCTCTCTCTCTCTCTCTCTCTCTCTCTCTCTCTCTCTCTCTCTCTCTCTCTCTCTGTCTCTCTCTCTCTCTCTCTCTGTCTCTCTCTCTCTCTCTCTCTCTCTCTGTCTCTCTCTGTCTCTCTCTCTCTCTCTCTCTCTCTGTCCCTCTCCCCCAGCCAGCCAGACGGTTCCTGACTCATTTTAATAACAATAACGATAATAATATTAATAACAATAATAATAACAATATTAATAATAACAATTATAATAACAATAATAATAATAGTAATAATAATAATAATAATAATAACAGCAATAATATTAATAACAATAATAACAATAATAACAATAATAACAATAATAATAATAACAATAATATTAATAACAATAATAACAATAATAACAATAATAACAATAATAATAATAACAATAATATTAATAACAATAATAACAATAATAACAATAATAACAATAATAATAATAACAATAATATTAATAACAATAATAACAATAATAAAAATAACAATAGTAATCATATTAATAATAATAACAATAATATTAATATTACAATTATTATACAAATAATATTAACAACAACAACAACAACAATATAAGGGTTACTTCCTCTCCACCAGAGTGCGGTCAGCTGATTCGCTGGTGTCTGAGCACTAAGGTAGCTGACCGAATTGAGGACAGACAGGTAACGGTGGGACGGAGACGGGTAACGGCGGGACGGAGACCGGTAACGGCGGGACGGAGATGGGTAACGGCGGGACGGAGACGGGTAACGGCGGGACGGAGACGGGTAACGGCGGGACGGAGACGGGTAACGGCGGGACGGAGACGGGTAACGGCGGGACGGAGACCGGTAACGGCGGGACGGAGATGGGTAACGGCGGGACGGAGACGGGTAACGGCGGGACGGAGACGGGTAACGGCGGGACGGAGACGGGTAACGGCGGGACGGAGACGGGTAACGGCGGGACGGAGACGGGTAACGGCGGGACGGAGACGGGTAACGGCGGGACGGAGACGGGTAACGGCGGGACGGAGACGGGTAACGGCGGGACGGAGACGGGTAACGGCGGGACGGAGACGGGTAACGGCGGGACTGAGACGGGTAACGGCGGGACGGAGACGGGTAACGGCGGGACGGAGACGGGTAACGGCGGGACGGAGACGGGTAACGGCGGGACGGAGACGGGTAACGGCGGGACGGAGACGGGTAACGGCGGGACGGAGACGGGTAACGGCGGGACGGAGACGGGTAACGGCGGGACGGAGACGGGTAACGGCGGGACGGAGACGGCGGGACGGAGACGGCGGGACGGAGACGGCGGGACGGAGACGGCGGGACGGAGACGGGTAACGGCGGGACGGAGACGGGTAACGGCGGGACGGAGACGGGTAACGGCGGGACGGAGACGGGTAACGGCGGGACTGAGACGGATAACGGTGGGACTGAATGTAGTTATGTAGAGCACCTCAAGATAAAAACGTAATATTCAATATCTGCAAGTTAGACTAAAATATTAGCACTACACAATCTGGTGGGTGATAACCTTCAATCTGGATAATAACACTAAACAAATCTTAAGACCAGAGACATTTATCGACAAATATTACGGAAACAAGCAACACCCAAACACGACGGAGAGGGGAACCCATCTCAACATGACGGAGAGGGGAACCCATCTCAACATGACGGAGAGTCAGACAGGGGAACCCATCTCAACACGACGGGGACAGGGGAACCCATCTCAACATGATGGAGAGGGGAACCCATCTCAACACGACGGGGACAGGGGAACCCATCTCAACACGACGGGGACAGGGGAACCCATCTCAACACGACGGAGAGCAAGACAGGGAACCCATCTCAACACGACGGACAGGGGAACCCATCTCAACACGACGGAGAGCAAGACAGGGAACCCATCTCAACACGACGGAGAGTAAGACAGGGGAACCCATCTCAACATGACGGAGAGTCAGACAGGGAACCCATCTCAACATGACGGACAGGGGAACCCATCTCAACACGACGGACAGGGGAACCCATCTCAACACGACGGAGAGCAAGACAGGGAACCCATCTCAACACGACGGAGAGTAAGACAGGGGAACCCATCTCAACACGACGGAGGGCAAGACAGGGAACCCATCTCAACACGACGGAGAGTAAGACAGGGGAACCCATCTCAACACGACGGACAGGGGAACCCATCTCAACACGACGGAGAGCAAGACAGGGAACCCATCTCAACACGACGGACAGGGGAACCCATCTCAACACGACGGAGAGCAAGACAGGGAACCCATCTCAACACGACGGAGAGTAAGACAGGGGAACCCATCTCAACACGACGGAGGGTAAGACAGGGGAACCCATCTCAACATGACGGAGGGTAAGACAGGGGAACCCATCTCAACATGACGGAGGGTAAGACAGGGGAACCCATCTCAACATGACGGAGGGTAAGACAGGGGAACCCATCTCAACATGATGGAGAGTCAGACAGGGGAACCCATCTCAACATGACGGAGGGTAAGACAGGGGAACCCATCTCAACATGACGGGGACAGGGGAACCCATCTCAACATGACGGAGAGTCAGACAGGGGAACCCATCTCAACACGACGGGGACAGGGGAACCCATCTCAACACGACGGGGACAGGGGAACCCATCTCAACATGATGGAGAGGGGAACCCATCTCAACACGACAGAGAGGGGAACCCATCTCAACACGACGGGGACAGGGGAACCCATCTCAACACGACAGGGACAGGGGAACCCATCTCAACACGACGGGGACAGGGGAACCCATCTCAACATGATGGAGAGGGGAACCCATCTCAACACGACGGAGAGGGGAACCCATCTCAACATGACGGACAGGGGAACCCATCTCAACACGACGGACAGGGGAACCCATCTCAACATGACGGAGAGCAAGACAGGGAACCCATCTCAACACGACGGACAGGGGAACCCATCTCAACACGACGGAGAGCAAGACAGGGAACCCATCTCAACACGACGGAGAGTAAGACAGGGGAACCCATCTCAACATGACGGAGAGTCAGACAGGGAACCCATCTCAACATGACGGACAGGGGAACCCATCTCAACACGACGGACAGGGGAACCCATCTCAACACGACGGAGAGCAAGACAGGGAACCCATCTCAACACGACGGAGAGTAAGACAGGGGAACCCATCTCAACACGACGGAGGGCAAGACAGGGAACCCATCTCAACACGACGGAGAGTAAGACAGGGGAACCCATCTCAACACGACGGACAGGGGAACCCATCTCAACACGACGGAGAGCAAGACAGGGAACCCATCTCAACACGACGGACAGGGGAACCCATCTCAACACGACGGAGAGCAAGACAGGGAACCCATCTCAACACGACGGAGAGTAAGACAGGGGAACCCATCTCAACACGACGGAGGGTAAGACAGGGGAACCCATCTCAACATGACGGAGGGTAAGACAGGGGAACCCATCTCAACATGACGGAGGGTAAGACAGGGAACCCATCTCAACATGACGGAGGGTAAGACAGGGGAACCCATCTCAACACGACAGGGACAGGGGAACCCATCTCAACATGACGGGGACAGGGGAACCCATCTCAACATGACGGAGAGTCAGACAGGGGAACCCATCTCAACACGACGGGGACAGGGGAACCCATCTCAACACGACGGAGAGTAAGACAGGGGAACCCATCTCAACACGACGGAGGGTAAGACAGGGGAACCCATCTCAACACGACGGAGAGTCAGACAGGGGAACCCATCTCAACACGACGGAGAGTAAGACAGGGAACCCATCTCAACACGACGGAGAGTAAGACAGGGGAACCCATCTCAACATGACGGAGAGTAAGACAGGGGAACCCATCTCAACATGACGGACAGGGGAACCCATCTCAACATGACGGAGAGTAAGACAGGGGAACCCATCTCAACATGACGGACAGGGGAACCCATCTCAACACGATGGACAGGGGAACCCATCTCAACACGACGGAGAGCAAGACAGGGAACCCATCTCAACACGACGGAGAGTCAGACAGGGGAACCCATCTCAACACGACGGACAGGGGAACCCATCTCAACACGACGGAGAGCAAGACAGGGGAACCCATCTCAACACGACGGAGGGTAAGACAGGGGAACCCATCTCAACATGACGGGGACAGGGGAACCCATCTCAACACGACGGAGAGCAAGACAGGGAACCCATCTCAACATGACGGACAGGGGAACCCATCTCAACACGACGGAGAGTAAGACAGGGGAACCCATCTCAACACGACGGAGAGCAAGACAGGGAACCCATCTCAACATGACGGACAGGGGAACCCATCTCAACATGACGGAGAGTAAGACAGGGGAACCCATCTCAACATGACGGAGAGTAAGACAGGGGAACCCATCTCAACATGACGGAGGGTAAGACAGGGAACCCATCTCAACATGACGGAGGGTAAGACAGGGGAACCCATCTCAACACGACGGAGGGTAAGACAGGGGAACCCATCTCAACACGACGGAGAGTCAGACAGGGGAACCGATTTCAAAATAAAAAACGTGACTCTTCTACAGACACAGACGATTTAATATTTTCACCACCCGGAATGGTAAAGGTCAAAACCGATCTGTTAAAAATCAATAAATGACAAACTGGGTATACTTGAATTAGTCAGTAAGGAAATAAAAGAGTTGAAGGCCTGGAGATGAGTGATGAAAAAGCTGCGACATCGGAGAAAGAAACAAACAAGATGAAAGGGACAGTCAATAAGATTGAAACCTGAAGTGATTGAACTTAAAAAGGAGAAGACCGTTCTGAGAGAAGCCTTACTGGACATACAGACTAGATCCACGAGAGAGAATCTGGTACTAACAGGTATCCTTACTGGACATACAGACTAGAACCATGAGAGAGAATCTGGTCCTTACAGGTATCCTTACTGGACATACAGACTAGAACCACGAGAGAGAATCTGGTACTAACAGGTATCCTTACTGGACATACAGACTAGAACCATGAGAGAGAATCTGGTACTAACAGGTATCCTTACTGGACATACAGACTAGAACCATGAGAGAGAATCTGGTACTAACAGGTATCCTTACTGGACATACAGACTAGAACCATGAGAGAGAATCTGGTCCTAACAGGTATCCTTACTGGACATACAGACTAGAACCATGAGAGAGAATCTGGTACTAACAGGTATCCTTACTGGACATACAGACTAGAACCATGAGAGAGAATCTGGTACTAACAGGTATCCTTACTGGACATACAGACTAGAACCATGAGAGAGAATCTGGTACTAACAGGTATCCTTACTGGACATACAGACTAGAACCATGAGAGAGAATCTGGTACTAACAGGTATCCTTACTGGACATACAGACTAGAACCATGAGAGAGAATCTGGTACTAACAGGTATCCAAGAGAAAGAAGGAGAAGTTCCTGAATCTATAATAATAATGGGGAAAAGCCTGGGTAGAAGCCTGGGTAGAAGCCTGGGTAGAAGCCTGGGTAGAAGCCTGGGTAGAAGCCTGGGTGGAAGCCTGGGTAAAAGCCTGGGTAGAAGCCTGGGTGGAAGCCTGGGTAAAAGCCTGGGTAGAAGCCTGGGTAAAAGCCTGGGTAAAAGCCTGGGTAGAAGCCTGGGTAAAAGCCTGGGTAAAAGCCTGGGTAGAAGCCTGGGTAAAAGCCTGGGTAAAAGCCTGGGTAGAAGACTGGGTAGAAGACTGGGTGGAAGCCTGGGTAGAAGCCTGGGTAGAAGCCTGGGTAGAAGCCTGGGTAAAAGCCTGGGTGGAAGCCTGGGTGGAAGCCTGGGTGGAAGCCTGGGTGGAAGCCTGGGTAGAAGCCTGGGTAGAAGCCTGGGTAGAAGCCTGGGTAGAAGACTGGGTAGAAGACTGGGTAGAAGCCTGGGTAGAAGCCTGGGTAGAAGCCTGGGTAAAAGCCTGGGTAGAAGCCTGGGTAAAAGCCTGGGTAGAAGACTGGGTGGAAGCCTGGGTAGAAGCCTGGGTAGAAGCCTGGGTAGAAGCCTGGGTAGAAGCCTGGGTGGAAGCCTGGGTGGAAGCCTGGGTGGAAGCCTGGGTAGAAGCCTGGGTAGAAGCCAGGGTAAAAGCCTGGGTAGAAGCCTGGGTAGAAGCTTGGGTAAAAGCCTGGGTAGAAGACCGGGTAAAAGCCCGGGTAGAAGCCCGGGTGGAAGCCCGGGTGGAAGCCCGGGTGGAAGCCCGGGTGGAAGCCCGGGTGGAAGCCCGGGTAGAAGCCCGGGTGGAAGCCCGGGTAAAAGCCTGGGTAGAAGCCTGGGTAGAAGCCTGGGTAGAAGCCTGGGTAGAAGCCTGGGTGGAAGCCTGGGTGGAAGCCTGGGTGGAAGCCTGGGTGGAAGCCTGGGTAGAAGCCTGGGTAGAAGCCTGGGTAGAAGACTTGCTGGGACCAAAATTGTCATGAATGACCAGTTCCTGAAGGAAATTACAGAACGGCGTAAAGTTCTGTATCCAATTTTCAAGAAAAATAGATTTAAAGGGGAAACGAGTAGCTCTCGTCGTCGATAAAAACTATATATTGATAACCAGTTGTTCAGAGACACAAAGACTACTCCACGGGCTATTTAAAACAATTACAAAGTTCTTATAGACGAGGAAAATAATGAAACACAATTCTAGCCCGGGTTATGGATTGTAAAAATACATTAAAAAAAATATAGCTTTTCTATCTATCTTCAAATATAACTAATGGGAACACACAAGCACTAATTCAACATGGTGAAGATAAAAACTCAGTAAACAGAAGGCACAGTATGTGTCGATGGTGTGGTGTGTGTATTGTTGCATGTCCCAGAACCAATGTATTGCTGTGAGCGGTGGGGGTGTGAGAGAGCTTTCAATGTTGTTCTGATGATGGATATACTTTTATAATGAATTATACGTCTAATTTATTTATTTATTTATTTATTGTCCTATTATGGTGGAACAGTGTTTTAAAATAAATTCAGATCTTCACCTTCAGATCAAGGTATAATGAGGTATAATGTTCCCCAGTACCTTTATATCAAGGTATAATGAGGTATAATGTTCCCCTGTACCTTTATATTAAGGTATAATGTTCCCCTGTACCTTTATATCAAGGTATAATGTGGTATAATGTTCCCCTGTACCTTTATATCAAGGTATAATGAGGTATAATGTTCCCCTGTACCTTTATATTAAGGTATAATGTTCCCCTGTACCTTTATATCAAGGTATAATGAGGTATAATGTTCCCCTGTACCTTTATATTAAGGTATAATGAGGTATAATGTTCCCCTGTACCTTTATATTAAGGTATAATGTTCCCCTGTACCTTTATATCAAGGTATAATGTTCCCCTGTACCTTTATATCAAGGTATAATGTTCCCATGTACCTTTATATCAAGGTATAATGTTCCCCTGTACCTTTATATCAAGGTATAATGAGGTATAATGTTCCCCTGTACCTTTATATTAAGGTATAATGTTCCCCTGTACCTTTATATCAAGGTATAATGTGGTATAATGTTCACCTGTACCTTTATATCAAGGTATAATGAGGTATAATGTTCCCCTGTACCTTTATATTAAGGTATAATGTGGTATCATGTTCCCCTGTACCTTTATATTAAGGTATAATGAGGTATAATGTTCCCCTGTACCTTTATATTAAGGTATAATGTTCCCCTGTACCTTTATATCAAGGTATAATGAGGTATAATGTTCCCCTGTACCTTTATATTAAGGTATAATGTTCCCCTGTACCTTTATATCAAGGTATAATGTTCCCCTGTACCTTTATATCAAGGTATAATGAGGTATAATGTTCCCCTGTACCTTTATATCAAGGTATAATGTTCCCCTGTACCTTTATATTAAGGTATAATGTTCCCCTGTACCTTTATATTAAGGTATAATGAGGTATAATGTTCCCCTGTACCTTTATATCAAGGTATAATGAGGTATAATGTTGCCCTGTACCTTTATATCAAGGTATAATGTTCCCCTGTACCTTTATATCAAGGTATAATGTTCCCCTGTACCTTTTATATCAAGGTATAATGAGGTATAATGTTCCCCTGTACCTTTATATTAAGGTATAATGTTCCCCTGTACCTTTTATATCAAAGTATAATGAGGTATAATGTTCCCCTGTACCTTTATATTAAGGTATAATGTTCCCCTGTACCTTTATATTAAGGTATAATGAGGTATAATGTTCCCCTGTACCTTTATATTAAGGTATAATGTGGTATAATGTTCCCCTGTACCTTTATATTAAGGTATAATGTTCCCCTGTACCTTTATATTAAGGTATAATGTTCCCCTGTACCTTTATATTAAGGTATAATGAGGTATAATGTTCCCCTGTACCTTTATATTAAGGTATAATGTTCCCCTGTACCTTTATATCAAGGTATAATGAGGTATAATGTTCCCCTGTACCTTTATATCAAGGTATAATGTTCCCCTGTACCTTTATATTAAGGTATAATGAGGTATAATGTTCTCCTGTACCTTTATATCAAAGTATAATGTTCCCCTGTACCTTTATATTAAGGTATAATGAGGTATAATGTTCCCCTGTACCTTTATATTAAGGTATAATGTAGTATTATGTTCCCCTGTACCTTTATATCAAGGTATAATGAGGTATAATGTTCCCCTGTACCTTTATATTAAGGTATAATGTTCCCCTGTACCTTTATATCAAGGTATAATGAGGTATAATGTTCCCCTGTACCTTTATATTAAGGTATAATGTTCCCCTGTACCTTTATATTAAGGTATAATGAGGTATAATGTTCACCTGTACCTTTATATTAAGGTATAATGAGGTATAATGTTCCCCTGTACCTTTATATTAAGGTATAATGTTCCCATGTACCTTTATATTAAGGTATAATGAGGTATAATGTTCCCCTGTACCTTTATATTAAGGTATAATGAGGTATAATGTTCCCCTGTACCTTTATATTAAGGTATAATGTAGTATTATGTTCCCCTGTACCTTTATATCAAGGTATAATGTGGTATAATGTTCACCTGTACCTTTATATCAAGGTATAATGAGGTATAATGTTCCCCTGTACCTTTATATTAAGGTATAATGTAGTATTATGTTCCCCTGTACCTTTATATCAAGGTATAATGAGGTATAATGTTCCCCTGTACCTTTATATTAAGGTATAATGTTCCCCTGTACCTTTATATCAAGGTATAATGAGGTATAATGTTCCCCTGTACCTTTATATTAAGGTATAATGTTCCCCTGTACCTTTATATTAAGGTATAATGTTCCCCTGTACCTTTATATCAAGGTATAATGAGGTATAATGTTCCCCTGTACCTTTATATTAAGGTATAATGTTCCCCTGTACCTTTATATTAAGGTATAATGTTCCCCTGTACCTTTATATCAAGGTATAATGAGTTATAATGTTCCCCTGTACCTTTATATTAAGGTATAATGAGGTATAATGTTCCCCTGTACCTTTATATTAAGGTATAATGTTCCCCTGTACCTTTATATTAAGGTATAATGTTCCCCTGTACCTTTATATCAAGGTATAATGAGTTATAATGTTCCCCTGTACCTTTATATTAAGGTATAATGAGGTATAATGTTCCCCTGTACCTTTATATTAAGGTATAATGTTCCCCTGTACCTTTATATTAAGGTATAATGTTCCCCTGTACCTTTATATCAAGGTATAATGTGGTATAATGTTCACCTGTACCTTTATATCAAGGTATAATGAGGTATAATGTTCCCCTGTACCTTTATATTAAGGTATAATGTTCCCCTGTACATTTATATCAAGGTATAATGTTCCCCTGTACCTTTATATTAAGGTATAATGAGTTATAATGTTCCCCTGTACCTTTATATTAAGGTATAATGAGGTATAATGTTCCCCTGTACCTTTATATCAAGGTATAATGAGGTATAATGTAGAGATCTAATATTCCCCCTGTACGAAAGGTCACTGGTTCGAATCCCTGAGTTGACTAGGTGAAAAATTCTGTTGATGTTCCCTTGACCAAGGCACTTGCTCCTTTAAGTCCATCTGGATGAGAGAGTCTTTAAAAATATTGTAGAGGTATTGTTGTCCATAATTACAACCTCATCTGGACGGTGTGATTTCTTTTTTTAGATTGTCGGGACGACCGTGAATTTGGCCAAATGTATATGGTTTCATGTTCTCGCTATCTATTACCATAGTGTTTCTGTCTGGCGGTGTTTCATATGGAAACATGTTACAAAACAGGTGGAGGGAGGACGAAAGGCGCTTGTGACTATTTGTTGGGGGGGTGGAACAAGTTGCAAGTTCGGATTTCAATGTGTCCTGATCTTCTCAATTCTCATTTTGCCCTTAAAAAGTGGCAGATTCAAGTGGACACTCCATAAAGGGCTTAGGGTCTAGTGTTGTTTCATCATAACATTGGGGACGTTTTGTCTTCTGTAAACAAGTCTGAGGCGCTGCTTAATAGACAGTTTTGTCTCACTGTCTGGAGGTTCTGCTGCTATGATGGTCTCACTGTCTGGAGGTTCTGCTGCTATGATGGTCTCACTGTCTGGAGGTTCTGCTGCTGTGATGGTCTCACTGTCTGGAGGTTCTGCTGCTGTGATGGTCTCACTGTCTGGAGGTTCTGCTGCTATGATGGTCTCACTGTCTGGAGGTTCTGCTGCTGTGATGTTCTGTCTGGAGGTTCTGCTGCTGTGATGTTCTGTCTGGAGGTTCTGCTGCTGTGATGTTCTGTCTGGAGGTTCTGCTGCTATGATGGTCTCACTGTCTGGAGGTTCTGCTGCTGTGATGGTCTGTCTGGAGGTTCTGCTGCTATGATGTTCTGTCTGGAGGTTCTGCTGCTATGATGGTCTCACTGTCTGGAGGTTCTGCTGCTGTGATGTTCTGTCTGGAGGTTCTGCTGCTGTGATGTTCTGTCTGGAGGTTCTGCTGCTGTGATGTTCTGTCTGGAGGTTCTGCTGCTGTGATGGTCTCACTGTCTGGAGGTTCTGCTGCTGTGATGGTCTGTCTGGAGGTTCTGCTGCTGTGATGGTCTCACTGTCTGGAGGTTCTGCTGCTATGATGGTCTCACTGTCTGGAGGTTCTGCTGCTATGATGGTCTCACTGTCTGGAGGTTCTGCTGCTGTGATGGTCTCACTGTCTGGAGGTTCTGCTGCTGTGATGGTCTCACTGTCTGGAGGTTCTGCTGCTATGATGGTCTCACTGTCTGGAGGTTCTGCTGCTGTGATGGTCTCACTGTCTGGAGGTTCTGCTGCTATGATGGTCTCACTGTCTGGAGGTTCTGCTGCTGTGATGTTCTGTCTGGAGGTTCTGCTGCTGTGATGGTCTGTCTGGAGGTTCTGCTGTTGTGATGTTCTGTCTGGAGGTTCTGCTGTTGTGATGGTCTGTCTGGAGGTTCTGCTGTTGTGATGTTCTGTCTGGAGGTTCTGCTGCTATGATGGTCTGTCTGGAGGTTCTGCTGTTGTGATTGGATAGAGCACAACCAGCACAGCTGCTTCTCTCATGTTAGTGGTCACTGGGTAAATGGGAATTATCATAATCTATACCCACTCCTCTCTAAATCGTGACAAACTCACTTAATAAATTTTTTTTTTTTTTTTTTTTTAGACAAGACTGATTTATTAAAACCATTTTCCGTTTGACTCTTTGTAGTCAATTTTGACACTATAATGAATGTTTATGACTCACATTGATGCCATGTAGGTCAGTTTACAACCAGAGAAGTTGGTTGTAAGTAGCAGTTGATCAACCTTTTTAAGGATCTGCTTAAAACGTGGACTGATTTAGGGCAGAGATAGAGCTCTCGCTTCACCTCGGTCTCTCTCTGTTTACACTACAATGATATCCATACAGGATGCGTCTTTGACTAACTCAGGAGAAGATCGCAATCGGTTCACAGTACGGATTTGGATTTTATTATTTTATTATTTTATTAAAAGACAATACGAATAGCCGCTCCCATCAGAGGGTGTTCTGGGTGTTCTGGTCTGAAGGTGTTCTGGGTGTTCTGGTCTGAAGGTGTTCTGGGTGTTCTGGTCTGAGGGTGTTCTGGTCTGAAGGTGTTCTGGGTGTTCTGGTCTGAAGGTGTTCTGGTCTGAGGGTGTTCTGGTCTGAAGTTGTTCTGGGTGTTCTGGTCTGAGGGTGTTCTGGTCTGAGGGAGTTCTGGGAGTTCTGGTCTGAAGGTGTTCTGGGTGTTCTGGTCTGAGGGTGTTCTGGTCTGAGGGAGTTCTGGGAGTTCTGGTCTGAGGGTGTTCTGGTCTGAGGGTGTTCTGGGTGTTCTGGTCTGAGGGAGTTCTGGTCTGAGGGAGTTCTGGGTGTTCTGGTCTGAGGGTGTTCTGGGAGTTCTAGTCTGAGGGAGTTCTGGGTGTTCTGGTCTGAGGGTGTTCTGGTCTGAAGGTGTTCTGGGTGTTCTGGTCTGAAGTTGTTCTGGTCTGAAGGTGTTCTGGTCTGGGGGTGTTCTGGTCAGAGGGAGGGTGCGCTTGTCCCCACCCGCCCCGACATGCGGCCCAAAGGACATTTTCCAAGGGAGGGAAGGACCAAGCCCGAAGCCCAGGCGGGCATTGAAGTGAGCGCACCCATAACTACCAGGACCAGCACAGACACACCTCTCACAGCATGACACTACCAGGACCAGCAGCATGAAACTACCCATAACTACCGGGACCAGCAGCATGAAACTACCCATAACTACCGGGACCAGCAGCATGAAACTACCCATAACTACCGGGACCAGCAGCATGAAACTACCCATAACTACCAGGACCAGCACAGACACACCCCTCACAGCATGACACTACCAGGACCAGCAGACACACCCCTCACAGCATGACACTACCAGGACCAGCAGACACACCCCTCACAGCATGACACTACCAGGACCAGCAGACACACCCCTCACAGCATGACACTACCAGGACCAGCAGACACACCCCTCACAGCATGACACTACCAGGACCAGCAGACACACCCCTCACAGCATGACACTACCAGGACCAGCAGACGCACCTCTCACAGCATGACACTACCAGGACCAGCAGACGCACCTCTCACAGCATGACACTACCAGGACCAGCAGACACACCCCTCACAGCATGACACTACCAGGACCAGCAGACACACCTCTCACAGCATGACACTACCAGGACCAGCAGACACACCCCTCACAGCATGACACTACCAGGACCAGCAGACACACCTCTCACAGCATGACACTACCAGGACCAGCAGACACACCTCTCACAGCATGACACTACCAGGACCAGCAGACACACCCCTCACAGCATGACACTACCAGGACCAGCACAGACACACCCCTCACAGCATGACACTACCAGGACCAGCAGACACACCCCTCACAGCATGACACTACCAGGACCAGCAGACACACCCCTCACAGCATGACACTACCAGGACCAGCAGACACACCCCTCACAGCATGACACTACCAGGACCAGCAGACACACCCCTCACAGCATGACACTACCAGGACCAGCAGCATGAAACTACCCATAACTACCGGGACCAGCAGCATGAAACTACCAGGACCAGCAGACACACCTCTCACAGCATGACACTACCAGGACCAGCAGCATGAAACTACCCATAACTACCGGGACCAGCAGCATGAAACTACCCATAACTACCGGGACCAGCAGCATGAAACTACCCATAACTACCAGGACCAGCAGCATGAAACTACCCATAACTACCAGGACCAGCAGCATGAAACTACCCATAACTACCGGGACTAGCAGCATGAAACTACCCATAACTACCGGGACCAGCAGCATGAAACTACCCATAACTACCGGGACCAGAAGCATGAAACTACCCATAACTACCAGGACCAGCAGCATGAAACTACCCATAACTACCGGGACTAGCAGCATGAAACTACCAGGACCAGCAGCATGAAACTACCCATAACTACCGGGACCAGCAGCATGAAACTACCCATAACTACCCGGACCAGCAGACGCACCTCTCACAGCATGACACTACCAGGACCAGCAGACACACCCCTCACAGCATGACACTACCAGGACCAGCAGACACACCCCTCACAGCATGACACTACCAGGACCAGCAGACGCACCTCTCACAGCATGACACTACCAGGACCAGCAGACACACCCCTCACAGCATGACACTACCAGGACCAGCAGACGCACCTCTCACAGCATGACACTACCAGGACCAGCAGCATGAAACTACCCATAACTACCGGGACCAGCAGCATGAAACTACCCATAACTACCAGGACCAGCAGCATGAAACTACCCATAACTACCGGGACTAGCAGCATGAAACTACCAGGACCAGCAGCATGAAACTACCCATAACTACCGGGACTAGCAGCATGAAACTACCCATAACTACCAGGACCAGCAGCATGAAACTACCCATAACTACCAGGACCAGCAGCATGAAACTACCCATAACTACCGGGACTAGCAGCATGAAACTACCCATAACTACCGGGACCAGCAGCATGAAACTACCCATAACTACGGGGACCAGCAGCATGAAACTACCCATAACTACCGGGACCAGCAGCATGAAACTACCCATAACTACCAGGACCAGCAGCATGAAACTACCCATAACTATAACTACCGGGACCAGCAGCATGAAACTACCCATAACTACCAGGACCAGCAGCATGAAACTACCCATAACTACCAGGACCAGCAGCATGAAACTACCCATAACTACCGGGACCAGCAGCATGAAACTACCCATAACTACCAGGACCAGCAGCATGAAACTACCAGGACCAGCAGCATGAAACTACCCATAACTACCGGGACTAGCAGCATGAAACTACCCATAACTACCGGGACTAGCAGCATGAAACTACCAGGACCAGCAGCATGAAACTACCCATAACTACCAGGACCAGCAGCATGAAACTACCAGGACCAGCAGCATGAAACTACCCATAACTACCGGGACTAGCAGCATGAAACTACCCATAACTACCGGGACTAGCAGCATGAAACTACCCATAACTACCGGGACTAGCAGCATGAAACTACCAGGACCAGCAGCATGAAACTACCAGGACCAGCAGCATGAAACTACCCATAACTACCGGGACTAGCAGCATGAAACTACCCATAACTACCGGGACCAGCAGCATGAAACTACCCATAACTACCGGGACTAGCAGCATGAAACTACCCATAACTACCGGGACCAGCAGCATGAAACTACCCATAACTACCAGGACCAGCAGCATGAAACTACCCATAACTACCGGGACCAGCAGCATGAAACTACCCATAACTACCAGGACTAGCAGCATGAAACTACCCATAACTACCGGGACCAGCAGCATGAAACTACCCATAACTACCGGGACCAGCAGCATGAAACTACCCATAACTACGGGGACCAGCAGCATGAAACTACCCATAACTACCGGGACCAGCAGCATGAAACTACCCATAACTACCGGGACCAGCAGCATGAAACTACCCATAACTACCAGGACCAGCAGCATGAAACTACCCATAACTACCGGGACTAGCAGCATGAAACTACCCATAACTACCGGGACCAGCAGCATGAAACTACCCATAACTACCGGGACTAGCAGCATGAAACTACCCATAACTACCGGGACCAGCAGCATGAAACTACCCATAACTACCAGGACCAGCAGCATGAAACTACCCATAACTACCGGGACCAGCAGCATGAAACTACCCATAACTACCGGGACCAGCAGCATGAAACTACCCATAACTACCAGGACCAGCAGCATGAAACTACCCATAACTACCAGGACCAGCAGCATGAAACTACCCATAACTACCGGGACCAGCAGCATGAAACTACCCATAACTACCAGGACCAGCAGCATGAAACTACCCATAACTACCGGGACCAGCAGCATGAAACTACCCATAACTACCGGGACTAGCAGCATGAAACTACCAGGACCAGCAGCATGAAACTACCCATAACTACCGGGACCAGCAGCATGAAACTACCCATAACTACCAGGACTAGCAGCATGAAACTACCCATAACTACGGGGACTAGCAGCATGAAACTACCCATAACTACCGGGACCAGCAGCATGAAACTACCCATAACTACCAGGACCAGCAGCATGAAACTACCCATAACTACCAGGACCAGCAGCATGAAACTACCCATAACTACCAGGACTAGCAGCATGAAACTACCCATAACTACGGGGACTAGCAGCATGAAACTACCCATAACTACCGGGACCAGCAGCATGAAACTACCCATAACTACCAGGACCAGCAGCATGAAACTACCCATAACTACCAGGACCAGCAGCATGAAACTACCCATAACTACCGGGACCAGCAGCATGAAACTACCCATAACTACCGGGACTAGCAGCATGAAACTACCCATAACTACCAGGACCAGCAGCATGAAACTACCCATAACTACCGGGACCAGCAGCATGAAACTACCCATAACTACCGGGACCAGCAGCATGAAACTACCCATAACTACCAGGACCAGCAGCATGAAACAACCCATAACTACCGGGACCAGCAGCATGAAACTACCCATAACTACCAGGACTAGCAGCATGAAACTACCCATAACTACCGGGACCAGCAGCAT
Source organism: Salmo salar (assembly GCF_965601325.2). Classification (NCBI taxonomy): domain Eukaryota; kingdom Metazoa; phylum Chordata; class Actinopteri; order Salmoniformes; family Salmonidae; genus Salmo; species Salmo salar. The sequence goes on along the minus strand of NC_138313.1, from coordinate 51,087,458 downwards.
GAAACTACCCATAACTACCGGGACCAGCAGCATGAAACTACCCATAACTACCGGGACACCAGCAGCATGAAACTACCCATAACTACCGGGACCAGCAGCATGAAACTACCCATAACTACCAGGACCAGCAGCATGAAACTACCCATAACTACCAGGACCAGCAGCATGAAACTACCCATAACTACCAGGACCAGCAGCATGAAACTACCCATAACTACCAGGACCAGCAGCATGAAACTACCCATAACTACCAGGACCAGCAGCATGAAACTACCCATAACTACCGGGACTAGCAGCATGAAACTACCAGGACCAGCAGCATGAAACTACCCATAACTACCGGGACCAGCAGCATGAAACTACCCATAACTACGGGGACCAGCAGCATGAAACTACCCATAACTACCAGGACCAGCAGCATGAAACTACCCATAACTACCAGGACCAGCAGCATGAAACTACCCATAACTACGGGGACCAGCAGCATGAAACTACCCATAACTACCGGGACTAGCAGCATGAAACTACCAGGACCAGCAGCATGAAACTACCCATAACTACCGGGACCAGCAGCATGAAACTACCCATAACTACGGGGACCAGCAGCATGAAACTACCCATAACTACCGGGACCAGCAGCATGAAACTACCCATAACTACCGGGACCAGCAGCATGAAACTACCCATAACTACCAGGACCAGCAGCATGAAACTACCCATAACTACCGGGACCAGCAGCATGAAACTACCCATAACTACCGGGACTAGCAGCATGAAACTACCCATAACTACCGGGACTAGCAGCATGAAACTACCCATAACTACCGGGACCAGCAGCATGAAACTACCCATAACTATCGGGACCAGCAGCATGAAACTACCCATAACTACCGGGACTAGCAGCATGAAACTACCAGGACCAGCAGCATGAAACTACCCATAACTACCGGGACCAGCAGCATGAAACTACCCATAACTACCGGGACTAGCAGCATGAAACTACCCATAACTACCAGGACCAGCAGCATGAAACTACCCATAACTACCGGGACCAGCAGCATGAAACTACCCATAACTATCGGGACCAGCAGCATGAAACTACCCATAACTACCGGGACTAGCAGCATGAAACTACCAGGACCAGCAGCATGAAACTACCCATAACTACCAGGACCAGCAGCATGAAACTACCCATAACTACCAGGACCAGCAGCATGAAACTACCCATAACTACCAGGACCAGCAGCATGAAACTACCCATAACTACCGGGACCAGCAGCATGAAACTACCCATAACTACCGGGACCAGCAGCATGAAACTACCCATAACTACCGGGACCAGCAGCATGAAACTACCCATAACTACCCGGACCAGAAGCATGAAACTACCCATAACTACCAGGACCAGCAGCATGAAACTACCCATAACTACCAGGACCAGCAGCATGAAACTACCCATAACTACCGGGACCAGCAGCATGAAACTACCAGGACCAGCAGCATGAAACTACCCATAACTACCAGGACCAGCAGCATGAAACTACCCATAACTACCGGGACTAGCAGCATGAAACTACCCATAACTACCGGGACCAGAAGCATGAAACTACCCATAACTACCAGGACCAGCAGCATGAAACTACCCATAACTACCGGGACCAGCAGCATGAAACTACCCATAACTACCAGGACCAGCAGCATGAAACTACCCATAACTACCGGGACCAGCAGCATGAAACTACCCATAACTACCGGGACCAGCAGCATGAAACTACCCATAACTACCGGGACTAGCAGACACACCTCTCACAGCATGAAACCAAACCGCGAAACATAAATAACTAAACACCTCGTTTACAATAAGTCCCAGAGAGGCACAGAGAACAATAATCTCTGGTCTCCTGCTGGGGTTCAGAAAGGGCTTCAGAAAATTACAGCCACCTCGCTGCCTTATTAAACTAGTTCCTGAAAAAAAAAACTTGGGCAAAGACAGGAATGTCTCTGTTTGTGACAATTTTGACTTGCTGTGGGAGTAACCAACATTCTTTAAAAGGAGACGTGATTCACTCTGACCGATGGGGTGTTTTCCGGTATTATCTCCATCAACATAGCGAACTGCTTAATAAGAGCCTGGGTTTGGTCGTGCTCTAGGCATGAAGAAGCCCACTGTGGGCAACCCACTCAGTAGCATTGACTGAAATGTAAACGGTCACTGACATGTCTACCTCAGATCAGCCTCTCAGAATAGTTGTAAACACTAACAAGCAACCCAGAAAAGGACTAAACGTAGCCCATATTGACATATGTAGCCTGACCAACAAGGTTGATCATGAAATGGACAACTTACTAACATTTACAGTGCATTCGGAAAAGTATTCAGACCCCTTGACTTTAAAAAATAAAATATATATGTTTACAGCCGCATTCTAAAATTGATTAAATCGTTTCCCTTATCAATCTACACACAATACCTCATAACGACAAAGCAAAAACTGGTTTCGAAAAAACAAATATATATATATATATACAAACAGATATCAGTTTTACATAAGTATTCAGACCCTTTACTCAATACTTTGTTGAAACACCTTTGGCAGCGATTACAGCTTCGAGACTTCTTGGGTATGATGCTACAAGCTTGGCACACCTGTATTTCGGGAGTTTCTCTTATTCTTCTCTGCAGATCCTCTCAAGCTCTGTCATGTTGGATGGGGAGCGTTGCTGCACAGCTATTTTCAGGTCTCTCCAGAGATGTTCGTTCGGGTTCAAGTCCGGGTTCTGGCTGGGCCACTCAAGGACATTCAGAGACTTGTCCCGAAGCCACTCCTGCGTTGTCTTGGCTGTGTGTTTAGGGTTGTTGTCCTGCTGGTAGGTGAACCTTCGCCCCAGTCTGAGGTACTGAGTGCTCTGGAGCAGGTTTTCATCAAGAATCTCTCTGTACTTTGCTCCGTTCATCTTTGCCTCGATCCTGACTAGTCTCCTAGTCAGTGCCACTGAAAAACATCCCCACAGCATGATGCTGCCACCACCAAGCTTCACAGTAGGGATGGTGCCAGGTTTCCTGGCCACTCTACCAGAGTGACCATAGGGTTCTTGGTCACCTCCCTGACCAAGGCCCTTCTCCCCCAATTGCTCAGTTTGGCTGGCCGGCCAGCTCTAGGAAGAGTCTTGGTGGTTCCAAACTGTTTCCATTTAAGAATGATGGAGGCCACTGTCTTCTTGGGGACCTTCAATGCTGCAGACATTTTTTTGGTAACCCTTCCCCAGATCTGTGCCTCGACACAATCCTGCCTCGGAGCTCTACGGACACAGGTGGCCTCCAATCAAGTTGTAGAAACATCTCAAGGATGATCAATGGAAACTGGAAGCACCTGAGCTCAATTTCGAGTCTCATAGCAAAGGGTCTGAATACTTATGTAAATAAGGTATTTGTTTTTTATTTTTAATACATTAGCAAACATTTCAAAAAACCTGTTTTCGCTTTGTCATTATGGGGTATTGTGTGTAGATTGATGATCATTTAAAAAAAAATGTAATCTGGTTTCTGAGCTGGTCGTGGGTGCACCTCAGCCACGCTCAAGGTCCTAAACGATATCATAACCGCCATCAACAAAAGACAATACTGCGCAGCCGTATTCCTTGACCTGGCCAAGGCTTTCGACTCTGACAATCACCACATTCTTATCGGCAGACTGAACAGCCTTGGTTTCTCAAATGACTGCCTCGCCTGGTTTACCAACTACTTCTCAGTCAGAATTCAGTGTGTCAAATCAGAGGGCCTGTTGTCCGGACCTCTGGCAGTCTCTATGGGGGTGCCACAGGGTTCAATTCTCGGGCCGACTCTCTTCTCTGTATACATTAATGATGTCGCTCTCGCTGTGGGTGATTCCCTGATCCACCTCTATGCAGACGACACCATTCTGTATACTTCTGGCCCCTCTTTGGACACTATGTTAACTAACCTCCAGACGAGCTACAATGCCATACAACATTCCTTCCGTGGCCTCCAACTGCTCTTAAATGCAAGTAAAACTAAATGCATGCTCTTCAACTGATCGCTGCCTGCACTTGCCCGCCCGTCCAGCATCACTACTCTGGACGGTTCTGACTTAGAATATGTGGACAACTTCAAAATACCTGGGTGTCTGGTTAGACTGTAAACTCTCCTTCCAGACCCACATTAAGCATCTCCAATCCAAAATCAAATCTAGAATCGGCTTCCTATTTCGCAACAAAACCTCCTTCACTCATGCTGCCAAACATACCCTCGTAAAACTGACTATCCTACCGATCCTCGACTTCGGCGATGTCATTTACAAAATAGCCTCCAACACTCTACTCAGCAAATTGGATGTAGTCTATCACAGTGTCATCCGTTTTGTCACCAAAGCCCCATATACTACCCACCACTGCGACCTGTATCAAATCAAATCAAATCAAATGTATTTATATAGCCCTTCGTACATCAGCTGATATCTCAAAGTGCTGTACAGAAACCCAGCCTAAAACCCCAAACAGCAAGCAATGCATGTGAAAGAAGCACGGTGGCTAGGAAAAACTCCCTAGGAAAAACTCCCTAGAAAGGCCAAAAACCTAGGAAGAAACCTAGAGAGGAACCAGGCTATGAGGGGTGGCCAGTCCTCTTCTGGCTGTGCCGGGTGGATATTATAACAGAACATGGTCAAGATGTTAAAATGTTCATAAATGACCAGCATGGTCAAATAATAATAATCATAGTAGTTGTCGAGGGTGCAACAAGCACGTCCGGTGAACAGGTCAGGGTTCCATAGCCGCAGGCAGAACAGTTGAAACTGGAGCAGCAGCATGGCCAGGTGGACTGGGGACAGCAAGGAGTCATCATGCCAGGTAGTCCTGAGGCATGGTCCTAGGGCTCAGGTCCTCCGAGAGAAAGAAAGAAAGAGAGAAAGAGAGAATTAGAGAGAGCATATTTAAATTCACACAGGACACCGGATAAGACAAGAGAAATACTCCAGATGTAACAGACTGACCCTAGCCCCCCGACACATAAACTACTGCAGCATAAATACTGGAGGCTGAGACAGGAGGGGTCAGGAGACACTGTGGCCCCATCCAATGAAACCCCCGGACAGGGCCAAACAGGCAGGATATAACCCCACCCACTTTGCCAAAGCACAGCCCCCACACCACTAGAGGGATGTCTCCAACCACCAACTTACCGTCCTAAGACAAGGCCTAAGACAAGCCCTCGCTTCATATTCGTCGCCAAACCCACTGGCTCCAGGTCATCTATAAGTCTTTGCTAGGTAAAGCCCCGCCTTATCTCAGCTCACTGGTCACCATAGCAGCACCCACCTGTAGCACGCGCTCCAGCAGGTACATCTCACTGGTCACCCCTAAAGCCAATTCCTCCTTCGGCCGCCTTTCCTTCCAGTTCTCTGCTGCCAATGACTGGAACGAATTGCAAAAATCACTGAAGCTGGAGACTCATATCTCCCTCACTAACTTTAAACATCAGCTATCAGAGCAGCTCACAGATCACTGCACCTGTAAATAGCCCATCTGTAAATAGCCCATCCAACTACCTCATCCCCATAATGTTCTTTTGTTGTTGTTTTGCTCCTTTACATCCCAGTATCTCTACTTGCACATTCATCTTCTGCACATCTATCACCCCAGTGTTTAATTGCTGTAATGTAATTATTTCGCCACTACGGCCTATTTATTGCCTTAACGCCCTAATCCTGCTTCATATGTCTCTGAAAACATACTTCGATAATTCCTTTTAGTATTTATACATGGTTATAGCATTTACAGGAAAGATACAAATGCAAATGGAGGAAGTGTTACACTCAGTGTCTAGGTTGTTTGTCTCCAGAAAAGCCTGAATTCTACAAGGTGTGGCTTTCAATTGTTGCTTTTTGTTTTTTTTTGGTATCAATGGACCTAACGTGTGCCAGGAAAACATTCCCCAACACCATTACACCACCGCCACCAGCCTGTACCGTTGATACCAAGCAGGATGGGGGGCTATGGACTCTGCTTACGCCAAATCCTGACTCCTCCATCACGCAGCAGGAACTGGGATTCATCAGACCAGATTATGTTTTTTACCACTCCTCAATTGTCCAGTGTTGATGACCTCATGCCCACTGGAGCCACTTCTTCTTGTTTTTAGCTGATAAGAGTGGAACCCTGTGTGACACATCTGCTGCAATAGTCCATCAATCAAATATATTTATAAATCTTTTTTTTTTTTTTTTTTACATCAGCAGATGTCACAAAAGTGCTTATACAGAAACCCAGTTTAAAATCCCAAACACCAAGCAATGCAGATGTAGAAGCACGTTGGCTAGGAAAAACTCCCTAGAAAGGCCAAAACCTAGGAAGAAACCTAGAGAGGAACCAGGCTATGAGGGGTGGCTAGGAAAAACTCCCTAGAAAAGCCAGAACCTAGGAAGAAACCTAGAGAGGAACCAGGCTCTGAGGGGTGGCTAGGAAAAACTCCCTAGAAAGTCCAAAACCTAGGAAGAAACCTAGAGAGGAACCAGGCTCTGAGGGGTGGCTAGGAAAAACTCCCTAGAAAGGCCAAAACCTAGGAAGAAACCTAGAGAGGAACCAGGCTCTGAGGGGTGGCTAGGAAAAACTCCCTAGAAAGGCCAAAACCTAGGAAGAAACCTAGAGAGGAACCAGGCTCTGAGGGGTGGCCAGTCCTCTTCTGGCTGTGCCGGGTGGAGATTATAAGAGTACATAGCCATTAAGGCCAGATCATTCTTCAAGATGTTCAAATGTTCATAGATGATCAGCTGAGTCAGTCTGGGTCTTTATTTACCCCCTCCGCTCGGGTCCTGCTTCAGTAGGAGAGAAATCACACCCTCTTTTTGTGTGTCAGACATTTCTACATGTACTGTATATGAATAACTCCAACTAGTAGTGGATCTTTCAGTATTTATAAAATGTTTTACATACATTTATATCTATTTTAATACCATCTAGGCCAGGGGTTTCCCCAGTCTGAAAGGAGTCAATTGCCACCCGTAGTTTGTCCTGTTGCAAAAAAATATTATGGTTATGGAAGATACATGACCAGATTTTTTAAAAGATAAACACAATCAGAACACACTTTGTCAAGTGAAGTTGGAGGAACTTGAAAGGAAAAAAATATATATATATTTTGATTATTCATTCCAAATATTATTTGGTGAGACAATTGTAACAATTTGTAAAAAAAATTCTGTAGGTTATTTTTGGTTTATTTTTGGTTTCGTTTCTATGTTGATGGCTTAAGAAAAAAAAGGTAGATACATTAAACCTGAATAAGTTCCTCAAACTCCTTTTTGTTTTGAATCTGAACTATTTTTCATTTTTATTTATTAGGGATCACATTAGTTCCTGCCAAGGCAGCAGCTACTCTTCCTGGGGTTTATTATGGATCCCCATTAGTTCCTGCCAAGGCAGCAGCTACTCTTCCTGGGGTTTGTTATGGATCCCCATTAGTTCCTGCCAAGGCAGCAGCTACTCTTCCTGGGGTTTATTATGGATCCCCATTAGTTCCTGCTGCCAAGGCAGCAGCTACTCTTCCTGGGGTTTATTATGGATCCCCATTAGTTCCTGCCAAGGCGGCAGCTACTCTTCCTGGGGTTTATTATGGATCCCCATTAGTTCCTGCCAAGGCTGCAGCTACTCTTCCTGGGGTTTATTATGGATCCCCATTAGTTCCTGCCAAGGCAGCAGCTACTCTTCCTGGGGTTTATTATGGATCCCCATTAGTTCCTGCCAAGGCAGCAGCTACTCTTCCAGGGGTTTATTATGGATCCCCATTAGTTCCTGTTGCCAAGGCAGCAGCTACTCTTCCTGGGGTTTATTATGGATCCCCATTAGTTCCTGTTGCCAAGGCAGCAGCTACTCTTCCTGGAGTTTATTATGGATCCCCATTAGTTCCTGTTGCCAAGGCAGCAGCTACTCTTCCTGGGGTTTATTATGGATCCCCATTAGTTCCTGCCAAGGCTGCAGCTACTCTTCCTGGGGTTTATTATGGATCCCCATTAGTTCCTGTTGCCAAGGCAGCAGCTACTCTTCCTGGGGTTTATTATGTATCCCCATTAGTTCCTGCCAAGGCAGCAGCTACTCTTCCTGGGGTTTATTATGGATCCCCATTAGTTCCTGCCAAGGCAGCAGCTACTCTTCCTGGGGTTTGTTATGGATCCCCATTAGTTCCTGCCAAGGCAGCAGCTACTCTTCCTGGGGTTTATTATGGATCCCCATTAGTTCCTGCTGCCAAGGCAGCAGCTACTCTTCCTGGGGTTTATTATGGATCCCCATTAGTTCCTGCCAAGGCGGCAGCTACTCTTCCTGGGGTTTATTATGGATCCCCATTAGTTCCTGCCAAGGCTGCAGCTACTCTTCCTGGGGTTTATTATGGATCCCCATTAGTTCCTGCCAAGGCAGCAGCTACTCTTCCTGGGGTTTATTATGGATCCCCATTAGTTCCTGCCAAGGCAGCAGCTACTCTTCCAGGGGTTTATTATGGATCCCCATTAGTTCCTGTTGCCAAGGCAGCAGCTACTCTTCCTGGGGTTTATTATGGATCCCCATTAGTTCCTGTTGCCAAGGCAGCAGCTACTCTTCCTGGAGTTTATTATGGATCCCCATTAGTTCCTGTTGCCAAGGCAGCAGCTACTCTTCCTGGGGTTTATTATGGATCCCCATTAGTTCCTGCCAAGGCTGCAGCTACTCTTCCTGGGGTTTATTATGGATCCCCATTAGTTCCTGTTGCCAAGGCAGCAGCTACTCTTCCTGGGGTTTATTATGTATCCCCATTAGTTCCTGCCAAGGCAGCAGCTACTCTTCCTGGGGTTTATTATGGATCCCCATTAGTTCCTGCCAAGGCAGCAGCTACTCTTCCTGGGGTTTATTATGGATCCCCATTAGTTCCTGCCAAGGCAGCAGCTACTCTTCCTGGGGTTTGTTATGGATCCCCATTAGTTCCTGCCAAGGCAGCAGCTACTCTTCCTGGGGTTTATTATGGATCCCCATTAGTTCCTGCTGCCAAGGCAGCAGCTACTCTTCCTGGGGTTTATTATGGATCCCCATTAGTTCCTGCCAAGGCGGCAGCTACTCTTCCTGGGGTTTATTATGGATCCCCATTAGTTCCTGCCAAGGCTGCAGCTACTCTTCCTGGGGTTTATTATGGATCCCCATTAGTTCCTGCCAAGGCAGCAGCTACTCTTCCTGGGGTTTATTATGGATCCCCATTAGTTCCTGCCAAGGCAGCAGCTACTCTTCCAGGGGTTTATTATGGATCCCCATTAGTTCCTGTTGCCAAGGCAGCAGCTACTCTTCCTGGGGTTTATTATGGATCCCCATTAGTTCCTGTTGCCAAGGCAGCAGCTACTCTTCCTGGAGTTTATTATGGATCCCCATTAGTTCCTGCCAAGGCGGCAGCTACTCTTCCTGGGGTTTATTATGTATCCCCATTAGTTCCTGCCAAGGCAGCAGCTACTCTTCCTGGGGTTTATTATGGATCCCCATTAGTTCCTGCCAAGGCTGCAGCTACTCTTCCTGGGGTTTATTATGGATCCCCATTAGTTCCTGTTGCCAAGGCAGCAGCTACTCTTCCTGGGGTTTATTATGTATCCCCATTAGTTCCTGCCAAGGCAGCAGCTACTCTTCCTGGGGTTTATTATGGATCCCCATTAGTTCCTGCCAAGGCAGCAGCTACTCTTCCTGGGGTTTATTATGGATCCCCATTAGTTCCTGTTGAGACAGCAGCTACTCTTCCTGGGGTTTATTATGGATCCCCATTAGTTCCTGCCAAGGCAGCAGCTACTCTTCCTGGGGTTTATTATGGATCCCCATTTAGTTCCTGCCAAGGCAGCGGCTACTCTTCCTGGGGTTTATTATGTATCCCCATTAGTTCCTGTTGAGACAGCAGCTACTCTTCCTGGGGTTTATTATGGATCCCCATTAGTTCCTGCCTAGGCAGCAGCTACTCTTCCTGGGGTTTATTATGGATCCCCATTAGTTCCTGTCAAGACAGCAGCTACTCTTCCTGGGGTTTATTATGGATCCCCATTAGTTCCTGCCAATGCAGCGGCTACTCTTCCTGGGGTTTATTATGGATCCCCATTTAGTTCCTGCCAAGGCAGCGGCTACTCTTCCTGGGGTTTATTATGGATCCCCATTAGTTCCTGCCAAGGCAGCAGCTACTCTTCCTGGGGTTTATTATGGATCCCCATTAGTTCCTGTTGCAAAGGCAGCAGCTACTCTTCCTGGGGTTTATTATGGATCCCCATTAGTTCCTGTTGCCAAGGCAGCAGCTACTCTTCCTGGGGTTTATTATGGATCCCCATTAGTTCCTGCCAAGGCAGCAGCTACTCTTCCTGGGATTTATTATGAATCCCCATTAGTTCCTGCCAAGGCAGCAGCTACTCTTCCTGGGGTTTGTTATGGATCACATTAGTTCCTGCCAAGGCAGCAGCTACTCTTCCTGGGGTTTATTATGAATCCCCATTAGTTCCTGCCAAGGCAGCAGCTACTCTTCCTGGGGTTTGTTATGGATCACATTAGTTCCTGCCAAGGCAGCAGCTACTCTTCCTGGGGTTTGTTATGGATCACATTAGTTCCTGCCAAGGCAGCAGCTACTCTTCCTGGGGTTTATTATGAATCCCCATTAGTTCCTGCCAAGGCAGCAGCTACTCTTCCTGGGGTTTGTTATGGATCACATTAGTTCCTGCCAAGGCAGCAGCTACTCTTCCTGGGGTTTATTATGGATCCCCATTAGTTCATGTTGCCAAGGCAGCAGCTACTCTTCCTGGGGTTTATTATGGATCCCCATTAGTTCCTGTTGCCAAGGCAGCAGCTACTCTTCCTGGGGTTTATTATGGATCCCCATTAGTTCCTGCCAAGGCAGCAGCTACTCTTCCTGGCGTTTATTATGGATCCCCAATAGTTCTTGCCAAGGCAGCAGCTACTCTTCCTGGGGTTTATTATGGATCTCCATTAGTTCCTGCCAAGGCAGCAGCTACTCTTCCTGGGGTTTATTATGGATCCCCATTAGTTCCTGTTGCAAAGGCAGCAGCTACTCTTCCTGGGGTTTATTATGGATCCCCATTAGTTCCTGCCAAGGCAGCAGCTACTCTTCCTGGGGTTTATTATGTATCCCCATTAGTTCCTGCCAAGGCAGCAGCTACTCTTCCTGGGGTTTATTATGGATCCCCATTAGTTCCTGCCAAGGCAGCAGCTACTCTTCCTGGGGTTTATTATGGATCCCCATTAGTTTCTGCCAAGGCAGCAGCTACTCTTCCTGGGGTTTATTATGGATCCCCATTAGTTCCTGCCAAGGCAGCAGCTACTCTTCCTGGGGTTTATTATGGATCCCCATTAGTTCCTGCCAAGGCAGCAGCTACTCTTCCTGGGGTTTATTATGGATCTCCATTAGTTCCTGCCAAGGCAGCAGCTACTCTTCCTGGGGTTTATTATGGATCCCCATTAGTTCCTGTCAAGGCAGCAGCTACTCTTCCTGGGGTTTATTATGGATCCCCATTAGTTCCTGCCAAGGCAGCAGCTACTCTTCCTGGGGTTTATTATGGATCCCCATTAGTTCCTGCCAAGGCAGCAGCTACTCTTCCTGGGGTTTATTACGGATCCCTATTAGTTCTTGCAGCTACTCTTTTCAAATAAAACAGGTCATCATATACTGTAACATCATTACACCACTACATATCTACAACACAAAATGTATAATACCACCATACAACATAAGGTATAGTTTTATCCGTTTAAAAAATATATATGATTCTACTGCTGGCATGAGTTACTTGATGTGGAATAGAGTTCCGTGTAGTCATGGCTCTATGTAGTACTGTGCTCCTCCCATAGTCTATTCTGGACTTGGGGACTGTGAAGAGACCTCTGGTGGCATGTCTTGTAGGGTATGCATGGGTGTCTGAGCTGTGTGCCAGTAGTTTAAACAGACCTCTGGTGGCATGTCTTGTGGGGTATGCATGGGTGTCTGAGCTGTGTGCCAGTAGTTTAAACAGACCTCTGGTGGCATGTCTTGTGGGGTATGCATGGGTGTCTGAGCTGTGTGCCAGTAGTTTAAACAGACCTCTGGTGGCATGTCTTGTGGGGTATGGATGGGTGTCTGAGCTGTGTGCCAGTAGTTTAAACAGACCTCTGGTGGCATGTCTTGTGGGGTATGGATGGGTGTCTGAGCTGTGTGCCAGTAGTTTAAACAGACAGCTTGTTGCTTTAAAGATGTCGTCAGTACCGCTCACAAAGACAAGTAGTGATGTAGTCAGTAGGCAGATTTCCAGTGACCCAGGTTTATTCGACAAAAGCAATGTTTTATTTTTTTTCTACATGTGTAATGAAAACGACAGATGTCAGAAACATGTTCTAAAGATAGACAACATTTGTATTTCTTTGACAGGGGTGGATTTTGCCATTGTCAAACTTTCTTTATTGCGACAAATGATGATGTAAATTATGTTTTTTCTAATAAATGATTATTGCCAAATCAATTTGAAGGTACGGATTTTGCAGCCAGTAGAAATAAAATAAAATGTGGATATTTATACGCGGTGACCAGTTGTTTTTCTCAAGTTCTGTTAAATTAGTGTTTGTGAACAGCAATCTTCAAGTCTTTCCACAGATTCTCAATGGGATTCAAGTCTGGGTATTGGCTGGGCAACTCTATGACTTTCACATTATTGTTCTGCAGACCTTCCAGTGTTGCTTTGGCTGTATACTTGGGGTCATTGTCCTGTCGGAATGTAAATCTTCACCCCGGCTAAGGTCGTTTGCACTCTGAAGCAGGTTCTCATCAAAGATTTGCCTGTATTTGTCTCCATTCATTGTTCCCTCTATCCTTACCAGTCTCCCAGTCCCTGCTGCTGAAAAGCATCCCCATAGTATGATGCTGCCACCACCATGCTTCACGGTAGGGATGGTGTTAGATGGGTGATGACCTGTGCCTGGTTTTCTACAGACATAGCGGTTTGCATTCAGGCCAAAGAGTTAACATTTGTCTCATCCAGATCACTGAATTTTTTGCCTTATGATCTCAGAGTCTTTCACGTCCCTTTTTGCAAATTCCAGGCGGGCTTTCATGTGGCTTTTTCTCAGGAGTGGCTTCCGTCTGGCCATTCGCCCATAAAGCCCAGATTGGTGAAGTGCTGTAGAGACTGTTGTCGTTCTGGTAGGTTCTTCCATCTCAGCCAAAGATATTTTTGAAATTTGCAAAAAATTCTAAAAGCATGTTTTCATGGGGTATTGTGATGTCATTATGGGGTATTGTGATGTCATTATGGGGTTGTTATTCCACAACAACATGTGGAATAAGTCAAGGGTTATGAATTCTTTCTGAAGGCACTATATGTCAAATACATTTTTGGCAAATTTTTTCCAATAACATTTTTTATCAGAATTTGTTTTTCCAACATAACACACAATTCCCTCTGAGTACATCTGGAGAATATACACTGCTCAAAAAAATAAAGGGAACACTTAAAAAACACAATGTAACTCCAAGTCAATCACACTTCTGTGAAATCAAACTGTCCACTTAGGAAGCAACACTGATTGACAATATATTTCACATGCTGTTGTGCAAATGGAATAGACAACAGGTAGAAATGATAGGCAATTAGCAAGACACCCCCAATAAAGGAGTGGTTCTGCAGGTGGGGACCTGAGACCACTTCTCAGTTCCTATGCTTCCTGGCTGATGTTTTGGTCACTTTTGAATGCTGGCGGTGCTTTCACTCTAGTGGTAGCATGAGACGGAGTCTACAACCCACACAAGTGGCTCAGGTAGTGCAGCTCATCCAGGATGGCACATCAATGCGAGCTGTGGCATGAAGGTTTGCTGTGTCTGTCAGCGTAGTGTCCAGAGCATGGAGGCGCTACCAGGAGACAGGCCAGTACATCAGGAGACGTGGAGGAGGCCGTAGGAGGGCAACAACCCAGCAGCAGGACCGCTACCTCCGCCTTTGTGCAAGGAGGAGCACTGCCAGAGCCCTGCAAAATGACCTCCAGCAGGCCACAAATGTGCATGTGTCTGCTCAAACGGTCAGAAACAGACTCCATGAGGGTGGTATGAGGGCCCGACGTCCACAGGTAGGGGTTGTGCTTACAGCCCAACACTGTGCAGGACCTTTGGCATTTGCCAGAGAACACCAAGATTGGCAAATTCGCCACTGGCGCCCTGTGCTCTTCACAGATGAAAGCAGGTTCACACTGAGCACGTGACAGACGTGACAGAGTCTGGAGACGCCATGGAGAACGTTCTGCTGCCTGCAACATCCTCCAGCATGACCAGTTTGGCGGTGGGTCAGTCATGGTGTGGGGTGGCATTTCTTTGGGGGGCCGCACAGCCCTCCATGTGCTCGCCAGAGGTAGCCTGACTGCCATTAGGTACCGAGATGAGATCCTCAGACCCCTTGTGAGACCATATGCTGGTGCGGTTGGCCCTGGGTTCCTCCTAATGCAAGGCAATGCTAGACCTCGTGTGGCTGGAGTGTGTCAGCAGTTCCTGCAAGAGGAAGGCATTGATGCTATGGACTGGCCCGCCCATTCCCCAGACCTGAATCCAATTGAGCACATCTGGGACATCATGTCTCGCTCCATCCACCAACGCCACGTTGCACCAGACTGTCCAGGAGTTGGCGGATACTTTAGTCCAGGTCTGGGAGGAGATCCCTCAGGAGACCATCCGCCACCTCATCAGGAGCATGCCCAGGCGTTGTAGGGAGGTCATACAGGCACGTGGAGGCCACACACACTACTGAGCCTCATTTTGACTTGTTTTAAGGACATTACATCAAAGTTGGATCAGCCTGTAGTGTGGTTTTCCACTTTAATTTTGAGTGTGACTCCAAATCCAGACCTCCATGGGTTGATGAATTGGATTTCCATTGATTATTTTTGTGTGATTTTGTTGTCAGCACATTCAACTATGTAAAGAAAAAAGTATGT
>NC_138313.1:51055000-51067500 GCF_965601325.2 Salmo salar | reverse complement strand
AGAGAGACAGAGGGAGAGAGGGGAAGTCTCAGTATGACCTCTAAGGAACTCAAATGGCCACTCTGCCCCCCCCCCTCCCGCCAGGATATCCTCCCTGCTCGCTACAGAACCACAGTTACCCAGAGTGCACCAGGGGGGCGGTGGGCCACAGAGGGATATGTCCCAAATAGCACCCCATATTCCCTACTTTTGACGAGAGCTACTTGGCGCTGGCCGGTCTCTCTGAGATCACACAGATAAAAGGGAGTGATGGGAGAGAGCCCAGCGCCTGTGTGTGTGTGTGTGTGTGTGTGTGTGTGTGTGTGTGTGTGTGTGTGTGTGTGTGTGTGTGTGTGTGTGTGTGTGTGTGTGTGTGTGTGTGTGTGTGTGAAGCTGAGCAGCAGACCTACAGGCACTCCACAGCCTTTAAAATAGGAGACCAATGGGCAGTCCCAATGGAACCCTCTATTCAACTGGGGGCTACCTACCTCCTCTACACTCTAACCACTAGGCTACCTACCTCCTCTACACTCTAACCACTAGGCTACCTGCCACCTCTACACTCTAACCACTAGGCTACCTGCCCCTCTACACTCTAACCACTAGGCTACCTGCCACCTCTAACTCTAACCACTAGGCTACCCTACCACCTCTACACTCTAACCACTAGGCTACCTACCTCCTCAACACTCTAAACACTAGACTACCTGCCACCTCTACACTCTAACCACTAGGCTACCTACCTCCTCTACACTCTAACCACTAGGCTACCTGTCGCCTCTACACTCTAACCACTAGGCTACCTACCACCTCTACACTCTAACCACTAGACTACCTGCCACCTCTACACTCTAACCACTAGGTACCTACCACCTCTACACTCTAACCACTAGACTACCTACCACCTCTACACTCTAACCACTAGGCTACCTGCCACCTCTACACTCTAACCACTAGGTTACCTGCCACCTCTACACTCTAACCACTAGGTACCTACCACCTCTACACTCTAACCACTAGGCTACCTGCCACCTCTACACTCTAACCACTAGGCTACCTGCCACCTCTACACTCTAACCACTAGGCTACCTGCCACCTCTACACTCTAACCACTAGACTACCTGCCACCTCTACACTCTAACCACTAGGCTACCTGCCACCTCTACACTCTAACCACTAGACTACCTACCACCTCTACACTCTAACCACTAGGCTACCTGCCACCTCTACACTCTAACCACTAGACTACCTGCCACCTCTACACTCTAACCACTAGACTACCTGCCACCTCTACACTCTAACCACTAGGCTACCTACCACCTCTACACTCTAACCACTAGGCTACCTGCCACCTCTACACTCTTACCACTAGACTACCTGCCACCTCTACACTCTAACCACTAGGCTACCTGCCACCTCTACACTCTAACCACTAGACTACCTGCCGCCTCTACACTCTAACCAGTAGGCTACCTGCCACCTCTACACTCTAACCACTAGACTACCTGCCACCTCTACACTCTAACCACTAGGCTACCTACCACCTCTACACTCTAACCACTAGACTACCTACCACCTCTACACTCTAACCACTAGGCTACCTGCCACCTCTACACTCTAACCACTAGGCTACCTACCACCTCTACACTCTAACCACTAGACTACCTGCCACCTCTACACTCTAACCACTAGGCTACCTACCACCTCTACACTCTAACCACTAGGCTACCTACCACCTCTACACTCTAACCACTAGGCTACCTACCTCCTCTACACTCTAACCACTAGACATAATCACCAGTGGTTCTCTCTGTGGACTCCACAGTACCGGAGCTGCTGCCCTATGAAGGTGTTTTATTATTTGCCCGTCAATAGGCTTTTTTCTCGGCTCTCCTTTTCAACACGAGGTGATGTCATTATTCTGGCTCTGGTTAACACGGCCTTTAATGCAGTGGTATAGTCGTTGTGTTTCTAACGTTCCATCAGTCATGTTACTGACTCATGCCCCACGCGGTGATGTGTGGCTCACAATGACATAATGTCGTGGGTTCAATTCCCTCAGGGATCACACAGGAATTTTGCAGAGGGTCAAAGATCATAGTTGTGTAGTTGTGTTCTAGACCTGTAAGTAGTTGTGTTCTAGAACTGTATGTTGTTGTGTTCTAGAGCTGTGGGTAGTTGTGTTCTAGACCTGTAAGGAGTTGTGTTCTAGAACTGTAAGAAGTTGTGTTCTAGAACTGTGGGTAGTTGTGTTCTAGAACTGTAAGTAGTTGTGTTCTAGAACTGTAAGAAGTTGTGTTCTAGAACTGTAAGAAGTTGTGTTCTAGAACTGTAAGAAGTTGTGTTCTAGACCTGTAAGTAGTTGTGTTCTAGACCTGTAAGAAGTTGTGTTCTAGAGCTGTGGGTAGTTGTGTTCTAGAGCTGTGGGGTGTTGTGTTCTAGAACTGTAAGTAGTTGTGTTCTAGAACTGTAAGTAATTGTGTTCTAGAACTGTAAGTAGTTGTGTTCTAGAGCTGTGGGGTGTTGTGTTCTAGAACTGTGGGTAGTTGTGTTCTGGAGTTGTGGGTAGTTGTGTTCTAGAGTTGTGGGTAGTTGTGTTCTAGAGTTGTGGGTAGTTGTGTTCTAGAGTTGTGGGTAGTTGTGTTCTAGAGTTGTGGGTAGTTGTGTTCTAGACCTGTAAGTAGTTGTGTTCTAGACCTGTAAGTAGTTGTGTTCTAGAGCTGTGGGTAGTTGTGTTCTAGAGTTGTGGGTAGTTGTGTTCTAGAGTTGTGGGTAGTTGTGTTCTGGAGTTGTGGGTAGTTGTGTTCTAGAACTGTGGGTAGTTGTGTTGTTGTTGTTCTGAGAGTTTACTCTACAGTACTCTCCCTGTCTGTGGATGCTAATTAAGCCTTCCAACCAGCTAATCTGGTGTTGAGTTCCTGATAACAAAGCCTGTCTGGAATCTCCTCACTGAACAGCCCTCTGTGGCTCCTCTCTTCCTGCTCTGCTCTGCTCTAAAAGCCGCCTGGTTGATAGTAGTATCAACAGTCATATAGACAGGGTGCATCTCAAATGGCTCACTATTCCCTGTCTAGTGCAATACATTTGACCCGGGCTCCAGAGTCCACAGGGCTAGTGCATTACATTTGACCCGGGCTCCAGAGTCCACAGGGCTGGTGCATTACATTTGACCCGGGCTCCAGAGTCCACAGGGCTGGTGCATTACATTTGACCCGGGCTCCAGAGTCCACAGGGCTCTGGTCAAAAGTAGTGCAGAGACAGAGTAGCCTGGGAGAGGGGTGGGTTGGTGGGTTGGTGGAGCCGTACAGGGGAGGCAGGAGGTCCGGCTCCAGATTACCTCCCAGAAATAGACCCAGTGCTGCAGGGGCCCCGAGGCCAGAGTAGTGCTAATCCATCCAGACCTGAGGAGAGGAGAGAGGTGCTGGGGAGGCCCCAAATCACAGGAAGGAATGGCATCAGCTTTACGGTCTCCTAACTAATTGTGTGGGGGTTTTTTTTGCGTTATTTGTAATTTATTTTGTACATAATGTTTCTGCAACCGTATCTTACGGCTGAAAAGAGCTTCTGGGTATCAGGACAGATGTAATAGTTCCTGTGTGTAGCTGGTGTAGAGGAGTCAGGCGCAGGACAGCAGATATGAGTAATAAAACGTAATTTACTCAAATATTCACAAATACAACACAATAAATCGAGCCCACAATAACGGACCGTATTACAAACAAACAATCACTCACAGACAACCATGGGGGAACAGAGAGGGTTAAATAATGAACAAGTAATTGGGGGATTTGAAACCAGGTGTGTAAGACAAGGACAAAACAAATGGAAAATGAAAAGTGGATCGGCGATGGCTAGAAGGCCGGTGACGTCGACCGCCGAACGCCGCCCGAACGAGGAGAGGAACCGACTTCGACGGAAGTCGTGACAACAGCGATCACTCACCTCGGATTAGACAAAGATTTTTTCAACAACAAGCAGGACTCACACGATATTCTCCAAACACCCGGCAGGGTCGACATCCCAGTTATTCGCAAGAGGAAGCGACGCAGGTACAAAGGACGAAGAGCCGGATGCCTTGTCAGGACCCGCAGAAGGCGAGTGGGAAAGCTGCCGTTACCGTCAATACTACTCGCCAACGTGCAATCATTGGACAATAAACTAGACGAGGTACGATCACGAATATCCTCCCAACGGGACATCAAAAACTGTAATATCCTATGTTTCACGGAACCGTGGCTGAATGACGACATGGATATTCAGCTAGCGGGATAGACGCTGCACCGGCAGGATAGAACAGCACACTCCGGTAAGACGAGGGGGGGCGGTCTGTGCATATTTGTAAACAGCAGCTGGTGCACGAAATCTAAGGAAGTCTCTAGATTTTGCTCACCTGAAGTAGAGTATATTGTGATAAATTGCAGGCCACACTACTTGCCTAGAGAGTTCTCAGCTATACTTTTCGTGGCTGTTTATTTACCACCACAAACAAATGCTGGCACTGAGACCGCACTCAGTCAGCTGTATAAGGAAATAAACAAACAGGAAACCGCTCACCCAGAGGCGGCGCTCCTAGTGGCCGGAGACTTTAATGCAGGGAAACTTAAATCAGTTCTACCAAATCTCTATCAACATGTTAAATGTGCAACCAGAGGGACAGAAATTCTAGATCACCTGTACTCCACACACAGAGACACGCACAAAGCTCTCCCTCGCCCTCCATTTGGTAAATCCGACCACTACTCTATCCTCCTGATTCCTGCTTACAAGCAAAAATTAACAGCAGAAAGCACCAGTGACTCGGTCTATAAAAAAGTGGTCAGATGAAGCAGATGCTAAACTACAGGACTGTTTTGCTATCACAGACTGGAACATGTTCCGGGATTCTTCCGATGACAATGAGTGGTACACTACATCAGTCACTGGCTTTATCAATAAGTGCATCGAGGACGTCGTCCCCACAGTGACTGTACGTACATACCCCAACCAGAAGCCATGGATTACAGGAAACATTTGCACTGAGCTAAAGGGTAGAGCTGCCGCTTTCAAGGTGCAGGACTCTAACCTGGAAGCTTACAAGAAATCCCGCTATGCCCTGCGACGAACCATCAAACAGGCCAAGCGTCAATACAGGGCTAAGATTCAATCATACAACACCGGCTCCGATGCTCGTCGGATGTGGCAGGGCTTGCAAACTACTACAGACTACAAAGGGAAGCACAGCCGCGAGCTGCCCAGTGACCCGAGCCTACCAGATGAGCTAAATCACTTCTATGCTCGCTTCGAGGCAAGCAGCATTGAGGCATGCATGAGAGCACCAGCTGTTCCGGATGACTGTGTGATCATGCTCTCCGTCGCCGATGTGAGTAAGTCCTTTAAACAGGTCAACATACACAAGGCTGCGGGGCCAGATTACCAGGACGTGTGCCCCGGGCATGTGCTGACCAACTGGCAGGTGTCTTCACTGACATTTTCAACATGTCCCTGATTGAGTCTGTAATACCAACATGTTTCAAGCAGACCACCATAGTCCCTGTGCCCAAGAACACAAAGGCAACCTGCCTAAATGACTACAGACCCGGAGCACTCACGTCCGTAGCCATGAAGTGCTTTGAAAGGTTGGTAATGGCTCACATCAACACCATTATCCCAGAAACCCTAGACCCACTCCAATTTGCATACCGCCCAAACAGATCCACAGATGATGCAATCTCTATTGCACTCCACACTGCTCTTTCCCACCTGGACAAAAGGAACACCTATGTGAGAATGCTATTCATTGACTACAGCTCAGCGTTCAACACCATAGTGCCCTCAAAGCTCATCACTAAGCTAAGGACCCTGGGACTAAACACCTCCCTCTGCAACTGGATCCTGGACTTCCTGACGGGCCACCCCCAGGTGGTGAGGGTAGGTAGCAACACATCTGCCACGCTGATCCTCAACACTGGAGCTCCCCAAGGGTGCGTGCTCAGTCCCCTCCTGTACTCCCTGTTCACCCACGACTGCATGGCCAGGCATGACTCCAACACCATCATTAAGTTTGCTGACGACACAACAGCGGTAGGCCTGATCACCAATAACAACGAGACGGCCTATAGGGAGGAGGTCAGAGACCTGGCCGTGTGGATCCAGGATAACAACCTATCCCTCAACGTAACCAAGACTAAGGAGATCATTGTGGACTACAGGAAAAGGAGGACCGAGCACGCCCCCATTCTCATCGACGGGACTGTAGTGGAGTAGGTTGAGCGCTTCAAGTTCCTTGGTGTCCACATCAACAACAAACTAGAATGGTCCAAACACACCAAGACAGTCGTGAAGAGGGTACGACAAAGCCTATTCCCCCTCAGGAAACTAAAAAGATTTGGCATGGGTCCTGAGATCCTCAAAAGGTTCTACAGCTGCAACATTGAGAGCACCCTGACTGGTCGCATCACTGCCTGATACGGCAATTGCTCGGCCTCCGACCGCAAGACACTACAGAGGCTAGTGCAAACGGCCCAGTACATCACTGTGGCCAAGCTTCCTGCCATCCAGGACCTCTACACCAGGCAGTGTCAGAGAAAGGCCCTAAAAATTGTCAAAGACCCCACCCACCCCAGTCATAGACTGTTCTCTCTACTACCGCATGGCAAGCGGTACCGGAGTGCCAAGTCTAGGACAAAAAGTCTTCTCAACAGTTTTTTACCCCCCAGCCATAAGACTCCTGAACAGGTAATCAAATGGTTACCTGGACTATTTGCATTGTGTGCCCCCCCCAACCCATCTTTTACGCTGCTGCTACTCTCTGTTCATCATATATGCTTAGTCACTTTAACCATATCTACATGTACATACTACCTCAATCAGCCCGACTAACCGGTGTCTGTATATAGCCTCACTACTGTATATAGCCTCACTACTGTATATAGCCTCTCTACTGTATATAGCCTCTCTACTGTATATAGCCTCTCTACTGTATATAACCTCTACTGTATATAGCCTCTCTACTGTTATATAGCCTCTCTACTGTATATAGCCTCTCTACTGTATATAATCTCTACTGTATATAACCTCTCTACTGTATGTAGCCTCTCTACTGTATATAGCCTCTCTACTGTATATAGCCTCTCTACTGTATATAGCCTGTCTCCTGTATATAGCCTCTCTACTGTATATAGCCTCCCTACTGTATATAGCCTCTCTACTGTATATAGCCTCTCTACTGTATATAGCCTCACTACTGTATATAGCCTCTCTACTGTATATAGCCTGTCTCCTGTATATAGCCTCTCTACTGTATATAGCCTCTCTACTGTATATAACCTCTCTACTGTATATAGCCTCACTACTGTATATAGCCTCACTACTGTATATAGCCTCTCTACCGTATATAGCCTCACTACTGTATATAGCCTCTCTACTGTATGTAGCCTCTCTACTGTATATAGACTATTTGCATTCATGTACATACTACCTCAATTGGTCCGACCAACCGGTGCTCCCGCAAATTGGCTAACCGGGCTATCTGCATATCAACCGCCAACCCCTCTTTTTACACTACTGCTACTCTCTGTTTATCATATATGCATAGTCACTTTAACCATACCCACATGTACATACTACCTCAATCAGCCTGACTAACCGGTGTCTGTATATAACCCCTCTACTGTATATAGCCTCTCTACTGTATATAGCCTCTCTACTGTATATAGCCTCACTACTGTATATAGCCTCTCTACTGTATATAGCCTGTCTCCTGTATATAGCCTCTCTACTGTATATAGCCTCTCTACTGTTTATAGCCTCTCTACTGTATATAGCCTCTCTCTACTGTATATAGCCTCTCTACTGTATATAGCCTCTCTACTGTATATAGCCTCTCTACTGTATATAACCTCTCTACTGTATATAGCCTCTCTACTGTATATAGCCTCACTACTGTTATTTTCAAATGTCTTTTTACTGTTGTTTTATTTCTTTACTTACCTACACACACACACACACACACACACACACACAACACACACACACACACACACACACACACACACACACACACACACACACACACACACACACACACACACACACACACACACATACATACCTTTTCTTTGCACTATTGGTTAGAGCCTGTAAGTAAGCATTTCACTGTGAGGTCTACTACACCTGTTGTATTCAGTATTTCACTGTGAGGTCTACTACACCTGTTGTATTCAGCATTTCACTGTAAGGTCTACTACACCTGTTGTATTCAGCATTTCACTGTGAGGTCTACTACACCTGTTGTATTCAGCATTTCACTGTGAGGTCTACTACACCTGTTGTATTCAGCATTTCACTGTGAGGTCTACTACACCTGTTGTATTCAGCATTTCACTGTGAGGTCTACTACACCTGTTGTATTCAGCATTTCACTGTGAGGTCTACTCCACCTGTTGTATTCAGCATTTCACTGTAAGGTCTACTACACCTGTTGTATTCAGCATTTCACTGTGAGGTCTACTACACCTGTTGTATTCAGCATTTCACTGTGAGGTCTACTACACCTGTTGTATTCAGCATTTCACTGTGAGGTCTACTAAACCTGTTGTATTCAGCATTTCACTGTGAGGTCTACTACACCTGTTGTATTCAGCATTTCACTGTGAGGTCTACTACACCTGTTGTATTCAGCATTTCACTGTGAGGTCTACTACACCTGTTGTATTCAGCATTTCACTGTGAGGTCTACTACACCTGTTGTATTCAGCATTTCACTGTGAGGTCTACTACACCTGTTGTATTCAGCATTTCACTGTGAGGTCTACTACACCTGTTGTATTCAGCATTTCACTGTGAGGTCTACTACACCTGTTGTATTCAGCATTTCACTGTGAGGTCTACTACACCTGTTGTATTCAGCATTTCACTGTGAGGTCTACTACACCTGTTGTATTCAGCATTTCACTGTGAGGTCTACTACACCTGTTGTATTCAGCATTTCACTGTGAGGTCTACTACACCTGTTGTATTCAGCATTTCACTGTAAGGTCTACTACACCTGTTGTATTCAGCATTTCACTGTAAGGTCTACTACACCTGTTGTATTCAGCATTTCACTGTGAGGTCTACTACACCTGTTGTATTCAGCATTTCACTGTAAGGTCTACTACACCTGTTGTATTCAGCATTTCACTGTGAGGTCTACTACACCTGTTGTATTCAGCATTTCACTGTGAGGTCTACTACACCTGTTGTATTCAGCATTTCACTGTGAGGTCTACTACACCTGTTGTATTCAGCATTTCACTGTGAGGTCTACTCCACCTGTTGTATTCAGCATTTCACTGTGAGGTCTACTACACCTGTTGTATTCAGCATTTCACTGTGAGGTCTACTACACCTGTTGTATTCAGCATTTCACTGTGAGGTCTACACCTGTTGTATTCAGCATTTCACTGCGAGGTCTACTACACCTGTTGTATTCAGCATTTCACTGTGAGGTCTACTACACCTGTTGTATTCAGCATTTCACTGTGAGGTCTACTACACCTGTTGTATTCAGCATTTCACTGTGAGGTCTACTACACCTGTTGTATTCAGCATTTCACTGTGAGGTCTACTCCACCTGTTGTATTCAGCATTTCACTGTGAGTTCTACTACACCTGTTGTATTCAGCATTTCACTGTAAGGTCTACTACACCTGTTGTATTCAGCATTTCACTGTGAGGTCTACTACACCTGTTGTATTCAGCATTTCACTGTGAGGTCTACTACACCTGTTGTATTCAGCATTTCACTGTAAGGTCTACTACACCTGTTGTATTCAGCATTTCACTGTGAGGTCTACTACACCTGTTGTATTCAGCATTTCACTGTGAGGTCTACTACACCTGTTGTATTCAGCATTTCACTGTGAGGTCTACTACACCTGTTGTATTCAGCATTTCACTGTGAGGTCTACTACACCTGTTGTATTCAGCATTTCACTGTGAGGTCTACTACACCTGTTGTATTCAGCATTTCACTGTAAGGTCTACTACACCTGTTGTATTCAGCATTTCACTGTAAGGTCTACTACACCTGTTGTATTCTGCATTTCACTGTGAGGTCTACTACACCTGTTGTATTCAGCATTTCACTGTAAGGTCTACTACACCTGTTGTATTCAGCATTTCACTGTAAGGTCTACTACACCTGTTGTATTCAGCATTTCACTGTGAGGTCTACTACACCTGTTGTATTCAGCATTTCACTGTGAGGTCTACTACACCTGTTGTATTCAGCATTTCACTGTGAGGTCTACTACACCTGTTGTATTCAGCATTTCACTGTGAGGTCTACTACACCTGTTGTATTCAGCATTTCACTGTGAGGTCTACTACACCTGTTGTATTCAGCATTTCACTGTGAGGTCTACTACACCTGTTGTATTCAGCATTTCACTGTGAGGTCTACTACACCTGTTGTATTCAGCATTTCACTGTATGGTCTACTACACCTGTTGTATTCAGCATTTCACTGTGAGGTCTACTACACCTGTTGTATTCAGCATTTCACTGTGAGGTCTACTACACCTGTTGTATTCAGCATTTCACTGTGAGGTCTACTACACCTGTTGTATTCAGCATTTCACTGTGAGGTCTACTCCACCTGTTGTATTTAGCATTTCACTGTGAGGTCTACTACACCTGTTGTATTCAGCATTTCACTGTGAGGTCTACTACACCTGTTGTATTCAGCATTTCACTGTGAGGTCTACACCTGTTGTATTCAGCATTTCACTGCGAGGTCTACTACACCTGTTGTATTCAGCATTTCACTGTGAGGTCTACTACACCTGTTGTATTCAGCATTTCACTGTGAGGTCTACTACACCTGTTGTATTCAGCATTTCACTGTGAGGTCTACTACACCTGTTGTATTCAGCATTTCACTGTGAGGTCTACTACACCTGTTGTATTCAGCATTTCACTGTGAGGTCTACTACACCTGTTGTATTCAGCATTTCACTGTGAGGTCTACTACACCTGTTGTATTCAGTATTTCACTGTGAGGTCTACTACACCTGTTGTATTCAGCATTTCACTGTGAGGTCTACTACACCTGTTGTATTCAGCATTTCACTGTGAGGTCTACACCTGTTGTATTCGGTGCACGTGACAAATAAACTTTGATTTGATTTGAAGCCACACTAGGATAGGAGAGAGAGAAAGCCCCAAAGCCCTCCTTACCCTGCAGACCCCTCCTCCCCTCACTCCCCTTCACCTCCTCTCCTTACCCTGCAGACCCCTCCTCCCCTCACTCCCCTTCACCTCCTCTCCAAATCTTTCTGATTGAGAGGGGGTCAAATACTTATTTCCCTCATTAAAATGCAAATCATTTTATAACATTTTTGACATGCGTTTTTCTGGATTTTTGTTGTTGTTGTTATACTGTCTCTCACTGTTCAAATAAACCTACCATTCAAATTATAGACTGATCCTTTCTTTGTCAGTGGGCAAACGTACAAAATCAGCAGGGGATCAAA
Source organism: Salmo salar (assembly GCF_965601325.2). NCBI lineage: Eukaryota > Metazoa > Chordata > Actinopteri > Salmoniformes > Salmonidae > Salmo > Salmo salar. Next base: position 51,056,026 of record NC_138313.1, on the reverse strand, counting down.
TACTTTTTTCCCCCTCACTGTATATATAATTATTTTATAACTATTGTCTTTCTAATTAAATCAACCACTTCACCCTCCATATCATTCAGTTACGCCTCATTTCAATTCTATTGTGAATTAAGGTGCACAATTATTGCCCATTGATACATTTGTAATTTCTTCAGTGAGGAGAGAGAGAGAGAGACGCATTAGATTGGCTGTGTACCCACGTTCTGTACGGATATGGAGGAGTGACCATGCCACTTTGCACAATAACCATTAGCCGTAGGCCCCGCCCCCACACGTAACCGCAAATGGTTTTCTCTGCCAGCAGGATCAGCACAACCTCATTTCACAACCTGCCCATCCACACCAAAACCCTCAAACTCTACCCCTATCTGACACGGTCATCAGATGGCGAGGAGCCGAACTTGTGAACACCGAGAGAACTAGAAGCTTCTGTAGCTTGTCACCATCATCCCTTTGACACAATAGCTGATTTCAGATGTCAGGAGAGGTGAAGTCACGACTCATTTAGGAGTTCTCAGATTCCCAAAGTAAAAGGGGTCATATCAAAACTCTCTCCTCTACAAGGCTCTGATTACGAGGCTGCCACGTCATCGTCTCTCCTCTACAAGGCTCTGATTACGAGGCTGCCACGTCATCGTCTGTCCTCTACAAGGCTCTGATTACGAGGCTGCCACACACTGCCACGTCATCGTCTCTCCTCTACAAGGCTCTGATTACGAGGCTGCCACACACTGCCACGTCATCGTCTGTCCTCTACAAGGCTCTGATTACGAGGCTGCCACACACTGCCACGTCATCGTCTGTCCTCTACAAGGCTCTGATTACGAGGCTGCCACGTCATCATCTGTCCTCTACAAGGCTCTGATTACGAGGCTGCCACACACTGCCACGTCATCGTCTGTCCTCTGCAAGGCTCTGATTACGAGGCTGCCACGTCATCGTCTCTCCTCTGCAAGGCTCTGATTACGAGGCTGCCACGTCATCGTCTCGCCTCTACAAGGCTCTGATTACGAGGCT
>NC_138313.1:51010000-51052500 GCF_965601325.2 Salmo salar | reverse complement strand
ACCAGCTGGATGAGGGTCCTGAGGCTTCAGTGTGTTAGTAGAACAGGTTTGTGAACTCAGCCCCAGGACCAGCTGGATGAGGGTCCTGAGGCTTCAGTGTGTTAGTAGAACAGGTTTGTGAACTCAGCCCCAGGACCAGCTGTATGAGGGGACTGAGGCTTCAGTGTGTTAGTAGAACAGGTTTGTGAACTCAGCCCCAGGACCAGCTGGATGAGGGTCCTGAGGCTTCAGTGTGTTAGTAGAACAGGTTTGTGAACTCAGTCCCAGGACCAGCTGGATGAGGGGACTCTTTTCTTTGCTCAGCTCTTGGCATTGCAGGGCTTGGTAATGATGTGAGAGGGGGTCACTGTATTTTAGATGTTTCCAAAACTTAATTGCTCTTTTTTGAGTTTTTATTATTAGTGGATATTGGCCTAATTCTGGCCTAATATTGTCTCTCGCTCTCACTCACTCACTCACTCACTCACTCACTCACTCACTCACTCACTCACTCACTCACTCACTCACTCACTCACTCACTCACTCACTCACTCACTCACTCACTCACTCACTCACTCACTCACTCACTCACTCACACACTCACTCACTCACTCACTCACTCACTCACTCACGCACTCACTCACTCACTCACTCAGTCACACTCTCTCTGTGTCTCTCTCTCTCTCTGTCTCTCTCTCTCTGTCTCTCTCTCTCTCTCTCTCTCTCTGTCTCTCTCTCTCTCTCTCTCTCTCTGTCTCACTCTCTGTTTCTCTCTCTGTCTCTATATGTCTCTCTATCTCTCTCTCTGCTCTTTGTCTGTCTCTCCCTCTATCATATTATATTCTGTCCTATCTTATTATATTATATACTACCCTATTGTATCCTATCCTATTCTCTCCTATTGTATCCTACTATATTACATCCTATTCTATCCTATTCAGTCCTATTATGTTATATCCTATTCTGTCCTATTCTATCCTATTCTTTCCTATTATGTCCTATACTACCCTATTATGTCCTATTCTACCCTATTATGTCCGATTCTATCCTATTATGTCCTATTCTACCCTATTATGTCCTATTCTACCCTATTATGTCCTATTATACCCTATTATGTCCTATTCTATCCTTTTCTTTCCTATTATGCCATATTCTATCCTATTATGTCCATTCCTACCCTATTATGTCCTATTCTACCCTATTATGTCCTATTCTACCCTATTATGTCCTATTCTATCCTATTCTACCCTATTATGTCCTATTCTACCCTATTATGTCCTATTCTACCCTATTATGTCCTATTACATCCCATTATATCCTATTCTATTCTATCATATTCTATTATATAATATTGTATCCTATTATAACCTATTATATCCTATTCTATCCAATCCTATTGAATTCTACTCTTCTATATTCTACTCTTGTATTCTACTCTACTATATTGCATTCTATTCTATCATATTATATTATATTATATTCAATCCTTTTCTATCCTGTCCTTGTCACACCTTGACCAGTGAAAGGGGTTATTTGTTATTGTAGTTTGGTCAGGGCGTGGCAGGGGGTGTTTGTTTTGTGTGGTTTGGGTTTTTTGGTTTATGTTCTACATTTTCTATTTCTATGTGTTTATCTAGTTTTTCTATTTCTATGTTGGGGTTTTGGTAGGACCTCCAATTAGAGGCAGCTGGTTGTCGTTGTCTCTAATTGGAGGCCATATTTAGTTGGGTTAGTTTTCTCTTGTGCTTGTGGGTGGTTGTTTCCTGTATAGTCTGTGCACCTTATTGGACTGTTTTCGTCGTCTGTTTTGTTTAAGTGTTTTTTCCTTCAATAAATAAGATGATAAATATACCCGCTGCGTTTTGGTGCACTTCTTACGACGACCGTTACAATCCTATCCTATCCTATTCTATCCTATCCTACTCCTATCCTATCCTACTCTATCCTATCCTATCCTATTCTATCCTATCCTACTCTATCCTATCCTATCCTATTCTATCCTATCCTATTCTATCCTATCCTAATCTATCCTATCCTATCCTATCCTATCCTAATCTATCCTATCGTATTCTCTCCTTTTATATCCTATCCTATCCTATTCTCTCCTTTTATATCCTATCCTATCCTATCCTATCCTATCCTATTCTCCCCTTTTATATCCTATCCTATCCTATCCTATCCTATCCTATCCTATCCTATCCTATTCTATCCTATCCTACTCTATCCTATCCTAACCTATCCTATCCTATTCTATCCTATCCTAATCTATCCTATCCTAATCTATCCTATCCTATCCTATCCTATCCTATTCTATTCTATCCTATTCTATCCTATCCTATCCTATTCTCTCCTTTTATATCCTATCCTATCCTATCCTATTCTCTCCTTTTATATCCTATCCTATCCTATCCTATCCTATCCTATCCTATCCTATCCTATCCTAATCTATCCTATCCTATCCTATCCTATCCTATTCTCTCCTTTTATATCCTATCCTATCCTATCCTATTCTCTCCTTTTATATCCTATCCTATCCTATCCTATCCTATCCTATCCTATCCTATCCTATCCTATCCTATCCTATTCTCTCCTTTTATATCCTATCCTATCCTATCCTATCCTATTCTCTCCTTTTATATCCTATCCTATCCTATCCTATCCTATCCTATTCTCTCCTTTTATATCCTATCCTATCCTATCCTATTCTCTCCTTTTATATCCTATCCTATCCTATCCTATTCTCTCCTTTTATATCCTATCCTATCCTATCCTATCCTATCCTATCCTATCCTATCCTATCCTATTCTCTCCTTTTATATCCTATCCTATCCTATCCTATTCTCTCCTTTTATATCCTATCCTATCCTATCCTATTCTATCCTATCCTACCCTATTCTCTCCTTTTATATCCTATCCTATCCTATCCTATTCTCTCCTTTTATATCCTATCCTATCCTATCCTATCCTATTCTATCCTTTTATATCCTTTCCTATCCTATCCTATCCTATTCTACTCTATCCTATCCTACTCTATCCTATCCTAATCTATCCTATCCTAATCTATCCTAATCTATCCTATCCTACTCTATCCTAATCTATCCTATCTATCCTATCCTATCCTATCCTATCCTACTCTATCCTAATCTATCCTACTCTATCCTAATCTATTCTATCCTAATCTATCCTATCCTACTCTATCCTAATCTATCCTATCCTATCCTATCCTAATCTATCCTATCCTACTCTATCCTAATCTATCCTATCCTAATCTATCCTAATCTATCCTATTCTATCCTATCCTACTCTATCCTAATCTATCCTATCCTATTCTATCCTATTCTATCCTATCCTATCCTATCCTATTCTCTCCTTTTATATCCTATCCTATTCTATCCTATCCAATCTTATTCTCTCCTTTTATATCCTATCCTATCCTATCTTATTCTCTCCTTTTATATCCTATCCTATCCTATCCTATCCTATCCTATCCTATCCTATCCTATCCTATTCTGTGTTAACATGAGCTAGCTAAATGGTGCTCTCAAGAAAACCACCTGGCTGACAGGTTGGATGGGACCCCTTAGGTGAGAAGGCATGGCTCCCAGCCAGCCTAACACAACCTGTGTGTGTGTGGACTTATTTTCCTATCTGGCATGTCCTGATCAGGGACCAGAATGTCCTGACCAGGGACTAGAATGTCCTGACCAGGGACCAGAATGTCCTGACCAGGGACCAGAATGTCCTGACCAGGGACCAGAATGTCCTGACCAGGGTTTGGGGTTAGGAGATAGGAGATAGGGTTAGAAGATAGGGTTAGAAGATAGGGTTAGGAGATGGGGTTAGGAGATGGGGTTAGGAGATGGGGTTAGGAGATAGGAGATAGGGTTAGGAGACAGTGTTAGGGTTGGTGTTAGGGTTAGAAGATAGGGTTAGGAGATAGGGTTAGGAGATGGGGTTAGGAGATGGGGTTAGGAGATAGGAGATAGGGTTAGGAGACAGTGTTAGGGTTGGTGTTAGGGTTAGAAGATGGGGTTAGGAGACGGGGTTAGGAGATGGGGTTAGGAGATGGGGTTAGGAGATAGGAGATAGGGTTAGGAGACAGTGTTAGGGTTGGTGTTAGGGTTAGGAGATAGGGTTAGGGTTGGTGTTAAGGTTAGGAGAGGTTTAGGGTTAGGAGATAGGGTTAGGAGAGGTTTAGGGTTAGGAGATAGGGTTAGGAGATAGGGTTAGGCGATAGGGTTAGGAGAGGGTTAGGAGATAGGGTTAGGAGATAGGGTTAGGCGATAGGGTTAGGAGAGGTTTAGGGTTAGGAGATAGGGTTAGGAGATAGGGTTAGGGTTAGGCGATAGGGTTAGGAGAGGTTTAGGGTTAGGAGATGGGGTTAGGAGATAGGGTTAGGAGATAGGAGAGGTTTAGGGTTAGGAGATAGGAGAGGTTTAGGGTTAGGAGATAGGGTTAGGAGAGATTTAGGGTTAGGGTTAGGGTTGGGGGAGGTGTTAAGGTTAGGGTTAGGAGCTGCCAGTTGAGGACTTGTGAGGCGTCTGTTTCTCAAACTAGACACTCTAATGTACTTGTCCTCTTGCTCAGTTGTGCACCGCGTCCTAACACTCCTCTTTCTATTCTGGTTAGAGCCAGTTTGCGCTGTTCTGTGAAGGGAGTAGTACACAGCGTTGTACGAGATCTTCAGTTCATTGGCAATTTCTCGCATGGAATAGCCTTCATTTCTCAGAACAAGAATAGACTGACGAGTTTCAGAAGAAAGGTCTTTGTTTTTTGCCATTTTGAGCCTGTAATCGAACCCACTAATGCTGATGCTCCAGATACTCAACTAGTCTAAAGAAGGCCAGTTTTATTGCTAATTTAATCAGCACAGCAGTTTTCAGCTGTGCTAGCATAATTGCGAAAGGGTTTTCTCATGATCAATTAGCCTTTTAAAATGATAAACTTGGATTAGCTAACACAACGTGCCATTGGAACACAGAGTGATGGTTGCTGATAATGGGCCTCTGTACGCCTATGTAGATATTCCATAAAAAATCAGCCATTTCCAGCTACAATAGTCATTTACAACATTAACAATGTCTACTCTGTATTTCAGATCAATTTGATGTTATTTTAATGGACATAAATGTCCTTGTTTTTGAAAGAAAAGCACATTTCTTTTAAGTGACTCCAAACTTTTGAATGGTAGTGAATTTTATTTATATTGTTGTTGAATTTTCATTGTTGAACATAAAAGACTTTAAGAACACCAGAGAATCCAATTCATTTTAAATTTTGTTAATCTGTTCCCAAGTATTCCCACGCATAATAGAGAGACATACTGTATGTGATAGTATACAAATAATAATAACAATAAATAATCATTGGATTGGATCTATGTAGCGCTTTTCCACCAACTGAGTTACTCAAAGAGCTTTACATAGTAGGGAGAAACTCACCTCATCCACCATCAATATGTAGCACCCACCTCAGTGATGAGCGGCGGCCATTTTGGTTCCAGGAACGCTCACCACACATCAGCTATCAGGTGGCGAGGTGAGGAGTGATATATACCAATTAGGAATGAGAAGGATGATTAGGTGGCCATGTTTGAATGTGGCAGATGATTAGGTGGCCATGTTTGAATGTGGCAGATGATTAGGTGGCCATGTTTGAATGTGGCAGATGATTAGGTGGCCATGTTTGAATGTGGCAGATGATTAGGTGGCCATGTTTGAATGTGGCAGATGATTAGGTGGCCATGTTTGAATGTGGCCAGGTTGGGAATTTAGCCATGAGATGGGAGTGAACACGCCTAACTCTTACGATAAGCACCATGGGATTTAAATGACCACAGAGAGTCAGGATACCCGTTTTAACGCCCCATTCAAAAGATGGCAAACAACGCAGGGCAATGTCCCCAAATGTAATCCAGGTTTGAAACGATTCTGTTTTGGTAAAAAACGACATCTGTTTTGGCTTCTAAAGTCAAAATATTACATATGTTTAGGCTTCTTGAAGTCAATTTGCAGTCTAAAAAAAAATATTTGTTTAATTATGTTTTGCCGCCCCAACCACCGCTCAATAACAAACAGGCCACCAGCTGATGTGAAATATGTAATTACAAAGCGGAAAACAAATAGGTCACCGGCTGAATGGTTGATAATCCCTGATTTAGGTGTCCTAAGAACCCCGAATGAGTCTGGTCAAAAATAGCGCACTATACAGGGAATATGGTGTCATTTGGGATGCTGACTGTCACGTCCTGACCAGAAAAGGAGTCATTTTTGTTATCATAGTACGGTCAGGACGTGGCAGGGGTGTGTTTGTTTTATGCGTTTCAGTTTTTTTGGGGGGGTTAATGTTCTATGTTAGTATATTTCTATGTTCTTTCTAGGTCTTCTATTTCTATGTTTAGTTTATTGGGTTGACCTTCAATTGGAGGCAGCTGGTTCCTCGTTGCCTCTAATTGAAGGTCCTATTTAGTAGGGGTGTTTTTTTCCATGGGTTTTTGTAGGTGGTTGTTCCATGTGTAGTCAGAGCACCTTACAGGACTGTTTTTCGTCGTTCTTTTGTTCAGTGTTCGTCTCTTTAATAAACACAAGAAGATGTTTCACGTTCCCGCTGCAGTTTGGTCCCATCATTACGACGAATATGACACTACATGGTGCCATTTGGCATGCTGACTCCTTCGGTTGAGGACGAGACAGTGGAAAAACGGACAAACTGGCTATTGATCCATTTATAACGAAGTAGATCTAATCGTGCTTGTTTTGATTGTATTGAATTTGGTTCTTTATGACGAAACTTTGTCTACTGTTGGAGGAATAACATCACTCACTACTCAATACTAGTGACTGGTTCATCATAATGTAGGATAAATAATATCAGATGGTTGTGTGACTGTAGAGGGTTGTGTGACTCCATCCTGTAGAAGGTTGTGTGACTGTAGAAGGCTGTGTGACTGTAGAAGGTTGTGTGACTGTAGAAGGTTGTGTGACTGTAGAAGGTTGTGTGACTGTAGAAGGTTGTGTGACTGTAGAAGGTTGTGTGACTGTAGAAGGTTGTGTGACTGTAGAAGGTTGTGTGACTGTAGAAGGTTGTGTGACTGTAGAAGGTTGTGTGACTCCATCCTGTAGAAGGTTGTGTGACTGTAGAAGGCTGTGTGACTGTAGAAGGTTGTGTGACTGTAGAAGGCTGTGTGAATGTAGAAGGTTGTGTGACTGTAGAAGGTTGTGTGACTGTAGAAGGTTGTGTGACTGTAGAAGGCTGTGTGACTGTAGAAGGTTGTGTGACTGTAGAAGGCTGTGTGACTGTAGAAGGTTGTGTGACTGTAGAAGGTTGTGTGACTGTAGAAGGTTGTGTGACTGTAGAAGGCTGTGTGACTGTAGAAGGCTGTGTGACTCCATCCTGTAGAAGGTTGTGTGACTGTAGAAGGTTGTGTGACTGTAGAAGGTTGTGTGACTGTAGAAGGTTGTGTGACTGTAGAAGGCTGTGTGACTGTAGAAGGTTGTGTGACTGTAGAAGGTTGTGTGACTGTAGAAGGTTGTGTGACTGTAGAAGGCTGTGTGACTGTAGAAGGTTGTGTGACTGTAGAAGGTTGTGTGACTGTAGAAGGCTGTGTGACTGTAGAAGGCTGTGTGACTGTAGAAGGTTGTGTGACTGTAGAAGGTTGTGTGACTGTAGAAGGTTGTGTGACTGTAGAAGGTTGTGTGACTGTAGAAGGTTGTGTGACTGTAGAAGGTTGTGTGACTGTAGAAGGTTGTGTGACTGTAGAAGGTTGTGTGACTGTAGAAGGTTGTGTGACTGTAGAAGGCTGTGTGACTGTAGAAGGTTGTGTGACTGTAGAAGGTTGTGTGACTGTAGAAGGCTGTGTGACTGTAGAAGGTTGTGTGACTGTAGAAGGTTGTGTGACTGTAGAAGGTTGTGTGACTGTAGAAGGTTGTGTGACTGTAGAAGGTTGTGTGACTGTAGAAGGCTGTGTGACTCCATCCTGTAGATGGCTGTGTGACTGTAGAAGGTTGTGTGACTGTAGAAGGTTGTGTGACTGTAGAAGGTTGTGTGACTGTAGAAGGTTGTGTGACTGTAGAAGGTTGTGTGACTGTAGAAGGTTGTGTGACTCCATCCTGTAGAAGGTTGTGTGACTGTAGAAGGTTGTGTGACTGTAGAAGGTTGTGTGACTGTAGAAGGTTGTGTGACTGTAGAAGGCTGTGTGACTGTAGAAGGTTGTGTGACTGTAGAAGGTTGTGTGACTGTAGAAGGTTGTGTGACTGTAGAAGGTTGTGTGACTGTAGAAGGCTGTGTGACTGTAGAAGGCTGTGTGACTCCATCCTGTAGATGGCTGTGTGACTGTAGAAGGTTGTGTGACTGTAGAAGGTTGTGTGACTGTAGAAGGTTGTGTGACTGTAGAAGGCTGTGTGACTGTAGAAGGTTGTGTGACTGTAGAAGGCTGTGTGACTCCATCCTGTAGATGGCTGTGTGACTGTAGAAGGTTGTGTGACTGTAGAAGGTTGTGTGACTGTAGAAGGTTGTGTGACTGTAGAAGGTTGTGTGACTGTAGAAGGTTGTGTGACTGTAGAAGGTTGTGTGACTGTAGAAGGCTGTGTGACTGTAGAAGGCTGTGTGACTGTAGAAGGTTGTGAGACTGTAGAAGGTTGTGTGACTGTAGAAGGCTGTGTGACTGTAGAAGGTTGTGTGACTGTAGAAGGTTGTGTGACTGTAGAAGGTTGTGTGACTGTAGAAGGCTGTGTGACTGTAGAAGGCTGTGTGACTGTAGAAGGTTGTGTGACTGTAGAAGGTTGTGTGACTGTAGAAGGTTGTGTGACTGTAGAAGGCTGTGTGACTGTAGAAGGTTGTGTGACTGTAGAAGGTTGTGTGACTGTAGAAGGCTGTGTGACTCCATCCTGTAGAAGGTTGTGTGACTGTAGAAGGTTGTGTGACTGTAGAAGGTTGTGTGACTGTAGAAGGTTGTGTGACTGTAGAAGGTTGTGTGACTGTAGAAGGCTGTGTGACTGTAGAAGGTTGTGTGACTGTAGAAGGCTGTGTGACTGTAGAAGGCTGTGTGACTGTAGAAGGCTGTGTGACTGTAGAAGGCTGTGTGACTGTAGAAGGTTGTGTGACTGTAGAAGGTTGTGTGACTGTAGAAGGCTGTGTGACTCCATCCTGTAGAAGGCTGTGTGACTGTAGAAGGTTGTGTGACTCCATCCTGTAGAAGGTTGTGTGACTGTAGAAGGTTGTGTGACTGTAGAAGGTTGTGTGACTGTAGAAGGTTGTGTGACTCCATCCTGTAGAAGGTTGTGTGACTGTAGAAGGTTGTGTGACTGTAGAAGGTTGTGTGACTGTAGAAGGTTGTGTGACTGTAGAAGGCTGTGTGACTGTAGAAGGCTGTGTGACTGTAGAAGGCTGTGTGACTCCATCCTGTAGATGGCTTTGTGACTGTAGAAGGTTGTGTGACTGTAGAAGGTTGTGTGACTCCATCCTGTAGAAGGCTGTGTGACTGTAGAAGGTTGTGTGACTGTAGAAGGTTGTGTGACTGTAGAAGGTTGTGTGACTGTAGAAGGTTGTGTGACTGTAGAAGGTTGTGTGACTCCATCCTGTAGATGGCTGTGTGACTGTAGAAGGTTGTGTGACTGTAGAAGGCTGTGTGACTGTAGAAGGTTGTGTGACTGTAGAAGGTTGTGTGACTGTAGAAGGTTGTGTGACTGTAGAAGGTTGTGTGACTGTAGAAGGTTGTGTGACTGTAGAAGGTTGTGTGACTGTAGAAGGTTGTGTGACTCCATCCTGTAGAAGGTTGTGTGACTGTAGAAGGTTGTGTGACTGTAGAAGGTTATGTGACTGTAGAAGGTTGTGTGACTGTAGAAGGTTGTGTGACTCCATCCTGTAGAAGGTTGTGTGACTGTAGAAGGTTGTGTGACTGTAGAAGGTTGTGTGACTCCATCCTGTAGAAGGTTGTGTGACTGTAGAAGGTTGTGTGACTGTAGAAGGTTGTGTGACTGTAGAAGGTTGTGTGACTGTAGAAGGTTGTGTGACTGTAGAAGGTTGTGTGACTGTAGAAGGTTGTGTGACTGTAGAAGGTTGTGTGACTGTAGAAGGTTGTGTGACTGTAGAAGGTTGTGTGACTCCATCCTGTAGAAGGCTGTGTGACTGTAGAAGGCTGTGTGACTGTAGAAGGTTGTGTGACTGTAGAAGGTTGTGTGACTGTAGAAGGTTGTGTGACTCCATCCTGTAGAAGGTTGTGTGACTGTAGAAGGTTGTGTGACTGTAGAAGGTTGTGTGACTGTAGAAGGTTGTGTGACTGTAGAAGGTTGTGTGACTGTAGAAGGTTGTGTGACTGTAGAAGGTTGTGTGACTGTAGAAGGCTGTGTGACTGTAGAAGGCTGTGTGACTGTAGAAGGTTGTGTGACTGTAGAAGGTTGTGTGACTGTAGAAGGCTGTGTGACTGTAGAAGGTTGTGTGACTGTAGAAGGTTGTGTGACTGTAGAAGGCTGTGTGACTGTAGAAGGCTGTGTGACTGTAGAAGGTTGTGTGACTGTAGAAGGTTGTGTGACTGTAGAAGGCTGTGTGACTGTAGAAAGTTGAGGATCAGTGAGGATAATGAGTCAGTCTCAGAGCAGCTCACAGAGACAAGGACACACGTTGGCAGACAGACAGACAGGCTCTAATATGCCCTGTGTGTGTGTGTGTGTTTCTGTTTGTGAGTTTGTGATTGTTTGTGTGTGTGTGTGTGTGTGTGATTGTGTGTGATTGTGTGTGTGTGGGTGTGTTTTTCAGTGTGTGTGTGTGTGTGTGTGTGTGTGTGTGTGTGTGTGTATGTAGGTGTGTGTTTCTGTGTGTTTCTGTGAGTTTGTGAATGTTTGTGTGTGTGTGTGTGATTGTGTGTGTGTCTTTGTTTGTGAGTGTGTGTGTGTGATTATGAGGGTGTTTGTGAGGGTGTGTGTGTTTTTGCGTTTGTGTGTGTTTGTGAGTGTGTGTGTGTTTTTAGTGCGTTTGTGTGTGTTTGTGAGTGTGTGTGTGTTTGAGTATTTGTTTGTGTGTGTGTGTGTGTGTGTGTGTGTGTGTGTGTGTGTGTGTGTGTGTGTGTGTGTGTGTGTGTGTGTGTGTGTGTGTTTTAGTCAGGGGCGGAAATCCCGGGGGGACGGGGGGGACACGACCCCCCCATCCTGGGAAAAATATGATTTGTCCCCCCCCAATATATCACTGAAACATAACTATGTAATTTAAATAATATTAATAATACGCAATGAAAGCAATTGTGCTGATTATAGACACTTAATAGCTCGTTTTTAAGTTTCAAAAGATTGCGACCCCCCCACCCTTTGCCTCACAATGGTTTGATCCACTGCCAGTTCCTTAGTTGGCTAGGTAACGTAGAGGTCGCATCTACTGTCTGAAAGGCACTCAATGCACATAACTGCCGTGAGGTTAATCCAGTCAATCGCGCACACACACTAGCTGAATATGCAGAGCTAGCGCGCAAATATTAACTATTAAGCTAGCTAGTACTTATTCCATTTATGTGGCGTCGTCAAAGATGGAATCTTTGCTATCGTCAATTTATTCCAAGATCAGCATGCAGATGATGTAAGTTAGTGCTTCAAAGTCCCTGTGATAAGGTTAGCGATAAACTGAAATACAAACTGAACAGAACTACACTCTCTTCTACCATTGTCTTAACTATATTTAATGGTCTCGTTGCAAAAGCTAAATTGTCGCAAGGGAACTTTTATTTATTTATTTTATTTCACCTTTATTTAACCCGGGTAGCAAAGATTATAGCAAACACCACTGAAATGGAATTGGTGCTCGTTAGCTTTGCAAATTCAGCTATTGTTGGAAGCCAGCCAATATGAAACAAACTATTAAAATTACAAAAGGTTGCAGCATATGTTGTGTAAATGGTGAACTCATACAGCTGTCAACTCTTGTCATTTTAATCCGTTTCACATTTGCTAGCTACCTTTTAGATCGAAGCCCAAATAGAATGATTGAAGATGATAGAAGCCCATCTCCTACTGTAAAATAACCTACACACTGTGTGTGTGTGTAGCCAGCCAGCCAGCCAGGTAGAAAAATGGCAGAAAAATAAAAGACGGACATCAGAGTATTTTTCAATACTTCAATACATTGATAAAATGTTCATAAGAAAGAAATGAAATTCTAATGGAAATGTTTCACAATGATGTCATTAGGCAGAGCAGGCAACAGATGGCACACAGACAGCAGAGTCGGGGACAGATATGCAGGGACAGACTGGCAGAGACAGGGAGTCTCAGGTAAGTTTGTTGAGTCTTTGTTTGGCAACATTATGAAAGGTTCTCCATTTTTTTGACTTGTAAAATAGGAACATAATTGGAAAATGCCATGGATACCCCCACTCTCAACTTAAACTGGTGACTGAACTAAGATTTGTTAAAGGCAATGGTATTGCTGTTGTGATTAGTTGTGTAGTTTTGGGTACCGGTAGTTAGGAGTACGGCAAACACCTTATTTCTTTGGTTCCTCAATATACATTTACCATATTAAACGTAGGCTATGTGTTACAGCACTACTTTTGGTGTCCCCCTCAGGAATTGCTCTTGAGGAAATGTAATGTAATTGTCCCCTCCAAAGTTGATATTAGATTTTCGCCCCTGGTTTTAGTGTCTGTGTGTGTGTGTGATTGTGTGTGTGTCTTTGTTTGTGAGTGTGTGTGTGTGTGATTGTGAGGGTGTTTGTGAGTGTGTGTGTGTGTGTGTGTGTGTGTGTGTGTGTGTGTGTGTGTGTGTGTGTGTGTGTGTGTGTGTGTGTGTGTGTGTGTGTGTGTGTGTGTGTGTGTGTGTGTGTGTGTACCAGCAGGAATGTGTTCATGGAGTCTTGTTGTTACTGACAGCCCTGGGGACCTGAATTACCCCAACTGATACACACAGAGCTGATACACACAGAGCCTCAGGCTCCATGTCTCTGGACTAGTTGTCTCCAGCATAATGAATCACATTGCCTCCAATTAAAGATTTAACCAACATTTTTCTCATCTCTCTCTCTCTCTCTCTCTCTCTCGCTCTCTCTCTCTTTCTCTCTCTCTCTCTCTCTCTCTCTCTCTCTCTCTCTCTCTCTCTCTCTCTCTCTCTCTCTCTCTTTTAAATTCTATTCAATTCAAAGGGCTTTATTGGCATGGGAAACATATGTTTACATTGCCAAAGCAAGTGAAATAGATAATAAACAGAAGTGAAATAATCCTTTTTTTTTTTTTTACAGTAAACAAGTTCCAAAAGAATGAAGACATTTCAAATGTCATATTATGTCTATATATACAGTGTTTTAATGACGTGCAAATAGTTTAAGTACAAAAGGGAAGATAAATAAACATAAATATGGGTTGTATTTACAATGGTGTTTGTTCTTCACAGGATGCATTTTCTTGTGGCAACAGGTCACACATCTTGCTGCTGTGATGGCACACTGTGGTATTTCACCCAATAGATATGGGAGTTTATCAAAATTGGGTTTGTTTTCTAATTCTTTGTGGATCTGTGTAATCTGAGGGAAATATGTGTCTCTAATATGGTCATACATTTGGCAGGAGGTTAGGAAGTGCAGCTCAGTTTCCACCTCATTTTGTGGGCAGTGTTGCACATAGCCTGTCTTCTCTTGAGAGCCAGGTCTGCCTACGGCAGCCTTTCTCAATAGCAAGGCTATGTTCACTGAGTCTGTACATAGTCAAAGCTTTCCTTAAGTTTGGGTCAGTCACAGTGGTCAGGTATTCTGCCACTGTGTACTCTCTGTTTAGGGACAAATAGCATTCTAGTTCGCTCAGTTTTTTGGTAAATTCTTTGGAATGTGTCAAGTAATTATCTTTTTTGTTTTCTCATGATTTGGTTGGGTCTAATAGTGTTTCTGTCCTGGGGCTCAGTGGGGTCTGTTTGTGTTTGTGAACAGAGCCCCGGGACCTCTCTCTGTCTCTCTCTCTCTGTCTCTGTCTCTCTCTCTCTCTCTCTCTCTCTCTGTGTCTCTCTCTCTCTCTCTCTGTCTCTCTCCCTCTCTATCTCTGTCTCTGTGTGTGTGTGTGTGTTTAACAATGTGAAAATAATTGTAGTATGAATAGTAGGGGGAAGATAAAACAAACCGGAGCGGTGGTTCTGGGGGATGGAACTGACAGGCCCCAATCCGGACGTCCGCGGGCAGTCAGCAGGTTGTCCAGCTGGACGGACATGTCCACCAGCTGGTCCAATGTGAGGGTGGTGTCTCAGCAGGCCAACTCCCGACGGACGTCCTCGCATAGACTGCACCTGTAGTGATCGATCAGGGCCCCGTCGTTCCATCCCGCGCTGGCGGCCAGGGGTCCGGAAGTCCAAGGCGAAATCCTGCGCGCTCCTCGTCCCCTGCCTCAGGTGGGACAGACGTTCACCCGCAGCTCGACCCTCAGGCGGGGGTGGTCGAAAACTGCCCGAAAGCGGCGGGTGAACTCTTCGTAATGGTCCAATGCCACGTCTCCCTCACTCCATACGGCGTTGGACCACTCCAGGGCTTTGCCTGAGAGGCAGGAGACGAGGGCGGACACGCTCTCACGCCCCCGAAGGAGCCGGGTGAACGGTCGCCAGGTAGAGCTCCAGCTGTAGTAGCAACCCTTGACCTTCCTACATAGAAACAATCACTCACAAACAAACATGGGGGGGGGGGGGGGGGGGAACAGAGAGGGTTAAATAATGAACAGGTAATTTGGGGATTTGAAACCAAGTGTGTAAGACTAAGACAAAACAAATGGAAAATGAAAAGTGTATCGGCGGTGGCTAGAAGGCCGGTGACGTCGACCGCCGAACGCCGCCCGAACGAGGAGAGGGACCGACTTCGACGGAAGTCGTGACAGATTTACCATAGTGAAGGCGTAGGTTTTCTGGGTCTCTACGTTTTTGGTTGGACAGGTTTCTCAATTTCTTTCTCTTAGGTTTTTGCGTTCTTCATCAAACCATTTCTCCTTGTTGTTAGTATTCTTAGGTTGTCTGCTGGATTTTTTTTGGTTTGAAAGGGAAGCTGAGATGTCAAATATACTGTTTAGGTTTTCTACTGCCAGGTTTACACCTTCACTACTACAGTGGAACGTTTTGTCCAGGAAATTGTCTAGAAGGGATTGAATTAGTTGTTGCCTAATTGTTGTTTGGTCGGTTTCCACACTACTTTCCTTCCATCTATAGTATTTCTTAATATTATTATGTTCCTTTGGCTTTGAGACATCCCTGATTGAGTATTGCTCTGTTCAAGTAGACTGTGATTTTGCTGTGGTCTGATAGGGGTGTCAGTGGACTGACTGTGAACGCTCTGAGAGACTCTGGGTTTGAGGTCAGTGATAAAGTAGTCTACAGTACTACTGCCTAGAGATGAGCTATAGGTGTACCTACCGTAGGAGTCCCCTCGAAGCCTACCATTGACTATGTACAGACCCAGCGTGCGACAGAGCTATAGGTGTACCTACCATAGGTATTGACTATGTACAGACCCAGCGTGCGACAGAGCTATAGGTGTACCTACCATAGGTATTGACTATGTACAGACCCAGCGTGCGACAGAGCTATAGGTGTACCTACCATAGGTATTGACTATGTACAGACCCAGCGTGCGACAGAGCTATAGGTGTACCTACCATAGGTATTGACTATGTACAGACCCAGCGTGTGACAGAGCTATAGGTGTACCTACCATAGGTATTGACTATGTACAGACCCAGCGTGAGACAGAGCTATAGGTGTACCTACCATAGGTATTGACTATGTACAGACCCAGCGTGTGACAGAGCTATAGGTGTACCTACCATAGGTATTGACTATGTACAGACCCAGCGTGTGACAGAGCTATAGGTGTACCTACCATAGGTATTGACTATGTACAGACCCAGCGTGCGACAGAGCTATAGGTGTACCTACCATAGGTATTGACTATGTACAGACCCAGCGTGAGACAGAGCTATAGGTGTACCTACCATAGGTATTGACTATGTACAGACCCAGCGTGCGACAGAGCTATAGGTGTACCTACCATAGGTATTGACTATGTACAGACCCAGCGTGCGACAGAGCTATAGGTGTACCTACCATAGGTATTGACTATGTACAGACCCAGCGTGCGACAGAGCTATAGGTGTACCTACCATAGGTATTGACTATGTACAGACCCAGCGTGAGACAGAGCTATAGGTGTACCTACCATAGGTATTGACTATGTACAGACCCAGCGTGAGACAGAGCTATAGGTGTACCTACCATAGGTATTGACTATGTACAGACCCAGCGTGTGACAGAGCTATAGGTGTACCTACCATAGGTATTGACTATGTACAGACCCAGCGTGAGACAGAGCTATAGGTGTACCTACCATAGGTATTGACTATGTACAGACCCAGCGTGAGACAGAGCAGCAGGAGCTGTGGCAGGTTTTTGTTTGGTTATGTGGTCCTAGTTGTGTCTGGGGGGGCGTATGGGGGAGGGAATGCTGTCACCTCCAGGCAGGTGTTTGTCCCCCTGTGTGCTGAGGGTGTCAGGTTATTGTCCAGTTCTGGCATTTAGGTCACGACAGACTAGTACATGTCCCTGGGCCTGGAAATGATTGATTTCCCCCCTCCAGGATGGAGAAGCTGTCTTCATTATAGTATGGGGATTCTAGTGGGGGGATATAGGTAGGATGGAGAAGCTGTCTTCATTAAAGTATGGGGATTCTAGTGGAGGGATATAGGTAGGATGGAGAAGCTGTCTTCATTAAAGTATGGGGATTCTAGTGGGGGGATATAGGTAGGATGGAGAAGCTGTCTTCATTAAAGTATGGGGATTCTAGTGGAGGGATATAGGTAGGATGGAGAAGCTGTCTTCATTAAAGTATGGGGATTCTAGTGGAGGGATATAGGTAGGATGGAGAAGCTGTCTTCATTAAAGTATTTGGATTCTAGTGGAGGGATATAGGTAGGATGGAGAAGCTGTCTGCATTATAGTATGGGGATTCTAGTGGGGGATATAGGTAGGATGGAGAAGCTGTCTTCATTAAAGTATGGGGATTCTAGTGGAGGGATATAGGTAGGATGGAGAAGCTGTCTTCATTAAAGTATGGGGATTCTAGTGGGGGGATATAGGTAGGATGGAGAAGCTGTCTTCATTATAGTATGGGGATTCTATTGGGGGGATATAGGTAGGATGGAGAAGCTGTCTTCATTAAAGTATGGGGATTCTAGTGGAGGGATATAGGTAGGATGGAGAAGCTGTCTTCATTAAAGTATGGGGATTCTAGTGGGGGGATATAGGTAGGATGGAGAAGCTGTCTTCATTATAGTATGGGGATTCTAGTGGGGGGATATAGGTAGGATGGAGAAGCTGTCTTCATTATAGTATGGGGATTCTAGTGGGGGGATATAGGTAGGATGGAGAAGCTGTCTTCATTATAGTATGGGGATTCTAGTGGGGGGATATAGGTAGGATGGAGAAGCTGTCTTCATTAAAGTATGGGGATTCTAGTGGAGGGATATAGGTAGGATGGAGAAGCTGTCTTCATTAAAGTATGGGGATTCTAGTGGGGGGATATAGGTAGGATGGAGAAGCTGTCTTCATTAAAGTATGGGGTTTCTAGTGGGGGGATATAGGTAGGATGGAGAAGCTGTCTTCATTAAAGTATGGGGATTCTAGTGGAGGGATATAGGTAGGATGGAGAAGCTGTCTTCATTAAAGTATGGGGATTCTAGTGGGGGGATATAGGTAGGATGGAGAAGCTGTCTTCATTAAAGTATGGGGATTCTAGTGGGGGGATATAGGTAGGATGGAGAAGCTGTCTTCATTAAAGTATGGGGATTCTAGTGGAGGGATATAGGTAGGATGGAGAAGCTGTCTTCATTAAAGTATGGGGATTCTAGTGGGGGGATATAGGTAGCACACAGAAGGACATTTTTCTCTGTTGAGATCATTTCCTTTTGAATTTTTTTGGTGGCAAATGTAAAATGTTCCTGTTTTGATTAATTTAATAGAGTGAGTTAAGGTTATGACTATTTTCCCTCACCTGAATTAACGCCTTTTTTTGGGGGGGGGGGCTTTTTGATTTATATGACTTGCTGTCAACAGACTAGTGGGTTTTATGACTGTGTTGGCTGTTTTTCTGTCGTTCGACTGTCCCTCCTGAGGCAGATGCTCCAATATTGAGTTTAATCATGACATTCTGCATCAGTTTTGGCAACATATGGTTAACAGTGCAGATTACCACCTCAGTGTTGAATTATAAATGTTTTTCGACATCATTTTAAGGAGCAGTTTTCATTACGGGACCATGTCACAGTTGTAGTCCGTTCCTCTTTCAGTCAGCCCTGAGCTGGTCTGACCAGGGAGAAGAGTAGTCCATCGAGGACAGGGGTTAGGGTTAGCCTGGGTTAGGGTTAGCCTGGGTTAGGGTTAGCCTGGGTTAAGGATAAGGTTTAGCTTGGGTTAGGGTTAGGCTGGGTTAGGGTTAGGCTGGGTTAGGGTTAGCCTGGGTTAGGGTTAGCCTGGGTTAGGGTTAGCCTGGGTTAGGATTAGCCTGAGTTAGGGTTAGCCTGTGTTAGGGTTAGCCTGTGTTAGGGTTAGCCTGGGTTAGGGTTAGCCTGGGTTAGGGTTAGCCTGGGTTAGGGTTAGCCTGGGTTAGGGTTAGCCTGGGTTAGGATTAGCCTGGGTTAGGGTTAGCCTGGGTTAGGGTTAGCCTGGGTTAGGGTTAGCCTGGGTTAGGGTTAGCCTGTGTATTGCCGAGGGAGGTGTTCATACCCACGGCCTTAGCTTAGTGATGAGCTTGGAGGGCACTATGGTGTTAAATGCTGAGCTATAGTCAATGAACAGCATTCTCACATAGGTGTTCCTCTTGTCCAGATGGGATAGGGCAGTCGGTAGTGTGATGGCGATTGGGTTATCTGTGGGGGGCGGTATGCAAATTGCATTGATTCCTTCTATAACCAGACCATTCATGTTACTATACTATAGACCTTCTATAACCACCTTCTATAACCACCTTCTATAACCACCTTCTATAACCACCTTCTATAACCACCTTCTATAACCAGGCCATTCATGTTACTATACTATAGACCTTCTATAACCACCTTCTATAACCACCTTCTATAACCACCTTTTATAACCAGGCCATTCATGTTAGTACACTATAGTGATATGCAACTTTTCAGGGAAGTTAGAAACCAATATACACAGGCAGTTAGAAAAGCCAAGGCGAGCTTTTTCAAGCAGATATTTGCTTCCTGCAACACAAACTCAAAAAAGTTCTGGGACACTGTAAAGTCCATGAATAAGAGCACCTCCTCCCAGATGCCCACTGCACTGAGGATAGGAAACACTGTCACCACCGATAAATCTACTATAATTGAGAATTTCAATAAGCACTTTTCTACGGCTTCCCATGCTATCCAGGTGGCTACCCCTACCCCGGTCAACAGCACTGTACCCCCCACAGCTACTCACCCAAGCCTCCCCCATTTCTCCTTCTCCCAAATCCAGTCAGCTGATGTTCTGAAAGAGCTGCAAAATCTGGACCCCCTACAAATCAGCCGGGCTAGACAATCTGGACCCTTTCTTTCTAAAATTATCTGCCGAAATTGTTGCAACCCCTATTACTAGCCTGTTCAACCTCTCTTTCGTATCGTCTGTGATTCCCAAAGATTGGAAAGCAGCTGCGGTCATCCCCCTCTTCAAAGGGGGGGACACTCTTGACCCAAACTGCTACAGACCTATATCTATCCCACCCTGCCTTTCTAAGGTCTTCGAAAGCCAAGTTAACAAACAGATTACCGACCATTTCGAATCCCACAGGGTTCAATTCTTGGGCCAACTCTTTTCTCTGTATACATCAATGATGTCGCTCTTGCTGCTGGTGAGTCTCTGATCCACCTCTACGCAGACGACACCATTCTGTATACTTCTGGCCCTTCTTTGGACACTGTGTTGACAACCCTCCAGACGAACTTCAATGCCATACAACTCTCCTTCCGTGGCCTCCAACTGCTCCTAAATACAAGTAAAACTAAATGCATGCTCTTCAACCGATCGCTGCCTGCACCTGCCCACCCATCCAGCATCACTACTCTGGACGGTTCTGACTTAGAATATGTGGACAACTACAAATACCTAGGTGTCTGGTGAGACTGTAAACTCTCCTTCCAGACTCACATTAAACATCTCCAATCCAAAGTTAAATCTAGAATTGGCTTCCTATTTCGCAACAAAGCATCCTTCACTCATGCTGCCAAACATACCCTCGTAAAACTGACCATCCTACCGATCCTCGACTTCGGTGATGTCATCTATAAAATAGCCTCCAACACTCTACTCAGCAAATTGGATGTAGTCTATCACAGTGCCATCCGTTTTGTCAGCAAAGCCCCATATACTACCCATCACTGTGACCTGTACGCTCTCGTTGGCTGGTCCTCACTTCATACTCGTCGCCAAACCCACTGGCTACAGGTCATCTTCAAGTCTCTGCTAGGTAAAGTCCCGCCTTATCTCAGCTTGCTGGTCACCATAGCAGCACCCACCCGTAGCACGCGCTCCAGCAGGTGTATTTCACTGATCACCCCCAGGGTCAATTCCTCCTTTGGCCGCCTTTCCTTCCAGTTCTCTGCTGCCAATGACTGGAACGAACTGCAAAAATCTCTAAAACTGGAAACACTTATCTCCCTCACTAGCTTTAAGCACCAGCTGTCAGAGCAGCTCACAGATCACTGCACCTGTACATAGCCCATCTATAATTTAGCCCAAACAACTACCTCTTCCCCTACTGTATTTATTTATTTATTTATTTATTTTGCTCCCTTGCACCCAAGTATTTCTATTTTTACTTTGAACTTTCTTCCACTACAAATCTACCATTCCAGTGTTTTACTTGCTATATTGTATTTACTTTGCCACCATGGCCTATTTATTGCCTTTACCTCCCTTATCTCACCTCATTTGCTCACATTGTATATAGACTTATTTTTCTACTGTATTATTGACTGTATGTTTGTTTTACTCCATGTGTAACTCTGTGTTGTTGAGTCATACTGCTTTGCTTTATCTTGGCCAGGTCGCAGTTGTAAATGAGAACTTGTTCTCAACTTGCCTACCTGGTTAAACAAAGGTATACTATAGACCTTCTATAACCACCTTCTATAACCACCTTCTATAACCACCTTCTATAACCACCTTCTATAACCAGACCATTCATGTTACTACACTATAGACCTTCTATAACCACCTTCTATAACCACCTTCTATAACCACCTTCTATAACCAGACCATTCATGTTACTACACTATAGACCTTCTATAACCACCTTCTATAACCACTTTCTATAACCACCTTCTATAACCAGGCCATTCATGTTACTACACTATAGACCTTCTATAACCACCTTCTATAACCACTTTCTATACCCACCTTCTATAACCACCTTCTATAACCACCTTCTATAACCAGACCATTCATGTTACTACACTATAGACCTTCTATAACCACCTTCTATAACCACCTTCTATAACCACCTTCTATAACCAGGCCATTCATGTTACTATACTATAGACCTTCTATAACCACCTTCTATAACCACCTTCTATAACCACCTTCTATAACCAGACCATTCATGTTACTATACTATAGACCTTCTATAACCACCTTCTATAACCACCTTCTATAATCACCTTCTATAACCACCTTCTATAACCACCTTCTATAACCACCTTCTATAACCAGGCCATTCATGTTACTACACTATAGACCTTCTATAACCACCTTCTATAACCACCTTCTATAACCACCTTCTATAACCACCTTCTATAACCACCTTCTATAATCACCTTCTATAACCACCTTCTATAACCACCTTCTATAACGACCTTCTATAACCACCTTCTATAATCACCTTCTATAACCACCTTCTATAACCACCTTCTATAACCAGGCCATTCATGTTACTACACTATAGACCTTCTATAACCACCTTCTATAACCACCTTCTATAACCACCTTCTATAACCACCTTCTATAACCAGGCCATTCACGTATACACACTGTGTAGAACACAGTGAAAGGGCATATAGGCCTACTGTAGGAAGCATATGGCTAGAGTTGTCTATAACCCTGTCTTGTCTCTAGCCTATAGCAGCCTGTCTTGTCTCGAGCCTGTCTTGTCTCGAGCCTATAGCAGCCTGTCTTGTCTCGAGCCTATAGCAGCCTGTCTTGTCTCGAGCCTATAGCAGCCTGTCTTGTCTCTAGCCTATAGCAGCCTGTCTTGTCTCTAGCCTATAGCAGCCTGTCTTGTCTCTAGCCTATAGCAGCCTGTCTTGTCTCTAGCCTATAGCAGCCTGTCTTGTCTCTAGCCTATAGCAGCCTGTCTTGTCTCGAGCCTATAGCAGCCTGTCTTGTCTCTAGCCTACAGCAGCCTGTCTTGTCTCGAGCCTATAGCAGCCTGTCTTGTCTCTAGCCTACAGCAGCCTGTCTTGTCTCCAGCCTATAGCAGCCTGTCTTGTCTCCAGCCTATAGCAGCCTGTCTTGTCTCTAGCCTATAGCAGCCTGTCTTGTCTCTAGCCTATAGCAGCCTGTCTTGTCTCTAGCCTATAGCAGCCTGTCTTGTCTCTAGCCTATAGCAGCCTGTCTTGTCTCTAGCCTATTGCAGCCTGTCTTGTCTCTAGCCTATAGCAGCCTGTCTTGTCTCCAGCCTATAGCAGCCTGTCTTGTCTCCAGCCTATAGCAGCCTGTCTTGTCTCTAGCCTATAGCAGCCTGTCTTGTCTCTAGCCTATAGCAGCCTGTCTTGTCTCTAGCCTATAGCAGCCTGTCTTGTCTCCAGCCTATAGCAGCCTGTCTTGTCTCTAGCCTATTGCAGCCTGTCTTGTCTCTAGCCTATAGCAGCCTGTCTTGTCTCTAGCCTATAGCAGCCTGTCTTGTCTCAAGCCTATAGCAGCCTGTCTTGTCTCTAGCCTACAGCAGCCTGTCTTGTCTCTAGCCTATAGCAGCCTGTCTTGTCTCGAGCCTATAGCAGCCTGTCTTGTCTCGAGCCTATAGCAGCCTGTCTTGTCTCTAGCCTATTGCAGCCTGTCTTGTCTCCTGCCTATAGCAGCCTGCCTGTTAGACGTGCTTGGAATTCACACCCAAATGAGGGGCCCCTCTGCGTCATAGTATGGAATGTATGGCATTCCCGCTCCACTGAAAATAAATGTATTGTGGAGAGAGGGAGAGGGAGAGGGAGAGAGAGAGAGAGAGAGAGAGAGAGAGAGAGAGAGAGAGAGAGAGAGAGAGAGAGAGAGAGAGAGAGAGAGAGAGAGAGAGAGAGAGAGAGAGAGAGAGAGAGACAGAGAGAGAGAGAGAGACAGAGAGAGAGAGAGACAGAGACAGAGAGAGAGAGAGAGAGGGAGAGAGAGAATAACAGATGAGGTCTGTAGGAGCTAGATGTGGTCAGCATGGCAGGCAACATGCTTCAACAGATCTCTGTATAGATTATCAAAGAGCAGTATTTTAATGTATATATTATTAAAGTACAGTGTTTTAATGTATATATTATTAAAGCGCAGTGTTTTCCTAAACATTTAAGGCTGAAACAACATTATTGCATCTATTTATTTATGAATTTGGTGATTTGTTGATATTTTGATCCTTTAATAGTCCTTTAACAGCTTTAGAAGCATCTACAAACTTTGTGTGTCCACCCACAGAGGACAGTCTGGCCCATTACCTTTTACTGTGCCATGAACACAACCAGTCATGATGTTTTCATCTGACTATCAAACAAATCAATTCAGAAAGTAGGTTACCTTCACACGTTCATCCAAAATTATTCCAGCATCTGAACAGTGCACTTGTACACCCCTGCCACATTTCCTTCAATTTCCAAGAGGCTGAAACGAGAAGGCATCCGAGTGAGAAACACAACACCCCTCTGTCTTACTACAGTATATGTAGCCCATGTATCTTATGACACGGGGCGGCAGGGTAGCCTAGAGGTTAGAGCATTGGACTAGTAACCGAAAGGTTGCAAGATCGAATCTCTGAGCTGACAAGGTACAAAAATCTGTTGTTCTGCCCCATGAACAAGGCAGTTAACCCCACTGTTCCCTGGTAGGCCGTCATTATAAATAAGAATTTGTTCTTAACTGACTTGCCGAGTTAAAGGTAAAAAATAAACATTATATTTTAATGCCAGACAGCGTTGCCTTGACGATAACGCCAGTATTATCAGTAGCGCCTGTCTTTCTACTAAATAAATGCCTATTCGGTCTAAGGACCCAGAGCTGAGTTTCTACTCCGCTAAAATATGGAATTGTTTTGACATGGTCATACCAAGGTTAATTTAGCGATTTGAGTTTGAATTTTAGGACTCTTGTGGATATACAGTTGAAGTCGGAAGTTTACATACACCTTAGCCAAATACATTTAAACTCAGTTTTTCACAATTCCTGACATTTAATCCTAGTAAAAAACTCCCTGTCTTAGGTCAATTTAGGATCACCACTTTATTTTAAGAATGTGAAATGTCAGAATAATAGTAGAGAGAATGATTTATTTCAGCTTTTATTTCTTTCATCACATTCCCAGTGGGTCAGAAGTTTACATACACTCAATTACTATTTGGTAGAATTGCCTTTAAATTGTTGAACTTGGGTCAAACGTTTCAGGTAGCCTTCCACAAGCTTCCCACAATAAGTCGGGTGAATTTTGGCTCATTCCTCCAGACAGAGCTGGTGTAACTGAGTCAGGTTTGTAGGCCTCCTTGCTCGCACACGCTTTTTCAGTTCTGCCCACAACTTTTCTATAGGATTGAGGTCAGGACTTTGTGATGGCCGCTCCAATACCTTGACTTTGTTGTCCTTATTAAGCCATTTTGCCACAACTTTGGAAGTATGCTTGGGGTCATTGTCCATTTGGAAGACCCATTTTACAACCAAGCTTTATCTTCCTGACTGATGTCTTGAGATGTTGCTTCAATATATCCACATAGTTTTCCTTCCACATGATGCCATCTATTTTACATTTTCTTGAATAACTCAGTAGTCTGATTATTATACTTATGAATATGAATATATGAATATGAATTACTTTATAAGATGATTATTATACTTATGAATATATGAATATGAATTACTTTATAAGATGATTATTCATGATTTGTCTGACCAAATGATTGGCTGGTGCCTCCAACAAAGTTAGTGGCACCAGTGACACCATAGGAGAAATGAGTTGGCTACGCTCGCAGTGATGTGGGCAGTTTGTGGGATAAAATGCCAGGGCCGTATTCTTGTCCCAGTCCGCCCCTGGTTTAGGTGCACTGCTCTTCTTGGTTTTCATTGCACAATAATGGTATTTTGAGTTTTCTAAAAAAAAAAAAAAAATTATTACAGTGTTGTTCTTTGCTTGTCACTAAGCACAATGTATCCTGTTGGCTTGTTGGTCAATTAAATGCAAGGGTTGAATAGTGTTCTTTCCGTCTTTGTTTTTATTTATTTTATTGTTATATATTTTCAAATAGTTCTCAATTGTTGTCAGCAGTGCAGATAAGATATAGTAGACTAGAGAGTAAAGTTAAAGTAGTAACGGGATGTTACGCCTTTAAGACTTGAGAAACTTGAAACCTTGTTTGCGCAACAATCAGTACAGCTCACAGCCGCCAATGAGTCTAGACTGACACGTGGTGGTAGGCAGCCAATGGCTCCATCGCTCTCATCGGAGTCCCCCGTGTGTGTGTGTGTGTGTGTGTGTGTGTGTGTGTGTGTGTGTGTGTGTGTGTGTGTGTGTGTGTGTGTGTGTGTGTGTGTGTGTGTGTGTGTGTGTGTGTGTGTTAGAGAGCGAGGGAGAGAGAGAAAAAAAAGAAGAGAGAAACGGAGAAAGAAAGAAAGAAAGAAAGAGAGAGAGATCTCAGCAGTTCAGTTTGACTAGTTAGCTGGTAGTCAACCCGGAACGAGGAGTACTCCGTTTGGAATTGATCTAGCTTGGATATTTTTGGATTGTAACAACAAAAAACAACAACAAAAAAAAAAGGAGTGTGCGACTATCGGGAGGTTGTGATCTGGACAACCGGGATCTGGATTTATAAATGGTTTTTAATGTATTTCTTTGTGATTTAAATCAGTTGTAAGGGTCTTATTCACGTTGTTCTCTCCGTGCCGGGTTAGAAGAGAGGAGATGTGAAGTCCAAAGTCCGAAACTATTATGAGTGTGTAAAGCGTTTTAGGGCTCCTTCTCTCTCGCCGTTCGCTTTTTATATTCAATTCTACATTTACTTAGTTCCCGTGTAGCTATAGTCTACTGTCATGATATTATCATGTGTGTAAAACATTTGTTTAACCCTTCAGAGGCGTAGTGAACATAACAGTTCTGCATATTATTGACTACATTCCCAGTATGAATGAATTTTGATTTCTCTATGTCCAATTTAATCTTGTTGTCCAGTCGGCTGTGCATGCTCTGCACGGCGCTCCACCAACGTTAATGTCCTACAAAACTACATTCAAAGTAGCTGTAAACGGTCCCTTTGGTGACCCGAAACAAGAGTAACCTAGAGGAGAAAACTCACATCTAGATTTTTAAATTGTCGTATGTTCAGGACGAAACGCTCAGGTCTTGTGCGGCGACTCTGGAGAAGCCGTTTGATTCCACATAGTGAAGGGGGACATGGTGAATATAATGGCCCAAGTAGAGAGGGAAGTCCTAGAGACGATCTCTTCACAACCTGCTACAACCCGGAGAGATTTCCCAAAACGGATCTCCGACCGATAACGGCAAGCGGGTCACCTGCAGGGGATTTAGGTGGAGGATGTGGCTTCAACTCGGCGGAGAGTTGCAGCAGCGGTTGGGACCAACATGGGGGTGCTATGTCGGTGACTGTGTGTGTCCCGGGGCCGGAGCCGGGGCCGGGGAAGGGTAACCCTCAGGCAGTGCAGGACAACGAATGCAGGACGGTGACGTGTTGTTTATTTAAAGACCGGGACCACTGTGAAGTTGAACCCATTGCCCCTGGGAGGGAACCGTTACAAGACTCCTGTCAATTTGTTTTGAGGAAACACGTCGGTGGAACTCGGGACAACGGTTCTCCAGAAACGAATCCGCGCACCGTACTGGAGCAAGAACTAAAAACCGCAACATATTCTCTGTTGAAATGTCTAAAAGAAAAAACCCTGGATACTTTATTGGAGGCGGTAGAGTCCAGAGAAGGGACGTGGAGCGATTGTGTGATGGTATCCCAGACAGAGATGAGTTTGGGTGGACATACGGCCATATCTCCGCCGCTACTGCTGTGTAAACTCTACCGTTGGTCGGACCTCCAGCACACCGCCCAGCTCAAGCCGCTCTGTGAGTGCAGGAGTTTCGGGACTCTGGACGGTACCGTGGTATGCTGCAACCCCTATCACTACAGCCGGCTCTGCAGCGTAGGTAGGAGTGCACCTGCTCTGTCAAACACACACACACACACACACACACACACACACACACACACACACACACACACACACACACACACACACACACACACACACACACACACACACACACACACACACACACACACACAGTTATAGGACAAAACAGGTATCGGCAGTGGTCTAGTTGTTCCTGGAGAAGTGGGTATATTTTCATTTTGCCAAACATTTCTCAGGAAAGACGAACCTGTGCGAAATATTTAAGAGTTTTCCTATAGTTATTTTCTTCTTCTTCAGGTTTTCACTCTCAAAATCACCCTTTTTAAATATATATATATATATATATATATACCACACAAATTGGATGTTTTTAAGTCCACAACAATGCTTAAATTACATCACCAGAACATGTTTTGAGTTCTGGGAAAAATGGAAACCAATATTTGTTGTTTTTGGTTGAGTTGTGAAGTCTTGGTTGAATCTTTCCATTGCGCAGTTCAGTTAACATGAGCTGTTTAAATAAAACATTTCTTAAGGCTTTCTCAAAATACTTTACCAATTAAATGTTGACCGCAAAGTAGGCCTTTCTATCAATTTGTACTGTAGGCCTACATTGTACAGTACAGGAATACAACTGGCTAAACAGTCTCTTGCTTCGAAATAAACTTTTTCAAATACCTGATTTGGTTAAGTTTTATACATGAAACTTCTTTCCTATCGGCTACCGATGTCGTTCAATTCTGTGAGCTGTTCAATGCCACAACCAGTTCAGAGCTGAGCACCCAGTCCCAGTCCCAAGTCCCAGTCCCAGTCCCCAGTCCCCAGTCCCCAGTCCCCAGTCCCCAGTCCCCAGTCCCCAGTTCCAGTCCCAGTCCCCAGTCCCCAGTCCCCAGTCCCCAGTTCCAGTCCCCAGTTCCAGTCCCAGTCCCCAGTCCCCAGTTCCAGTCCCAAGTCCCAGTCCCAGTCCCCAGTCCCCAGTCCCCAGTCCCAGTCCCAAGTCCCAGTCCCCAGTCCCCAGTCCCCAGTCCCCAGTCCCAGTCCCAGTCCCCAGTCCCCAGTTCCAGTCCCAAGTTCCAGTCCCAAGTCCCAGTCCAGTCCCAGTCCCCAGTCCCCAGTTCCAGTTCCAGCCATAAGCGACATTTATCTCCACCCCATGGCAAAATATGAAGAATTGCAGAAAACTTTATTTAAAGCGCCAGTGCTGCCGTTTTTTTTTTTTTTTTTAATCTCAATATCAAATCATTTCTGGGTAATAATTAAGTTCCTTACTGTGATTATTTGTAAGTCGCTCTGGATAAGAGCGTCTGCTAAATGACTTAAATGTAAATGTAATTATTTAAATTAAAATGGTCAAAAACATAAAAAAAATAAA
The DNA here is from genome assembly GCF_965601325.2 of Salmo salar. Classification (NCBI taxonomy): domain Eukaryota; kingdom Metazoa; phylum Chordata; class Actinopteri; order Salmoniformes; family Salmonidae; genus Salmo; species Salmo salar. The sequence continues at coordinate 51,023,805 of NC_138313.1, read as the reverse complement.
TAAATAATAGCTTCTTAGCAAAGAGCAAATTTCTCGAGCAAGAATTTTTACAAGTTCTGTCTGGGAGAGGTCTGAGGAGGGAGGGTAAAAACGGAAAACTAGCTTTCATTGGCAGAGAGGTTTGGAGAACTCTCTTATTTATTGGTCTATTAACTCATTTACCACCTGGTGATCTAACCATATGCCTTTTAATACTGCAACATGTTCTCTATGCCCCATGGCGAAATGTGTAGAAATGTAGGAAATTAACTTTCAAACGTAAAATCTTCTCTCCACAATCAAGAGAGGGGCGAATTATGGGGGCTCTGTCGGGGCACTTGCTGCACGATATTCCACCACAAACTAGGCTATGTGTGTGAATATATTTCACATGCTTTGCGATTTGTGTAGGCTACTTTGTGTATGATTTCTCTATTGTACTGCGTAACTGATAGGTCTAATATCTCCATAACACTACCATACACATCAGTAGGGATTAAGAAGTGAGTATACAATAGCGAGACTATTCGCAAGGACAAACGGTACGGGAAGATGCCAAGTCTAGGTTCAAAAGGCTTCTTTAACAGCTTCTACCCCCCCCCCCCCCACAAGACATAAGACTCCTGAACATCAAATGGCTACCCAGACTATTTTCATTACCTCCCCCCCACCCCTCTCTCCCCCTCTTTTCCCCCCTCTCCCCCTCTTTACATCACTGCTACTCTCTGTTGTTGTCATCTATGCATAGTCACTTTAATAACTCTACCTACATGTACATATTACCTCGACTAACCGGTACCCCCTGTATATAGCCTCCACATTGACTCTGTACCGGTGCCCCCTGTATATAGCCTCCACATTGACTCTGTACCGGTACCCCCTGTATATAGCCTCCACATTGACTCTGTACCGGTGCCCCCTGTATATAGCCTCCACATTGACTCTGTACCGGTACCCCCTGTATATAGCCTCCACATTGACTCTGTACCGGTACCCCCTGTATATAGCCTCCACATTGACTCTGTACCGGTACCCCCTGTATATAGCCTCCACATTGACTCTGTACCGTAACACCCTGTATATAGCCTCCACATTGACTCTGTACCGTAACACCCTGTATATAGCCTCCACATTGACTCTGTACCGGTACCCCCTGTATATAGCCTCCACATTGACTCTGTACCGGTACCCCCCTGTATATAGCCTCCACATTGACTCTGTACCGGTACCCCCTGTATATAGCCTCCACATTGACTCTGTACCGGTACCCCCCTGTATATAGCCTCCACATTGACTCTGTACCGGTACCCCCTGTATATAGCCTCCACATTGACTCTGTACCGGTGCCCCCTGTATATAGCCTCCACATTGACTCTGTACCGTAACACCCTGTATATAGCCTCCACATTGACTCTGTACCGGTACCCCCTGTATATAGCCTCCACATTGACTCTGTACCGGTACCCCCTGTATATAGCCTCCACATTGACTTTGTACCGGTGCCCCCTGTATATAGCCTCCACATTGACTCTGTACCGTAACACCCTGTATATAGCCTCCACATTGACTCTGTACCGTAACACCCTGTATATAGCCTCCACATTGACTCTGTACCGGTACCCCCTGTATATAGCCTCCACATTGACTCTGTACCGGTACCCCCTGTATATAGCCTCCACATTGACTCTGTACCGGTGCCCCCTGTATATAGCCTCCACATTGACTCTGTACCGTAACACCCTGTATATAGCCTCCACATTGACTCTGTACCGGTACCCCCTGTATATAGCCTCCACATTGACTCTGTACCGGTACCCCCTGTATATAGCCTCCACATTGACTCTGTACCGGTGCCCCCTGTATATAGCCTCCACATTGACTCTGTACCGGTGCCCCCTGTATATAGCCTCCACATTGACTCTGTACCGTAACACCCTGTATATAGCCGCCACATTGACTCTGTACTGGTACCCCCTGTATATAGCCTCCACATTGACTCTGTACCGGTACCCCCTGTATATAGCCTCCACATTGACTCTGTACCGGTACCCCCCTGTATATAGCCTCCACATTGACTCTGTACCGGTACCCCCTGTATATAGCCTCCACATTGACTCTGTACCGGTACCCCCCTGTATATAGCCTCCACATTGACTCTGTACCGGTACCCCCTGTATATAGCCTCCACATTGACTCTGTACCGGTACCCCCCTGTATATAGCCTCCACATTGACTCTGTACCGGTACCCCCTGTATATAGCCTCCACATTGACTCTGTACCGGTGCCCCCTGTATATAGCCTCCACATTGACTCTGTACCGTAACACCCTGTATATAGCCTCCACATTGACTCTGTACCGGTACCCCCTGTATATAGCCTCCACATTGACTCTGTACCGGTACCCCCTGTATATAGCCTCCACATTGACTTTGTACCGGTGCCCCCTGTATATAGCCTCCACATTGACTCTGTACCGTAACACCCTGTATATAGCCTCCACATTGACTCTGTACCGTAACACCCTGTATATAGCCTCCACATTGACTCTGTACCGGTACCCCCTGTATATAGCCTCCACATTGACTCTGTACCGGTACCCCCTGTATATAGCCTCCACATTGACTCTGTACCGGTGCCCCCTGTATATAGCCTCCACATTGACTCTGTACCGTAACACCCTGTATATAGCCTCCACATTGACTCTGTACCGGTACCCCCTGTATATAGCCTCCACATTGACTCTGTACCAGTACCCCCTGTATATAGCCTCCACATTGACTCTGTACTGGTGCCCCCTGTATATAGCCTCCACATTGACTCTGTACCGGTGCCCCCTGTATATAGCCTCCACATTGACTCTGCACCGTAACACCCTGTATATAGCCTCCACATTGACTCTGTACCGGTACCCCCCTGTATATAGCCTCCACATTGACTCTGTACCGGTACCCCCTGTATATAGCCTCCACATTGACTCTGTACCGGTACCCCCCTGTATATAGCCTCCACATTGACTCTGTACCGGTGCCCCCTGTATATAGCCTCCACATTGACTCTGTACCGGTGCCCCCTGTATATAGCCTCCACATTGACTCTGTACCGGTACCCCCTGTATATAGCCTCCACATTGACTCTGTATCGGTACCCCCTGTATATAGCCTCCACACTGACTCTGTACCGGTACCTCCTGTATATAGCCTCCACATTGACTCTGTACCGGTACGCCCTGTATATAGCCTCCACATTGACTCTGTACCGGTACCCCCTGTATATAGCCTCCACATTGACTCTGTACCGGTGCCCCCTGTATATAGCCTCCACATTGACTCTGTACCGTAACACCCTGTATATAGCCTCCACATTGACTCTGTACCGGTACCCCCTGTATATAGCCTCCACATTGACTCTGTACCGGTACCCCCTGTATATAGCCTCCACATTGACTTTGTACCGGTGCCCCCTGTATATAGCCTCCACATTGACTCTGTACCGGTAACACCCTGTATATAGCCTCCACATTGACTCTGTACCGTAACACCCTGTATATAGCCTCCACATTGACTCTGTACCGGTACCCCCTGTATATAGCCTCCACATTGACTCTGTACCGGTACCCCCTGTATATAGCCTCCACATTGACTCTGTACCGGTGCCCCCTGTATATAGCCTCCACATTGACTCTGTACCGTAACACCCTGTATATAGCCTCCACATTGACTCTGTACCGGTACCCCCTGTATATAGCCTCCACATTGACTCTGTACCAGTACCCCCTGTATATAGCCTCCACATTGACTCTGTACCGGTGCCCCCTGTATATAGCCTCCACATTGACTCTGTACCGGTGCCCCCTGTATATAGCCTCCACATTGACTCTGCACCGTAACACCCTGTATATAGCCTCCACATTGACTCTGTACCGGTACCCCCCTGTATATAGCCTCCACATTGACTCTGTACCGGTACCCCCTGTATATAGCCTCCACATTGACTCTGTACCGGTACCCCCCTGTATATAGCCTCCACATTGACTCTGTACCGGTGCCCCCTGTATATAGCCTCCACATTGACTCTGTACCGGTGCCCCCTGTATATAGCCTCCACATTGACTCTGTACCGGTACCCCCTGTATATAGCCTCCACATTGACTCTGTATCGGTACCCCCTGTATATAGCCTCCACACTGACTCTGTACCGGTACCTCCTGTATATAGCCTCCACATTGACTCTGTACCGGTACGCCCTGTATATAGCCTCCACATTGACTCTGTACCGGTACCCCCTGTATATAGCCTCCACATTGACTCTGTAATGGTACCCCCTGTATATAGCCTCCACATTGACTCTGTAATGGTACCCCCTGTATATAGCCTCCACATTGACTCTGTAATGGTACCCCCCTGTATATAGCCTCCACATTGACTCTGTAATGGTACCCCCCTGTATATAGCCTCCACATTGACTCTGTACCGGTACCCCCTGTATATAGCCTCCACATTGACTCTGTACCGTAACACCCTGTATATAGCCTCCACATTGACTCTGTACCGGTACCCCCTGTATATAGTCTCCACATTGACTCTGTACTATACGCAATGACCACTGAAAAACAGCCCCCACTATAGAACAACACAGTTATATAACAACACAGTTAAAGAACAACACAGTTATAGAAAAACACAGTTAAAGGACAACACAGTTATAGAACAACACAGTTATATAACAACACAGTTATATAACAACACAGTTAAAGGACAACACAGTTATAGAACAACACAGTTATAGAACAACACAGTTATCAGACAACACAGGTATCAGACAACACAGTTATGGAACAACACAGTTATAGAACAACACAGTTATAGAACAACACAGTTATGGAACAACACAGTAATAGAACAACACAGTTATCAGACAACACAGTTATGGAACAACACAGTTATAGAACAACACAGTAATAGAACAACACAGTTATAGAACAACACAGTTATATAACAACACAGTTAAAGGACAACACAGTTAAAGGACAACACAGTTATAGAACAACACAGTAATAGAACAACACAGTTATAGAACAACACAGTTATCAGACAACACAGTTATAGAACAACACAGTTATATAACAACACAGTTATGGAACACCACAGTTATAGAACAACACAGTTATAGAACAACACAGTTATAGAACAACACAGTTATCAGACAACACAGTTGTAGAACAACACAGTTATAGAACAACACAGTTATCAGACAACACAGTTATAGAACAACACAGTTATATAACAACACAGTTATGGAACAACACAGTTATAGAACAACACAGTTATAGAACAACACAGTTATAGAACAACACAGTTATCAGACAACACAGTTATAGAACAACACAGTTATATAACAACACAGTTATGGAACAACACAGTTAAAGGACAACACAGTTATAGAACAACACAGGTAGGACCAGACAATCTATTGTATTCGTGCTCGGGAAACTTAATTTCATATAATTTGTTGTAAGAAGATTTAAATGTATATTTTTGTCACTCATTGAAAGTACTACTTTATTTATTCTTCTGTTCTGGTCAGAGTTTCCTTTGGATCGCTGAAGCTTAAGGCTACAATCCTTAGTTGCTACATACATTTTTTTTTTTTAATGATCAATAAATTAAATGTACCCATTGATTGTTGAAGAATATAATTTATAAATAAGCTCATGAGCTCAGTTCAGCCGTTGTTCTCCATCAGAACACAATATATAAGCTTGTTTTACTCCAATGTTGGTAAACAATGTAAATGTAAACCAATAAGAGAGTTCTAACCCTCTCTGCCAATAAAAGCGTGTTTTCCGTTTTTACCCTCCCTCCTCAGACCTCTCCCAGACAGAACTTGTAAAAATCTTGTTTGAGAAATTTGCTCTTTGCTAACCTCTTACATCTAGATGTTCCGCTAGCGGAACGCCTCACCAATATCCAATGGTAGAGCGTGGCGCGAATTACAAATACCTCAAAAATCCCAAAACTTCAATTTTTCAAACATATGACTATTTTACACCATTTTAAAGACAAGACTCTCGTTAATCTAACCACATTGTCCGATTTCAAAAAGGCTTTACAGCGAAAGCAAAACATTAGATTATGTCAGGAGAGTAGCCAGCCAGAAATAATCACACACCCATTTTTCAAGCTAGCATATAATGTCACAAAAACCAAAACCACAGCTAAATGCAGCACTAACCTTTGATGATCTTCATCAGATGACACTCCTAGGACATTATGTTATACAATACATGCATGTTTTGTTCAATCAAGTTCATATTTATATCAAAAACCAGCTTTTTACATTAGCATGTGACGTTCAGAACTAGCATACCCACCGAAAACTTCCGGTGAATTTACTAAATTACTCACGATAAACGTTCACAAAAAACATAACAATTATTTTAAGAATTATAGATACAGAACTCCTTTATGCAATCGCGGTGTCCGATTTTAAAATAGCTTTTCGGTGAAAGCACATTTTGCAATATTCTGAGTAGATAGCCCGGCCATCATGGCTAGCTATTTTGACACCCACCAAGTTTGGCACTCACCAAACTCAGATTTACTATAAGAAAAATTGGATTACCTTTGCTGTTCTTCGTCAGAATGCACTCCCAGGACTTCTACTTCAACACCCAATGTTGTTTTGGTTCCAAATAATCCATAGTCATATCCAAATAGCGGCGTTTTGTTCTTGCGTTCAAGACACTATCCGAAGGGTGACGCACTGGCGCGTATCGTGACAAAAAAAAATCGAAATATTCCATTACCGTACTTCGAAGCGTGTCAAACGCTGTTTAAAATACATTTTTATGCGATTTTTCTCGTAAAATAGCGATAATATTCCAACCGGGAGACGTTGTATCCGTTCAAACACTGAAAATAGAAAATGGAGTCGTCACATGCACGCGCGCACCAGTGTCATTGTTCTCAGAACGACCACTTTCCAAAACCCCTACTGTTTTTCGCCCATGGACTGCAGAGTTATCATTCCCCGTTCTGGCGCCTTCTGAGAGCCAATGGGAGCCTTAGAAAATGTCACGTCACAGCAGAGATCCTGTATTTTCGATAAAGAGGCTATAGAAGGACAAGAAATGGTCAGACGGGGCACTTCCCATATAGAATCTTCTCAGGTTTTGGCCTGCCATATGAGTTCTGTTATACTCACAGACACCATTCAAACAGTTTTAGAAACTTTAGGGTGTTTTCTATCCAAATCAAATAATTATATGCATATTCTAGTTTCTGGGCAGGAGTAATAACCAGATTAAATCGGGTACGTTTTTTATCCGGCCGTTGAAAATACTGCCCCCTATCCTAAACAGCTATTTATTATATTTTTTTTTTACCATTTTAAATTAAATACTCACAGTAAGGAACCTAATTATTACCCAGAAATGGTTTGATATTGAGATAAAAATAAAAAAAACGGCAGCACTGGCGCTTTAAATAAAGTTTTCTGCAATTCTTCATATTTTGCCATGGGGTGGAGATAAATGTCGCTTATGGCTCGAACTGGGGACTGGGACTGGGGACTGGAACTGGAACTGGGACTGGGACTGGAACTGGGACTGGGACTAGAACTGGGACTGGGACTGGGACTGGGACTGGGACTGGGACTGGGGCTGGGACTGGGGCTGGGACTGGGACTGGGTGCTCAGCTCTGAACTGGTTGTGGCATTGAACAGCTCATGTATTGCCTCATAACATGGTTATAACTATAATGTTGATATCATGGATGGTCAGTCCTGTATAGCCTCATAACATGGTTATAACTATAATGTTGATATCATGGATGGTCAGTCCTGTATAGCCTCATAACATGGTTATAACTATAATGTTGATATCATGGATGGTCAGTCCTGTATAGCCTCATAACATGGTTATAACTATAATGTTGATATCATGGATGGTCAGTCCCGTATAGCCTCATAACATGGTTATAACTATAATGTTGATATCATGGATGGTTAGTCCTGTATAGCCTCATAACATGGTTATAACTATAATGTAGATATCATGGATGGTTAGTCCTGTATAGCCTCATAACATGGTTATAACTATAATGTTGATATCATGGATGGTCAGTCCTGTATAGCCTCATAACATGGTTATAACTATGTTGATATCATGGATGGTCAGTCCTGTACAGCCTCATAACATGGTTATAACTATGTTGATATCATGGATGGTCAGTCCTGTACAGCCTCATAACATGGTTATAACTATAATGTTGATATCATGGATGGTTAGTCCTGTATAGCTTCATAACATGGTTATAACTATAATGTTGATATCATGGATGGTCAGTCCTGTATAGCCTCATAACATGGTTATAACTATAATGTTGATATCATGGATGGTTAGTCCTGTATAGCTTCATAACATGGTTATAACTATAATGTTGATATCATGGATGGTCAGTCCTGTATAGCCTCATAACATGGTTATAACTATAATGTTGATATCATGGATGGTCAGTCCTGTATAGCCTCATAACATGGTTATAACTATAATGTTGATATCATGGATGGTCAGTCCTGTATAGCCTCATAACATGGTTATAACTATAATGTTGATATCATGGACGGTCAGTCCTTGCATCCATATCTCTGTCTATTAATTTGAGAGTGTTTACATTTCTCCGGGCCCATCCCTAAAGCTTTGTTCCACAGCAGAGGCGGGTGGACCGATTTTTGTTATTGTGTTTCATTAAGGATTCTAGCGTTAAAGCCTGTCTTTCTCTGTCTGACCGTTTCCATGTACCACTAATCCTGTAATCCACATCTATGCTGTTTACAACCATGTTGGAAATCTCACTCTCTTTACGATGTTACAATGTAATGTAGTTGCAGATCGACCTACAGTAGGGTCTATGTGGCTAGTTGGTGAGGCCCCTTCTTTCCGTAACATTGATTAAATTGTTTCCTGGAAAGTTACCTTTTTTGGAAACAGGCTTCCAAGTAGGTACAGACGTAGTTAGGCACTGATGAGTAAAACAATTTATTTAGATAAATCGAAAAAAATAAGAAAAAAAACCCTGAGTTATTTTAACGTTGTTGGTTACCCCCAACAAGATAAGCCATATACCTACAGTAAATGAAGTTATTACCTACAGTAAATGAAGTTATTACCTACAGTAAATGTTAAGTTATTAACTACAGTAAATGTTAAGTTATTACCTACAGTAAATTAAGTTATTACCTACAGTAAATGAAGTTAGTACCTACAGTAAATTAAGTTATTGCCTACGGTACATTTTAAGTTATTACCTACAGTAAATGAAGTTATTACCTACGGTACATTTTAAGTTATTACCTACAGTAAATGAAGTTATTACCTACAGTAAATGAAGTTATTACCTACAGTAAATGAAGTTATTACCTACAGTAAATGAAGTTATTACCTACAGTAAATGAAGTTATTACCTACAGTAAATGAAGTTATTACCTACAGTAAATGAAGTTATTACCTACAGTAAATGAAGTTATTACCTACAGTAAATTAAGTTATTACCTACAGTAAATGAAGTTATTACCTACAGTAAATTTAGTTATTAACTACAGTAAATGAAGTTATTACCTACAGTAAATGAAGTTATTACCTACAGTAAATTAAGTTATTACCTACAGTAAATTAAGTTATTACCTACAGTAAATTAAGTTATTACCTACAGTAAATTAAGTTATTACCTACAGTAAATGAAGTTATTACCTACAGTAAATGAAGTTATTACCTACAGTAAATGAAGTTATTACCTACAGTAAATGAAGTTATTACCTACAGTAAATTAAGTTATTACCTACAGTAAATTTAGTTATTACCTACAGTAAATGAAGTTATTACCTACAGTAAATTTAGTTATTAACTACAGTAAATTTAGTTATTAACTACAGTAAATTAAGTTATTAAGAACCAACTTGTTATAAGGAAGGCCTTAAAGTTGAAGTTAGGTAGAGAGAGAGAGCGAGTGTGTGTGTGTGTGTGTGTGTGTGTGTGTGTGGTGTGTGTGTGTGTGTGTGTAGGGGGGAGAGTTGTTGTTCATTACTAACCATTCTACATCAATCTATACCATTTTTATTTAAGATCTTTTTACATCAGCAGTTGTCACAAAGTGCTTATACAGAAACCCAGCCTAAATCTCAAGCAATGCAGAAGCAGAAGCACAGTGGCTAGGGACAAAATGGCAGTTCATTCACAAAGGTAAATTGATTAAGACTGTGGCTGTTTGTTTGATTGATTAGTTCATTGATCGTTGAGGTCACTGATATGACAAGGTTAAGAATAATCGTCTCAGTTCTCTCTCTCTCTGTGTGTGTGTGTGTGTGTGTGTGTGTGTGTGTGTGTGTGTGTGTGTGTGTGTGTGTGTGTGTCTGTGCAGTCTCTCTGTGTAGGTGTGTGTGTGTGTGTGTGTATGTGTGTCTCTGTGCAATCTCTCTGTGTGTGTGTGTGTGTGTGTGTGTGTGTGTGTGTGTGTGTGTGTGTGTGTGTGTGTGTGTGTGTGTGTGTGTGTGTGTGTGTGTGTGTGTGTGTGAGACAATGTTAGGGAGGCAGACGTCAGTCCTGTAATACTGTCAACAGCCCTGCTAGTACCTGTCCTGTAATACTGTCAACAGCCCTACTAGTACCTGTCCTGTAATACTGTCAACAGCCCTACTAGTACCTGTCCTGTAATACTGTCAACAGCCCTACTAGTACCTGTCCTGTAATACTGGTCAACAGCCCTACTAGTACCTGTCCTGTAATACTGTCAACAGCCCTACTAGTACCTGTCCTGTAATACTGTCAACAGCCCTACTAGTACCTGTCCTGTAATACTGTCAACAGCCCTACTAGTACCTGTCCTGTAATGCTGGTCAACAGCCCTACTAGTACCTGTCCTGTAATACTGTCAACAGCCCTACTAGTACCTGTCCTGTAATACTGTCAACAGCCCTGCTAGTACCAGTCCTGTAATATGGTCAACAGCCCTACTAGTACCTGTCCTGTAATACTGTCAACAGCCCTACTAGTACCTGTCCTGTAATACTGTCAACAGCCCTACTAGTACCAGTCCTGTAATATGGTCAACAGCCCTACTAGTACCTGTAATACTGTCAACAGCCCTACTAGTACCTGTCCTGTAATACTGTCATCAGCCCTACTAGTACCTGTCCTGTAATACTGTCATCAGCCCTACTAGTACCTGTCCTGTAATACTGTCATCAGGCCTACTAGTACCTGTCCTGTAATATGGTCAACAGCCCTACTAGTACCTGTCCTGTAATACTGTCAACAGCCCTACTAGTACCTGTCCTGTAATACTGTCAACAGCCCTACTAGTACCTGTCCTGTAATACTGTCAACAGCCCTACTAGTACCTGTCCTGTAATACTGTCAACAGCCCTACTAGTACCTGTCCTGTAATACTGTCAACAGCCCTACTAGTACCTGTAATACTGTCATCAGGCCTACTAGTACCTGTCCTGTAATACTGTCAACAGCCCTGCTAGTACCTGTCCTGTAATACTGTCAACAGCCCTACTAGTACCTGTCCTGTAATAATGTCAACAGCCCTGCTAGTACCTGTCCTGTAATACTGTCAACAGCCCTACTGATATGTGCTGATATGGGAACTGTCCTCTCAACAGCGTAGTAACTATGAAAAATGTATTAATCAAGGAAATTAGTAGGCAAACATAGCACAACAGAATAAAGTAGGTAACCTGGTCCTCCTGTAGCCTGGTCCTCCTGTAACCTATGTTAAATAGGTAACCTGGTCCTCCTGTAGCCTGGTCCTCCTGTAACCTATGTTAAATAGGTAACCTGGTCCTCCTGTAGCCTGGTCCTCCTGTAACCTATGTTAAATAGGTAACCTGGTCCTCCTGTAGCCTGGTCCTCCTGTAACCTATGTTAAATAGGTAACCTGGTCCTCCTGTAGACTGGTCCTCCTGTAACCTATGTTAAATAGGTAACCTGGTCCTCCTGTAGCCTCGTCCTCCTGTAACCTATGTTAAATAGGTAACCTGGTCCTCCTGTAACCTATGATAAATAGGTAACCTGGTCCTCCTGTAGCCTGGTCCTCCTGTAACCTATGTTAAATAGGTAACCTGGTCCTCCTGTAACCTGGGTCCTCCTGTAGCCTATGTTAAATAGGTAACCTGGTCCTCCTGTAACCTGGTCCTCCTGTAACCTGGTCCTCCTGTAACCTGGTCCTCCTGTAGCCTATGTTAAATAGGTAACCTGGTCCTCCTGTAACCTGGTCCTCCTGTAACCTGGTCCTCCTGTAACCTGGTCCTCCTGTAACCTATGTTAAATAGGTAACCTGGTCCTCCTGTAACCTATGTTAAATAGGTAACCTGGTCCTCCTGTAGCCTGGTCCTCCTGTAACCTATGTTAAATAGGTAACCTGGTCCTCCTGTAGACTGGTCCTCCTGTAACCTGGTCCTCCTGTAGCCTATGTTAAATAGGTAACCTGGTCCTCCTGTAACCTGGTCCTCCTGTAACCTATGTTAAATAGGTAACCTGGTCCTCCTGTAACCTGGTCCTCCTGTAACCTATGTTAAATAGGTAACCTTGTCCTCCTGTAACCTATGATAAATAGGTAACCTGGTCCTCCTGTAGCCTATGTTAAATAAGTAACCTGGTCCTCCTGTAGCCTGGTCCTCCTGTAACCTATGTTAAATAGGTAACCTGGTCCTCCTGTAACCTATGTTAAATAGGTAATCTGGTCCTCCAGTAACCAATGTTAAATATGTAATCTGGTCCTCCAGTAACCAATGTTAAATAGGTAATCTGGTCCTCCAGTAACCAATGTTAAATATGTAATCTAGTCAGTTAAGAACAAATTCTTATTTACAATGACGGCCTACCGGGGAACAGTGTGTTAACTGTCTTGTTCAGGGGCAGAAAGACAGATTTTTACCTTGTCAGCTCGGGGATTCGATCCAGCAACCTTTCAGTTATTAATCCAACCACTAGGCTACCTGCCACCTCTACACTCTAACCAGTAGGCTACCTGCCACCTCTACACTCTAACCACTAGACTACCTGCCACCTCTACACTCTAACCACTAGGCTACCTACCACCTCTACACTCTAACCACTAGGCTACCTGCCGCCCCTACACTCTAACCACTAGGCTACCTGCCGCCTCTACACTCTAACCACTAACCTACCTTCCACCCCTCCACTCTAACCACTAGGCTACCTGCCACCTCTACACTCTAACCACTATGCTACCTGCCACCTCTACACTCTAACCACTAGGCTACCTGCCGCCTCTACACTCTAACCACTAGGCTACCCTACCACCTCTACACTCTAACCACTAGGCTACCTGCCACCTCTACACTCTAACCACTAGGCTACCTGCCGCCTCTACACTCTAACCACTAGGCTACCCTACCACCTCTACACTCTAACCACTAGGCTACCTACCACCTCTACACTCTAACCACTAGGCTACCTGCCACCTCTACACTCTAACCACTAGGCTACCTACCACCTCTACACTCTAACCACTAGGCTACCTACCACCTCTACACTCTAACCACTAGGCTACCTGCCGCCCCTACACTCTAACCACTAGGCTACCTGCCGCCTCTACACTCTAACCACTAGGCTACCTGCCACCTCTACACTCTAACCACTATGCTACCTGCCACCTCTACACTCTAACCACTAGGCTACCTGCCGCCTCTACACTCTAACCACTAGGCTACCCTACCACCTCTACACTCTAACCACTAGGCTACCTACCACCTCTACACTCTAACCACTAGGCTACCTACCACCTCTACACTCTAACC
>NC_138313.1:50945000-51005000 GCF_965601325.2 Salmo salar | reverse complement strand
ATAGAACAGTATAGTATTTCTTCAGGCTAGTGGTGTAGAACCATATAGAACAGTATAGTATGTCTTCAGGCTAGTGGTATAGAACCATATAGAACAGTATAGTATGTCTTCAGGCTAGTGGTGTAGAACCATATAGAACAGTATAGTATGTCTTCAGGCTAGTGGTATAGAACCATATAGGACAGGCCAGGCTAGTGGTATAGAACCATATAGGACAGGCCAGGCTAGTGGTATAGAACCATATAGAACAGTATAGTATGTCTTCAGGCTAGTGGTATAGAACCAAATAGAACAGTATTTTTTTCCCCCAATTTTGTAAACCATATGTCATGTCTTGGTCTTTTTAAGCAGAATATTGCTCTACATTGAACTGTGCTGCCTAATCAGGAAACATCAGTTATAATATAAGATATTAATTTACAATATAACTACTACAATGCTATAGAAAGTCTCGTCATTACACAAATGGTCTGTAAAACCTCCGTCGTTCACTCTGACATGAAGACAGCTGTTGTTTATTTACTAATGTATTTTGACAAGTTAATTAGTTTAGTTTTAGTGCAGCAGTATAGAGCTGTATTATCTTATATATTGTATTATATTTAGAGCTGTATTATCTTATATATTGTATTATATTTAGAGCTGTATTATCTTATATATTGTATTATATTTAGAGCTGTATTATCTTATATATTGTATTATATTTAGAGCTGTATTATCTTATATATTGTATTATATTTAGAGCTGTATTATCTTATATATTGTATTATATTTAGAGCTGTATTATCTTATATATTGTATTATATTTAGAGCTGCCTTATCTTTTATATTGTATTATATTATAGCTGTATTTTAAGTAGTAAAAATAAAAATTATATTAAAGTTTGAGTAAGTCGTTTTTAGAAGCTTTTAGGATTCATTACTTACCAACAGTATAGAACCATATAGAACAGTATAGAACCATATAGAACAGCATGGAACAGTATATAACCATATAGAACAGTATATAACCATATAGAACAGTATAGAACAGTATATAACCATATAGAACAGTATAGAACAGTATATAACCATATAGAACAGTATATAACCATATAGAACAGTATATAACCATATAGAACAGTATATAACAGTATATAACCATATAGAACAGTATAGAACAGTATAGAACCATATAGAACAGTATAGAACAGTATAGAACAGTATAGAACAGTATAGAACCATATAGAACAGTATAGAACAGTATACAACCATATAAAACCATATAGTCAATATAGAACAGTATAGAACAGTATATAACCATATAGAACAGTATAGATCCATATAGAACAGTATAGAACAGTATAGAACAGTATAGAACCGTATAGAACAGTATACAACCATATAAAACCATATAGTCAATATAGATCAGTATAGAACAGTATATAACCATATAGAACAGTATATAACCATATAGAACAGTATAGAACTGTATATAACCATATAGAACAGTATATAACCATATAGAACAGTATAGAACAGTATAGAACAGTATATAACCATATAGAACAGTATATAACCATATAGAACAGTATAGAACAGTATATAACCATATAGAACAGTATAGAACAGTATATAACCATATAGAACAGTATAGAACAATATAGAACAGTATATAACCATATAGAACAGTATATAACCATATAGAACAGTACATAACCATATAGAACAGTATATAACCATATAGACCAGTATAGAACAGTATATAACCATATAGAACAGTATTGAACCATATGGAACAGTATATAACCATATAGAACAGTATAGAACCATATAGAACAGTATATAACCATATAGAACAGTATATAAAAATATAGGACAGTATAAAACCATATAGAACAGTATAGAACCATATAGAACAGTATAGAACCATATAGAACAGTATAGAACAGTATATAACCATATAGAACAGTATATAACCATATAGAACATTATAGAACCATATAGAACAGTATTGAACAGTATAGAACAGTATATAACCATATAGAACAGTATTTAACCATATAGAACAGTATAGAACCATATAGAACAGTATAGAACCATATAGAACAGTATATAACAGTATAGAACCATATAGAACAGTATATAACCATATAGAACAGTATATAACCATATAGAACAGTATAGAACAGTATAGAACCATATAGAACAGTATATAACCATATAGAACAGTATAGAACAGTATATAACCATATAGAACAGTATAGAACAGTATATAACCATATAGAACAGTATATAACCATATAGAACAGTATAGAACAGTATATAACCATATAGAACAGTATAGAACAGTATAGAACAGTATATAACCATATAGAACAGTATTTAACCATATAGAACAGTATAGAACCATATAGAACAGTATAGAACCATATAGAACAGTAAAGAACAGTATAGAACCATATAGAACAGTATAGAACAGTATAGAACAGTATATAACCATATAGAACAGTATTTAACCATATAGAACAGTATATAACCATATAGAACAGTATAGAACCATATAGAACAGTATAGAACAGTATAGAACCATATAGAAAAGTATTTAACCATATAGAACAGTATAGAACAGTATATAACCATATAGAACAGTATAGAACAGTATATAACCATATAGAACAGTATATAACCATATAGAACAGTATATAACCATATAGAACAGTATAGAACAGTATATAACCATATAGAACAGTATAGAACAGTATAGAACAGTATAAAACCATTTAAAACAGTATAGAACAGTATATAACCATATAGAACAGTATAGAACAGTATATAACCATATAGAACAGTATAGAACAGTATAGAACAGTATATAACCATATAGAACAGTATAGAACAGTATAGAACAGTATATAACCATATAGAACAGTATAGAACAGTATAGAACAGTATATAACCATATAGAACAGTATAGAACAGTATATAACCATATAGAACAGTATATAACCATATAGAACAGTATAGAACAGTATATAACCATATAGAACAGTATACAACCA
Source organism: Salmo salar (assembly GCF_965601325.2). NCBI lineage: Eukaryota > Metazoa > Chordata > Actinopteri > Salmoniformes > Salmonidae > Salmo > Salmo salar. The sequence continues at coordinate 51,001,959 of NC_138313.1, read as the reverse complement.
TATAAAACAGTATAGAACCATATAGAACAGTATAGAACAGTATAGAACCATATAGAACAGTATAGAACAGTATAGAACAGTATATAACCATATAGAACAGTATATAACCATATAGAACAGTATATAACCATACAGAACAGTATAGAACAGTATATAACCATATAGAACAGTATATAACCATATAGAACAGTATAGAACAGTATATAACCATATAGAACAGTATAGAACAGTATATAACCATATAGAACAGTATACAACCATATAAAACAGTATAGAACAGTATAGAACCATATAGAACAGTATAGAACAGTATATAACCATATAGAACAGTATACAACCATATAAAACAGTATAGAACAGTATAGAACCATATAGAACAGTATAGAACATTATAGAACCATATAGAACAGTATAGAACAGTATAAAACCATATAAAACCATATAAAACAGTATAGAACAGTATAGAACAGTATAGAACCATATAGAACAGTATTTAACCATATAGAACTGTATAGAAAAGTATATAACCATATAGAACAGTATAGAACCATATAGAACAGTATAGAACCATATAGAACAGTATAGAACAGTATAGAACCATATAGACAAGTATTTAACCATATAGAACAGTATAGAACAGTATATAACCATATAGAACACTATAGAACCATAAAGAACAGTATAGAACCATATAGAACAGTATAGAACCATATAGAACAGTATAGAACCATACAGAACAGTATAGAACAGTATAGAACAGTATATAACCATATAGAACAGTATTTAACCATATAGAACAGTATAAAACCATGTAGAACAATATAGAACCATATAGAACAGTATAGAACAGTATAGAACCATATAGAAAAGTATTTAACCATATAAAACAGTATAGAACAGTATATAACCATATAGAACAATATAGAACAGTATAGAACCATATAGAACAGTATATAACCATGTAGAACAGTATAAAAGCATATAGAACCACATAGAACAGTATAGAACAGTATAGAACCATATAAAACCATATAGAACAGTATAGAACCATATAGAACAGTATTGAACCATATAGAACAGTATAGAACCATATAAAACCATATAGAACAGTATAGAACAGTATAGAACCATATAAAACCATATAGAACAGTATAGAACAGTATAGAACAGTATAAAATGTATAAAACAGTATAGAACAGTATGGAACAGTATATAACCATATAGAACAGTATAGAACAGTATAGAACAGTATATAACCATATAGAACAGTATAGAACAGTATAGAACAGTATAAAACCATATAAAACAGTATAGAACAGTATATAACCATATAGAACAGTATAGAACAGTATATAACCATATAGAACAGTATATAACCATATAGAACAGTATAGAACAGTATATAACCATATAGAACAGTATAGAACAGTATATAACCATATAGAACAGTATAGAACAGTATATAACCATATAGAACAGAATATAACCATATAGAACAGTATAGAACAGTATATAACCATATAGAACCATATAGAACAGTATATAACCATATAGAACAGTATAGAACAGTATATAACCATATAGAACAGTATAGAACAGTATATAACCATATAGAACAGTATAGAACAGTATAGAACAGTATAGAACAGTATAAAACCATATAAAACAGTATAGAACAGTATATAACCATATAGAACAGTATAGAACAGTATATAACCATATAGAACAGTATAGAACAGTATAGAACAGTATATAACCATATAGAACAGTATAGAACAGTATAGAACAGTATATAACCATATAGAACAGTATAGAACAGTATAGAACCATATAGAACAGCATACAACCATATAAAACAGTATAGAACCATATAGAACAGTATAGAACAGTATAGAACCATATAGAACAGTATAGAACAGTATATAACCATATAGAACAGTATATAACCATATAGAACAGTATATAACCATATAGAACAGTATAGAACAGTATATAACCATATAGAACAGTATAGAACAGTATATAACCATATAGAACAGTATATAACCATATAGAACAGTATATAACAGTATATAACCATATAGAACAGTATAGAACAGTATATAACCATATAGAACAGTATACAACCATAGAAAACAGTATAGAACAGTATAGAACCATATAGAACAGTATAGAACCATATAGAACAGTATAGAACAGTATAAAACAATTTAAAACCATATAAAACAGTATAGAACAGTATAGAACAGTATAGAACAGTATTTAACCATATAGAACAGTATAGAACCATATAGAACAGTATAGAACCATATAGAACAGTATATAACAGTATATAACCATATAGAACAGTATATAACCATATAGAACAGTATATAACCATATAGAACAGTATAGAACAGTATAGAACAGTATAGAACCATATAGAACAGTATATAACCATATAGAACAGTATAGAACAGTATATAACCATATAGAACAGTATAGAACAGTATAGAACAGTATATAACCATATAGAACAGTATATAACCATATAGAACAGTACATAACCATATAGAACAGTATATAACCATATAGACCAGTATAGAACAGTATATAACCATATAGAACAGTATAGAACAGTATATAACCATATAGAACAGTATATAACCATATAGAACAGTATAGAACAGTATATAACCATATAGAACAGTATAGAACAGTATAGAACAGTATATAACCATATAGAACAGTATTTAACCATATAGAACAGTATAGAACAGTATATAACCATATAGAACACTATAGAACCATATAGAACAGTATAGAACCATATAGAACAGTATAGAACAGTATAGAACCATATAGAAAAGTATTTAACCATATAGAACAGTATATAACCATATAGAACACTATAGAACCATATAGAACAGTATAGAACCATATAGAACAGTATAGAACCATATAGAACAGTATAGAACAGTATAGAACCATATAGAACAGTATAGAACAGTATAGAACAGTATATAACCATATAGAACAGTATTTAACCATATGGAACAGTATATAACCATATAGAACAGTATAGAACCATATAGAACAGTATAGAACAGTATAGAACCATATAGAAAAGTATTTAACCATATAGAACAGTATAGAACAGTATATAACCATATAGAACAGTATAGAACAGTATATAACCATATAGAACAGTATATAACCATATAGAACAGTATATAACCATATAGAACAGTATAGAACAGTATAGAACAGTATATAACCATATAGAACAGTATAGAACAGTATAGAACAGTATAAAACCATTTAAAACAGTATAGAACAGTATATAACCATATAGAACAGTATAGAACAGTATATAACCATATAGAACAGTATAGAACAGTATAGAACAGTATATAACCATATAGAACAGTATAGAACAGTATATAACCATATAGAACAGTATAGAACAGTATAGAACAGTATATAACCATATAGAACAGTATAGAACAGTATATAACCATATAGAACAGTATATAACCATATAGAACAGTATAGAACAGTATATAACCATATAGAACAGTATACAACCATATAAAACAGTATAGAACCATATAGAACAGTATAGAACAGTATAGAACCATATAGAACAGTATAGAACAGTATAGAACAGTATATAACCATATAGAACAGTATATAACCATATAGAACAGTATATAACCATATAGAACAGTATAGAACAGTATATAACCATATAGAACAGTATATAACCATATAGAACAGTATAGAACAGTATATAACCATATAGAACAGTATAGAACAGTATATAACCATATAGAACAGTATACAACCATATAAAACAGTATAGAACAGTATAGAACCATATAGAACAGTATAGAACAGTATAGAACCATATAGAACAGTATAGAACAGTATAGAACAGTATAGAACAGTATAAAACCATATAAAACAGTATAGAACAGTATATAACCATATAGAACAGTATAGAACAGTATATAACCATATAGAACAGTATAGAACAGTATAGAACAGTATATAACCATATAGAACAGTATAGAACAGTATAGAACAGTATATAACCATATAGAACAGTATAGAACAGTATAGAACCATATAGAACAGCATACAACCATATAAAACAGTATAGAACCATATAGAACAGTATAGAACAGTATAGAACCATATAGAACAGTATAGAACAGTATATAACCATATAGAACAGTATATAACCATATAGAACAGTATATAACCATATAGAACAGTATAGAACAGTATATAACCATATAGAACAGTATAGAACAGTATATAACCATATAGAACAGTATATAACCATATAGAACAGTATATAACAGTATATAACCATATAGAACAGTATAGAACAGTATATAACCATATAGAACAGTATACAACCATAGAAAACAGTATAGAACAGTATAGAACCATATAGAACAGTATAGAACCATATAGAACAGTATAGAACAGTATAAAACAATTTAAAACCATATAAAACAGTATAGAACAGTATAGAACAGTATAGAACAGTATTTAACCATATAGAACAGTATAGAACCATATAGAACAGTATAGAACCATATAGAACAGTATATAACAGTATATAACCATATAGAACAGTATATAACCATATAGAACAGTATATAACCATATAGAACAGTATAGAACAGTATAGAACAGTATAGAACCATATAGAACAGTATATAACCATATAGAACAGTATAGAACAGTATATAACCATATAGAACAGTATAGAACAGTATAGAACAGTATATAACCATATAGAACAGTATATAACCATATAGAACAGTACATAACCATATAGAACAGTATATAACCATATAGACCAGTATAGAACAGTATATAACCATATAGAACAGTATAGAACAGTATAGAACAGTATATAACCATATAGAACAGTATATAACCATATAGAACAGTATAGAACAGTATATAACCATATAGAACAGTATAGAACAGTATAGAACAGTATATAACCATATAGAACAGTATTTAACCATATAGAACAGTATAGAACAGTATATAACCATATAGAACACTATAGAACCATATAGAACAGTATAGAACCATATAGAACAGTATAGAACAGTATAGAACCATATAGAAAAGTATTTAACCATATAGAACAGTATATAACCATATAGAACACTATAGAACCATATAGAACAGTATAGAACCATATAGAACAGTATAGAACCATATAGAACAGTATAGAACAGTATAGAACCATATAGAACAGTATAGAACAGTATAGAACAGTATATAACCATATAGAACAGTATTTAACCATATGGAACAGTATATAACCATATAGAACAGTATAGAACCATATAGAACAGTATAGAACAGTATAGAACCATATAGAAAAGTATTTAACCATATAGAACAGTATAGAACAGTATATAACCATATAGAACAGTATAGAACAGTATATAACCATATAGAACAGTATATAACCATATAGAACAGTATATAACCATATAGAACAGTATAGAACAGTATATAACCATATAGAACAGTATAGAACAGTATAGAACAGTATAAAACCATTTAAAACAGTATAGAACAGTATATAACCATATAGAACAGTATAGAACAGTATAGAACAGTATATAACCATATAGAACAGTATAGAACAGTATAGAACAGTATATAACCATATAGAACAGTATAGAACAGTATAGAACAGTATATAACCATATAGAACAGTATAGAACAGTATATAACCATATAGAACAGTATATAACCATATAGAACAGTATAGAACAGTATATAACCATATAGAACAGTGTACAACCATATAAAACAGTATAGAACCATATAGAACAGTATAGAACAGTATAGAACCATATAGAACAGTATAGAACAGTATAGAACAGTATATAACCATATAGAACAGTATATAACCATATAGAACAGTATATAACCATATAGAACAGTATAGAACAGTATATAACCATATAGAACAGTATATAACCATATAGAACAGTATAGAACAGTATATAACCATATAGAACAGTATAGAACAGTATATAACCATATAGAACAGTATACAACCATATAAAACAGTATAGAACAGTATAGAACCATATAGAACAGTATAGAACAGTATATAACCATATAGAACAGTATACAACCATATAAAACAGTATAGAACAGTATAGAACCATATAGAACAGTATAGAACATTATAGAACCATATAGAACAGTATAGAACAGTATAAAACCATATAAAACCATATAAAACAGTATAGAACAGTATAGAACAGTATAGAACAGTATATAACCATATAGAACAGTATTTAACCATATAGAACTGTATAGAAAAGTATATAACCATATAGAACAGTATAGAACCATATAGAACAGTATAGAACCATATAGAACAGTATAGAACAGTATAGAACCATATAGACAAGTATTTAACCATATAGAACAGTATAGAACAGTATATAACCATATAGAACACTATAGAACCATAAAGAACAGTATAGAACAGTATAGAACCATATAGAACAGTATAGAACCATACAGAACAGTATAGAACAGTATAGAACAGTATATAACTATATAGAACAGTATTTAACCATATAGAACAGTATATAACCATATAGAACAGTATAGAACCATATAGAACAGTATAGAACCATATAGAACAGTATAGAACAGTATAGAACCATATAGAAAAGTATTTAACCATATAGAACAGTATAGAACAGTATATAACCATATAGAACAGTATATAACCATATAGAACTGTATAGAACCATATAGAGCAGTATATAACCATGTAGAACAGTATAAAACCAAATAGAACCATGTAGAACAGTTTATAACCATATAGAACAATATAGAACAGTATAGAACCATATAGAACAGTATATAACCATGTAGAACAGTATAAAAGCATATAGAACCACATAGAACAGTATAGAACAGTATAGAACCATATAAAACCATATAGAACAGTATAGAACCATATAGAACAGTATTGAACCATATAGAACAGTATAGAACCATATAAAACCATATAGAACAGTATAGAACAGTATAGAACCATATAAAACCATATAGAACAGTATAGAACAGTATAGAACAGTATAAAATGTATAAAACAGTATAGAACAGTATGGAACAGTATATAACCATATAGAACAGTATAGAACAGTATAGAACAGTATATAACCATATAGAACAGTATAGAACAGTATAGAACAGTATAAAACCATATAAAACAGTATAGAACAGTATATAACCATATAGAACAGTATAGAACAGTATATAACCATATAGAACAGTATATAACCATATAGAACAGTATAGAACAGTATATAACCATATAGAACAGTATAGAACAGTATATAACCATATAGAACAGTATAGAACAGTATATAACCATATAGAACAGTATATAACCATATAGAACATTATAGAACAGTATATAACCATATAGAACCATATAGAACAGTATATAACCATATAGAACAGTATAGAACAGTATATAACCATATAGAACAGTATAGAACAGTATATAACCACATAGAACAGAATAGAACAGTATAGAACAGTATAGAACAGTATAAAACCATATAAAACAGTATAGAACAGTATATAACCATATAGAACAGTATAGAACAGTATATAACCATATAGAACAGTATAGAACAGTATAGAACAGTATATAACCATATAGAACAGTATAGAACAGTATAGAACAGTATATAACCATATAGAACAGTATAGAACAGTATAGAACCATATAGAACAGCATACAACCATATAAAACAGTATAGAACCATATAGAACTGTATAGAACAGTATAGAACCATATAGAACAGTATAGAACAGTATATAACCATATAGAACAGTATAGAACCATACAGAACAGTATAGAACAGTATAGAACAGTATATAACCATATAGAACAGTATTTAACCATATAGAACAGTATAGAACCATATAGAACAGTATAGAACCATATAGAACAGTATAGAACAGTATAGAACCATATAGAAAAGTATTTAACCATATACAACAGTATAGAACAGTATATAACCATATAGAACAGTATATAACCATATAGAACTGTATAGAACCATATAGAACAGTATAGAACCATATAGAACAGTATAAAACCATGTAGAACAATATAGAACAGTATAGAACCATATAGAGCAGTATATAACCATGTAGAACAGTTTATAACCATATAGAACAATATAGAACAGTATAGAACCATATAGAACAGTATATAACCATGTAGAACAGTATAAAAGCATATAGAACCACATAGAACAGTATAGAACAGTATAGAACCATATAAAACCATATAGAACAGTATAGAACCATATAGAACAGTATTGAACCATATAGAACAGTATAGAACCATATAAAACCATATAGAACAGTATAGAACAGTATAGAACCATATAAAACCATATAGAACAGTATAGAACAGTATAGAACAGTATAAAATGTATAAAACAGTATAGAACAGTATGGAACAGTATATAACCATATAGAACAGTATAGAACAGTATAGAACAGTATATAAACATATAGAACAGTATAGAACAGTATAGAACAGTATAAAACCATATAAAACAGTATAGAACAGTATATAACCATATAGAACAGTATAGAACAGTATATAACCATATAGAACAGTATATAACCATATAGAACAGTATAGAACAGTATATAACCATATAGAACAGTATAGAACAGTATATAACCATATAGAACCATATAGAACAGTATAAAACCATATAGAACAGTATAGAACAGTATAAAACCATATAGAACAGTATAGAACAGTATATAACCATATAGAACAGTATAGAACAGTATATAACCATATAGAACAGTATAGAACAGTATAGAACAGTATATAACCATATAGAACAGTATAGAACAGTATAGAACAGTATATAACCATATAGAACAGTATAGAACAGTATAGAACCATATAGAACAGCATACAACCATATAAAACAGTATAGAACCATATAGAACAGTATAGAACAGTATAGAACCATATAGAACAGTATAGAACAGTATATAACCATATAGAACAGTATATAACCATATAGAACAGTATATAACCATATAGAACAGTATAGAACAGTATATAACCATATAGAACAGTATAGAACAGTATATAACCATATAGAACAGTATATAACCATATAGAACAGTATATAACAGTATATAACCATATAGAACAGTATAGAACAGTATATAACCATATAGAACAGTATACAACCATAGAAAACAGTATAGAACAGTATAGAACCATATAGAACAGTATAGAACAGTATAGAACCATATAGAACAGTATAGAACAGTATAAAACCATTTAAAACCATATAAAACAGTATAGAACAGTATAGAACAGTACAGTCCCTGTTGTATGTTCAGAGTCCCTGACATATATGTACGTATGGTGTATGTTCCAGAGTCCCTGACATGTATGCTGTATGTTCAGAGTCCCTGACATGTATGTTGTATGTTCAGAGTCCCTGACATGTATGCTGTATGTTCCAGAGTCCCTGACATGTATGCTGTATATTCCAGAGTCCCTGACATGTATGCTGTATGTTCCAGAGTCCCTGACATGTATGTTGTATGTTCAGAGTCCCTGACATGTATGCTGTATGTTCCAGAGTCCCTGACATGTATGTTGTATGTTCAGAGTCCCTGACATGTATGCTGTATGTTCCAGAGTCCCTGACATGTATGTTGTATGTTCAGAGTCCCTGACATGTATGTTGTATGTTCCAGAGTCGCCCCCACCGCCATACTCACGGCTGTCCCCTTCAGAGGAACAAAAGCCACTGGGTAAGTCGTCACCAACATGCTGAGAATACACATCTCTGATGCCTGTGTGTGTGTGTGTGTGTGTGTGTGTGTGTGTGTGTGTGTGTGTGTGTGTGTGTGTGTGTGTGTGTGTGTGTGTGTGTGTGTGTGTGTGTGTGTGTGTGTGTGTGTGTGAGTGTGTGTGCTCTGTGAGTATGTTTGTGTGTGTGTGTGTGTGTGTGTGTGTGTGTGTGTGTGTTCTGTGAGTGTGTGTGTTCTGTGTGTGTGTGTGTGTGTGTGTGTTCTCTGTGTGTGTGTGTGTGTGTGTGTGTGTGTGAGTAAGTGTGTGTGTGTGTGCAGCGGACAAGAGTCAATCATTGTCACGTGATGAAGTAGCACCGCTCACAAACCTGTCTACCCTCAAATCCCCAAGAAGGATTTGGCCTCTTGGTCCGACAGTCTAAAACGTTGGTTGTTACCCTGAGAAACCTGGGTTCATATCCCGCATGTTACACTTCCTGTCTACGATATTAAAGAGTTGAAACGTCATCCAGACAGTTGTTTTGATCATAGTCCCATTTCTTTGGCTGGCTTAGTTGCTTGCATGAACCATATAGTGATAGTAGCGAAATGTACTTCAAAACGTCCCCAACAACAAGCTTTACATCCATCACATGTCTTTGTGGGCTAAACACGCAATGTCAATATAAAAAATAAAAAAACACACACACTTGGCTATGTGTAACTCAGACTGTGTTTACTTCCTGTTTTTGCCCTCGTCTTGGAGCTAATTTCCTACGTCACAACTACACCGCTCAGTGCTAGCCTCGCGTAGCCACACCTTCAAATTTTACGGAGCCTGGTTCTCGATGGGTAGTGCAGTGCAGACGCAGCTATCAAAGCTCTACACCTCCCCCATGTCTGAGACAGACAGCTACGAGCCTGAAGACGATGTAGAACCACATGTCCAGTATATCATCCAAAATATAGTGATGAAGACCTCGGACAGATAGAAACCGAGACAGCGCGGGGGAAATGGTATCATGTGATCCGGCAACCAGTGGCAGCACCCAGAGAGAGAGAGAGAGAGAGAGAGAGAGAGAGAGAGAGAGAGAGAGAGAGAGAGAGAGAGAGAGAGAGAGAGAGAGAGAGGTAAAGGGATAGAGAGAGGTAGAGAGAGAGAGATAGAGGTAGAGGTAGAGAGAGGGAGATAGAGGGATACAGAGAGAGGTAGAGAGAGGTAGAGGTAGAGAGAGGGAGGTAGAGAGGTAGAGAGAGGGAGGTAGAGAGAGAGAGAGAGAGGTAGAGAGAGAGAGGTAGAGAGAGAGAGAGAGAGGTAGAGAGAGAGGTAGAGGTAGAGAGAGAGAGGTAGAGAGAGGGAGGTAGAGAGAGGGAGAGAGAGGTAGAGAGAGAGAGGTAGAGAGAGAGAGGTAGAGAGAGAGAGGTAGAGAGAGGGAGAGAGAGAGAGGTAGAGAGGTAGAGAGGTAGAGAGAGGTAGAGAGAGAGGTAGAGAGAGGGAGAGAGAGAGAGGTAGAGAGGTAGAGAGGTAGAGAGAGGTAGAGAGAGAGGTAGAGGGAGAGAGAGAGAGGTGGGTAGAGGTAGAGGTAGAGAGTCATTGGGGAACTGGTGATGTAAATGTGAATGCTGACTGAAATTTGAGTGTCTGTACTGTTTCCTATGGGACTTCATAACGCCGAGACTTGAAAGAACTACATTTGTCTGCCGAAGACACTGATGATGTCAATCACAGCACGATAATCTGTGTGACAGATCGTGGAGATTTCCCTGAGATTTATCAACCCATAAGTCTTTGAAACATTTTTCTATGTCCCTAAGATCAACTGAAAAAAAAAGTCACCACGTCCAGAGGGACCAGTAAGGAAACGTTTGAAATTGAAGTTTGAATGTATTGTCTGTTTCCTCTATAATGATCCCTTATCGATCTTTTCCCCTGTTCTCATGTGTCAATATCGTCCTGTTGCATTCCTCATTGTGATGGAATGGGTGCTCAAGCGAGAAGCTTTGGGTATAGGTAACGTCACGAGTAATGCCGTCTTGCATCATTGAGGCCGTCGGTAGGATGTATCCTTCACCTTCAGGAGGATACGCTGGAGTCTGAGGACGTTCACCTGTATAAAGACTCGATACATAATGACACCAAGTGTTATTGCACTACATGTCTATGGTATTACCATGTAAATACAAGGCTATGACTATGTGAACGACATGAAGCTAAGGGTCACACTTCAGAATAGGGGACATATATAGAGGTACTATGGTATTACCATGAAAATACAAGGCTATGACTATGTGAACGACATGAAGCTAAGGGTCACACTTCAGAATAGGGGACATATATAGAGGTACTATGGTATTACCATGTAAATACAAGGCTATGACTATGTGAACGACATGAAGCTAAGGGTCACACTTCAGAATAGGGGACATATATAGAGGTACTATGGTATTACCATGTAAATACAAGGCTATGACTATGTGAACGACATGAAGCTAAGGGTCACACTTCAGAATAGGGGACATATATAGAGGTACTATGGTATTACCATGTAAATACAAGGCTATGACTATGTGAACGACATGAAGCTAAGGGTCACACTTCAGAATAGGGGACATATATAGAGGTACTATGCCCTTAATGTGAGACAGCTGACTAAGAGTCTACTTCTTGTGTAACTTGATCTTTATTAAGTTTAAATATGTCTTTCATATAGCTAATAATGAGGTTATTAAGGATAATAATAAGGTTATTACGGATATTAATAATAATAACGAGGTTATTAAGGATAATAATAATAATAATAATGTTATTAAGGATAATAATAATAATAAGGTTATTAAGGATAATAATAATAATAATGAGGTTATTAAGGATAATAATAATAATAATGAGGTTATTAAGGATAATAATAATAATAAGGTTATTAAGGATAATAATAATAATAATAATGTTATTAAGGATAATAATAATAATAATGAGGTTATTAAGGATAATAATAATAATAATGAGGTTATTAAGGATAATAATAATAATAATGAGGTTATTAAGGATAATAATAATAATGAGGTTATTAAGGATAATAATAATAATAATGAGGTTATTAAGGATAATAATAATAATAATGAGGTTATTAAGGATAATAATAATCATAATAATAATGACGTTATTAAGGATAATAATAATAATAATAATAATGAGGTTATTAAGGATAATAATAATAATAATAATGAGGTTATTAAGGATAATAATAATAATAATGAGGTTATTAAGGATAATAATAATAATAATAATAATAATGAGGTTATTAAGGATAATAATCCGGTTATTAAAGATAATAATTATAATGAGGTTATTAAGGATAATAATAATAATAATAATAATAATAATGAGGTTATTAAGGATAATAATAACAATAATAATGAGGTTATTAAGGATAATAATCAGGTTATCAAGGATAATAATGTTATTAAGGACAATAATAATAATAATGAGGTTATTAAGGATAATAATGAGGTTATTAAGGATAATAATAATAATATGGTTATTAAGGATAATAATAAGGTTATTAAGGATAATAATAATAATAATAATATGGTTATTAAGGATAATAATAATAATAAGGTTATTAAGGATAATAATGAGGTTATTAAGGATAATAATAATAATATGGTTATTAAGGATAATAATAAGGTTATTAAGGATAACAATAATAACAAGGTTATTAAGGATAATAATAATAATAATAATAATAATGAGGTTATTAAGGATAATAATGAGGTTATTAAGGATGGACCAGTACTATAATGTCTTATAATCTAGGCTGTATCACATCTGGCTGTGGTTGGGAGTCCCGGAAGGCGGCGCACAATTGGCCCAGCGTCGTCCGGGGTAGGTACGTCATTGTAAAATAAATTAACAGGTGTTCCTTCTTAAAAGTACATTTGTGGAATTTCTTTCCTTCTTAATGCGTTTGAGCCAATCAGTTGTGTTGTGACAAGGTAGGGGTGGTATACAGAAGATAGCCCTATTTGGTAAAAGACCAAGTCCATATTATGGCAAGAACAGCTCAAATAAGCAAAGAGAAACAACAGTCCATCATTACTTTAAGACAGGAAGGTCACTCAATCCGTAAAATGTCAAGAACTTTGAAAGTTTCTTCAAGTGCAGTTGCAAAAACCATCAAGTGCTATGATGAAACAGGCTCTCATGAGGACCGCCACAGGAAAGGAAGACCCAGAGTTACCTCTGCTGCAGAGGATAAGTTCATTAGAGTTACCAGCCTCAGAAATTGCAGCCTAAATGAATGTTTCACAGAGTTCAAGTAACAGACACATCTCAACATCAACTCTTCAGAGGAGACTGTGTGAATCAGGCCTTCATGGTCAAAGTGCTGCAAAGAAACCACTACTAAAGGACACCAATAAGAAGAAGAGACTTGCTTGGGCCAAGAAACACGAGCAATGGACATTAGACCGGTGGAAATCTGCCCTTTGGTCTGGAGTCCAAATTGGAGATTTTTGGTTCCAACCGCCGTGTCTTTGTGAGACGCGGTGTGGGTGAACGGATGATCTCAGCATGTGTATTTCCCACCATGAAGCATGGAGGAGGAGGTGTTATGGTGTGGGGGTGCTTTGCTGGTGACACTGTCTGTGATTTATTTTGAATTGAAGGCACACTTAACCAGCATGGCTACAACAGCAATCTGCAGCGTTACGCCATCCCATCATTTGTTTTTCAACAGGACAATGACCCAACACACCTCCAGGCTGTGTAAGTGCTATTTGACCAAGAAGGAAAGTGATGGGGTGCTGCATCAGAGGAAAAGGCCTCCACAATCCACCAACCTCAACCAAATTGAGATGTTTTGGGATGAGTCGGGCTGCAGAGTGAAGGAAAAGCAGCCAACAAATGCTCAGCATATGTGGGAACTCATTCAAGACTGTTGGAAAAGCATTCCAGGTGAAGCTGGTTGATAGAATGTCAAGAGTGTGCAAAGCTGTCATCAAGGCAAACGGTGGCTATTTGAAGAATCTCAAATATAAAATATATTTTGATTTGTTTAACACTTTTTTTGGTCCCTACATGATTCCATATGTGTTATTTCATAATTTTGATGTCTTCACTATTATTATACAATGTAGAAAATAGTAAAAAATAAAGAAAAACCCTTGAATGAGTAGGTGTTGTAAAACTTTTACTGGATAAGACCAAAACAGAGCAGGCAGTATTTGGCTATGGTACGATACTAACCCTAGCCCTAGGGGTTGACAACAAACAAACCAAAACAAGATAGGTAAGTGAGGTCAAAACGAGGGGAAGAGAGGAGAGGAGTGGGGAAGGGAGGAGAGGAGGAGAGAAGAGGAGAAGGGAGGAGAGGAGAGAAGAGGGGAAGGGAGGAGAGGAGAGAAGAGGGGAAGAGAGGAGAGGAGTGGGGAAGGGAGGAGAGGAGGAGAGAAGAGGAGAAGGGAGGAGAGGAGAGAAGAGGGGAAGGGAAGGGAGGAGATGACAGGAGAAAGGGGGGAGAGAAGAGGGGAAGGAAGGAGAGAAGAAGGGAGGAGAGCAGAGGGGAAGGGAAGAGAGGACAGGAGAAAGGAGGAGAAAAGAGGGGAAGGGAGGAGAGAACAGGAGAGGGGAGGGGAGGAAAAGGGAGAAGATCGGAATACAGGAGAGTAGAGGGGAACAGAGGATAGGTGAGGAGAGGGGAGGGGAAGAGAGGAGGGGAGGGGAAAGGAGAAGAGAAGAAGAGGAGTGTTGGTTACAGTCCAGAGGAGTGTTACAGTCCAGAGGAGTGTTGGTTACAGTCCAGAGGAGTGATGGTTACAGTCCAGAGGAGTGATGGTTACAGTCCAGAGGAGTGATGGTTACAGTCCAGAGGAGTGTTACAGTCCAGAGGAGTGATGGTACCAGTCCAGAGGAGTGATGGTTACAGTCCAGAGGAGTGATGGTACCAGTGCAGAGGAGTGATGGTTACAGTCCAGAGGAGTGATGGTTACAGTCCAGAGGAGTGATGGTTACAGTCCAGAGGAGTGTTACAGTCCAGAGGAGTGATGGTTACAGTCCAGAGGAGTGATGGTACCAGTCCAGAGGAGTGATGGTACCAGTCCAGAGGAGTGATGGCTACAGTCCAGAGGAGTGATGGTACCAGTCCAGAGGAGTGATGGTACCAGTCCAGAGGAGTGATGGTTACAGTCCAGAGGAGTGATGGTTACAGTCCAGAGGAGTGATGGTTACAGTCCAGAGGAGTGATGGTTACAGTCCAGAGGAGTGATGGTACCAGTCCAGAGGAGTGATGGTTACAGTCCAGAGGAGTGATGGTTACAGTCCAGAGGAGTGATGGTTACAGTCCAGAGGAGTGATGGTACCAGTCCAGAGGAGTGATGGTTACAGTCCAGAGGAGTGATGGTACCAGTCCAGAGGAGTGATGGTACCAGTCCAGAGGAGTGATGGTTACAGTCCAGAGGAGTGATGGTACCAGTCCAGAGGAGTGATGGTTACAGTCCAGAGGAGTGATGGTTACAGTCCAGAGGAGTGATGGTTACAGTCCAGAGGAGTGATGGTTACAGTCCAGAGGAGTGATGGTACCAGTCCAGAGGAGTGATGGTTACAGTCCAGAGGAGTGATGGTACCAGTCCAGAGGAGTGATGGTACCAGTCCAGAGGAGTGATGGTTACAGTCCAGAGGAGTGATGGTTACAGTCCAGAGGAGTGATGGTTACAGTCCAGAGGAGTGATGGTACCAGTCCAGAGGAGTGATGGTTACAGTCCAGAGGAGTGATGGTACCAGTCCAGAGGAGTGATGGTTACAGTCCAGAGGAGTGATGGTTACAGTCCAGAGGAGTGATGGTACCAGTCCAGAGGAGTGATGGTACCAGTCCAGAGGAGTGATGGTTACAGTCCAGAGGAGTGATGGTTACAGTCCAGAGGAGTGATGGTTACAGTCCAGAGGAGTGATGGTTACAGTCCAGAGGAGTGATGGTACCAGTCCAGAGGAGTGATGGTTACAGTCCAGAGGAGTGATGGTTACAGTCCAGAGGAGTGATGGTTACAGTCCAGAGGAGTGATGGTACCAGTCCAGAGGAGTGATGGTACCAGTCCAGAGGAGTGATGGTACCAGTCCAGAGGAGTGATGGTTACAGTCCAGAGGAGTGATGGTACCAGTCCAGAGGAGTGTTACAGTCCAGAGGAGTGATGGTACCAGTCCAGAGGAGTGATGGTACCAGTCCAGAGGAGTGATGGTTACAGTCCAGAGGAGTGATGGTACCAGTCCAGAGGAGTGATGGTTACAGTCCAGAGGAGTGATGGTTACAGTCCAGAGGAGTGATGGTTACAGTCCAGAGGTGTTACAGTCCAGAGGAGTGATGGTTACAGTCCAGAGGAGTGATGGTACCAGTCCAGAGGAGTGATGGTACCAGTCCAGAGGAGTGATGGTTACAGTCCAGAGGAGTGATGGTACCAGTCCAGAGGAGTGATGGTTACAGTCCAGAGGAGTGATGGTTACAGTCCAGAGGAGTGATGGTACCAGTCCAGAGGAGTGATGGTTACAGTCCAGAGGAGTGATGGTTACAGTCCAGAGGAGTGATGGTACCAGTCCAGAGGAGTGATGGTACCAGTCCAGAGGAGTGATGGTTACAGTCCAGAGGAGTGATGGTTACAGTCCAGAGGAGTGATGGTACCAGTCCAGAGGAGTGTTACAGTCCAGAGGAGTGATGGTACCAGTCCAGAGGAGTGATGGTTACAGTCCAGAGGAGTGATGGTACCAGTCCAGAGGAGTGATGGTTACAGTCCAGAGGAGTGATGGTTACAGTCCAGAGGAGTGATGGTTACAGTCCAGAGGAGTGATGGTTACAGTCCAGAGGTGTTACAGTCCAGAGGAGTGATGGTTACAGTCCAGAGGAGTGATGGTACCAGTCCAGAGGAGTGATGGTACCAGTCCAGAGGAGTGATGGTTACAGTCCAGAGGAGTGATGGTTACAGTCCAGAGGAGTGATGGTTACAGTCCAGAGGAGTGTTACAGTCCAGAGGAGTGATGGTTACAGTCCAGAGGAGTGATGGTACCAGTCCAGAGGAGTGATGGTACCAGTCCAGAGGAGTGATGGTTACAGTCCAGAGGAGTGATGGTTACAGTCCAGAGGAGTGATGGTACCAGTCCAGAGGAGTGATGGTTACAGTCCAGAGGAGTGATGGTTACAGTCCAGAGGAGTGATGGTTACAGTCCAGAGGAGTGATGGTTACAGTCCAGAGGAGTAATGGTTACAGTCCAGAGGAGTGATGGTTACAGTCCAGAGGAGTGATGGTTACAGTCCAGAGGAGTGATGGTACCAGTCCAGAGGAGTGATGGTTACAGTCCAGAGGAGTGATGGTACCAGTCCAGAGGAGTGATGGTTACAGTCCAGAGGAGTGATGGTTACAGTCCAGAGGAGTGATGGTTACAGTCCAGAGGAGTGATGGTACCAGTCCAGAGGAGTGATGGTTACAGTCCAGAGGAGTGATGGTACCAGTCCAGAGGAATGATGGTTACAGTCCAGAGGAGTGATGGTTACAGTCCAGAGGAGTGATGGTACCAGTCCAGAGGAGTGATGGTACCAGTCCAGAGGAGTGATGGTACCAGTCCAGAGGAGTGATGGTTACAGTCCAGAGGAGTGATGGTACTAGTCCAGAGGAGTGATGGTACCAGTCCAGAGGAGTGATGGTTACAGTCCAGAGGAAAATCAAGCCTTCAACATCTCTGGGTCCACATTTGGTTTCAGTAAAACTGTCATTCTCACAAAAATAATGTTTTCACTCTGAAACCTGTTAACCTGTTTTGAATAACGTCAGTAATTGTTGTGTTGAATGTAGAGGTTAATTTAGCACAGAACAAGGCCTCTTCTGGTTGGCTGTCCCTCCCCCCTCTATTCCTCTAGGTCCTGACTGACTCTGCTGAGAAATGAGGAGGAGGAGGAGGAGGAGGAGGGGGGTTGAGGAGTGTGAGGTGGAAGAGGAAGGGGTGGGGACGAAGAAGGGGGGGGGAGGGAGGGTGGAGGAAGAATGTACAGGGTCGCCTCCAAACCAACACTCCTTCAACCTACTTGGCTCAAACCTTCGACTCCATATATACACACACACACACACACACACACACACACACACACACACACACACACACACACACCACACACACACACACACACACACACACACACACACACACACACACACACACACACACACAGCGACGGAAGAGGTGAAAGGACACAGTGCTTTTAGACACTCCACACTGTAATTCTGACCTTGACTTCATTCCCTCATAATGTCAGCACCTTTACGCGAGATTAAACAATAAAGAAAGCATGAACGATGTCTAGCCAGTTGGACAGAATCTCCTTCCATTTTTCTAATGGAAATAACAGCATTCAGTCATTTACAACATGATAATAGTTATTGGTCACAGCTCGATAAATGAGTAACTTGATTGAGAGTTATTGGTAAACAGTTAGATAAATGAGTAACTTGATTGAGAGTTATTGGTAAACAGTTAGATAAATGAGTAATCCATTTGGATAAGGGAATCTTCTTTTAGATCTATTTTACCTTTTTTATCGCTGGAGACAAATGTGAAACCAGTGATATGGCGAGGCTTCTGTAGCCAATGCTAGAGGCTTCTGTAGCCGTGCTATAGGCTTCTGTAGCCAAGCTATAAGCATCTGTAGCCATGCTATAGGCTTCTGTAGCCATGCTAAAGGCTTCTGTAGCCGTGTTATAAGCATCTGTAGCCAAGCTATAAGCTTCTGTAGCCATTCTATAGGCTTCTGTAGCCAAGCTAGAGGCTTCTGTAACCATTCTATTGGCTTCTGTAGCCATGCTATAAGCATCTGTAGCCGTGCTAAAGGCTTCTGTAGCCATGTTATAAGCATCTGTAGCCGTGCTATAGGGTTATGTAGCCAAGCTAGAGGCTTCTGTTGCCGTGCTATAGGCTTCTGTAGCCAAGCTATAGGCTTCTGTAGCCGTGCTATAGGCTTCTGTAGCCAAGCTATAAGCATCTGTAGCCATGCTATAGGCTTCTGTAGCCGTGCTATAGGCTTCTGTGGCCAATGCTAGAGGCTTCTGTAGGCAAGCTAGAGGCTTCTGTAGCCATGCTAGAGGCTTATGTAGCCGTGCGATAGGCATCTGTAGCCAAGCTATAAGCATCTGTAGCCATGCTAGAGGCTTATGTAGCCATGCTATAGGCTTATGTAGCCGTGCTATAGGCTTCTGTAGCCATGCTATAGGCTTCTGTAGCCAAGCTAGAGGCTTCTGTAGCCAAGCTAGAGGCTTCTGTAGCCAAGCTATAGGCTTATGTAGCCGTGCTATAGGCTTCTGTAGCCATGCTATAGGCTTCTGTAGCCAAGCTAGAGGCTTCTGTAGCCAATCTATAGGCTTCTGTAGCTATGCGCAAATGACACTATTGCATCAAACCTACTGAGTTGATTTAAGATTTCTAGAATGTTTTAATTCATTCATTATATGCCCAGACTTTTCACAGTATTTTTTACCATTTGTATTGTGTTAAATATCCCTAATATTCTGACCCCGTTCTCTCCATGTATTCTAGTGAGTCTGTCGACAAAATTCAAATTAAAGGTACAAGGAATGTAAAGGAATTGCTTTAGATAAATGAATGAAAACACCACGAGAAAATCTGTCTGGCAGCAAGTGGGTGGGTTTTCAGTGGTTGAATTACATTTATTTTGTATGTGTCCTGCTTAACTTCCTGTGTTGTGTCCTGCGTAGCTTCCTGTGTTGTGTCCTGCGTAACTTCCTGTTTGTGTGTCCTGCGTAACTTCCTGTGTGTGTGTCCTGCGTAGCTTCCTGTGTTGTGTCCTGCGTAACTTCCTGTTTGTGTTTCTCCTGCCTAACTTCCCGTGTTTTTTCTGTCCTGCGTAGCTTCCTGTGTGTGTCCTGCGTAGCTTCCTGTGTGTGTGTCCTGAGTAACTTCCTGTTTGTGTGTCCTGCGTAACTTCCTATGTTGTGTCTTGCGTAGCTTCCTGTGTTGTGTCCTGCATAACTTCCTGTGTGTGTGTCCTGCGTAACTTCCTGTGTGTGTGTCCTGCGTAACTTCCTGTTTGTGTGTCCTGCGTAACTTCCTGTGTGTGTCTCCTGCGTAACTTCCTGTGTGTGTCTCCTGCGTAACTTCCTGTTTGTGTGTCCTGCGTAACTTCCTGTGTGTGTCCTGCATAACTTCCTGTGTGTGTGTCCTGCGTAACTTCCTGTGTGTGTCTCCTGCGTAGCTTCCTGTTTGTGTCTCCTGCATAGCTTCCTGTTTGTGTGTCTCCTGCATAGCTTCCTGTTTGTGTGTCTCCTGCATAGCTTCCTGTTTGTATGTCTCCTGCATAGCTTCCTGTTTGTGTGTCTCCTGCATAGCTTCCTGTTTGTGTGTCTCCTGTGTAGCTTCCTGTGTTGTGTCCTGCGTAGCTCCATGCCTGGATGGCAGGGGAGCTTGGCCCGTTCTCACTACCCTCTGTAGCACCTTACTGTCAGATGCCAAGCAGTTGCCGTACCAAGTGGTGATGCAGCCAGTCAAGATGCTCTCGATGGTGCAGTTGTAGAGGTCCATGCCAAATCTTTTCAGCCTCCTGAGGGGGAAGAGGTGTTGTCGTGCCTTCTTCACTCACAACCGTGTTGGTGTGTGGTGGACCATGTTAATTCTTAGTCTTTCCTCAAGTCTTAGCCAAGAAAGATTGGCATGCATAGTATTAATATTATCCCTTTGATTACAATGATGAGCAAGACGTGCTCTTTTCTGGACCAGCTGCAGCTTAACAAGGTCTTTCTTAGCAGCACTTGATCATATGACTGGACAATAATCAAGATTAGACAAAACTACAGCCTGTAGAACTTGCTTTGTGGAGTGTGGTGTCAAAAAAGCAGAGCATCTCAGCAGACCTCTCCCCATCTTTACAACCATTGAATCTATATGTTTTGACCATGACAGTTTACAATCTAAGGTAACACCAAGTAATTTAGTCTCTTCATCTTGCTCAACAGCCACACCATTCATTACCAGATTCAGCTGAGGTCTAGAACTTAGTTCAGGACCACTATATTAATGGCCAATCATTCCAAAACAGACTGCAACTCTTTGTTAAGGGTTTCAGTGACTTCATTAGCTGTGTTTGCTGACGCGTATATGGTTGAATCATCAGCGTACATGGACACACATGCTTTGTTTAATGCCTGTGGCAGGTCATTGGTAAAAATAGAAAAGAGTAGAGGGCCTAGAGAGCTGCCCTGCGGTACACCACAATTTACATGTTTAACATTAGAGAAGCTTCCTTTGAAGAAAACCCTTTGAGTTCAATTAGATAGATAGCTCTGAATCCACAATATGGCAGAGGTTGAAAAGCCATAACACATACGTTTCCTCAATAACAGGTTACGGTCAATAATATCAAAGGCTGCACTGACATCTAACAGTACAGCTCCCCACAATCTACTTATCATCAATTTCTTACAACCAATCATCAGTCATTTGTGTCAGTGCTGTACATGTTGAGTGCCCTTCTCTATAAGCATGCTGAAAGTCTGTTGTTAATTTGTTTACAGACAAGTAGCATTGCATTTTGTCAAACACAATTCTTTCCAACAGTTTGCTAAGAGCTGGCAGCTGATTGGTCTGCTGTTAGAACCAGTAGGCTGCTTTTACCACTCTTGGGTAGCGGAATGATTTTGGCTTCCCTCCAGGCCTGAGGACAAAGACTTTCCTCTAGGCTCAGATGAAAGATATGACAGATAGGAGTGGCTATAGAGTCAGCTACCATCCTCAGTAGCTTTCCATCTAAGTTGTCAATGCCAGAAGGTTTGTCATTATTGATCGATAGCAATACATTTTCCACCTCTCCCACACTAACTTTACAAAATTCAAACTCTCAAAGCTTTTCTTTCAGTATGGCTCACTGTTCGTTGTTGGCATTTCCTGCCTAAGTTTGTCCACTTTGCCAATTAAGTAATCATTAAAATAATTGGCAACATAAAATGGTTTTCTGACGAATAAGCCATCTGATTCGATGGAAGATGGAGTTGAATTTGTCTTTCTGGACATAATTTCATTTCAAGTACTCCCAACGTTTTTTCCATCGTTCTTTATATCATTGATCTTGACTTCATAATACAGTTTCTTCTTCTTTGTGTTGAGTTTAGTCATATAATTTCTCAATTTGTAGTAAGTCAGCCAGTCAGATGTGCAGCCAGACTTATTAGCCACTCCTTTAGCCCCCATCTCTTTCAACCATACAGTTTTTCAGTTCCTCATCAATCCATGGAGCCTTAACAGTTCTAACGGTCAGTTCCTCATCAATCCATGGAGCCTTAACAGTTCTAACGGTCAGTTCCTCATCAATCCATGGAGCCTTAACAGTTCTAACGGTCAGTTCCTCATCGATCCGTGGAGCCTTAACAGTTCTAACGGTCAGTTCCTCATCGATCCGTGGAGCCTTAACAGTTCTAACGGTCAGTTCCTCATCAATCCATGGAGCCTTAACAGTTCTAACGGTCAGTTCCTCATCAATCCATGGAGCCTTAACAGTTCTAACGGTCAGTTCCTCATCGATCCGTGGAGCCTTAACAGTTCTAACGGTCAGTTCCTCATCAATCCATGGAGCCTTAACAGTTCTAACAGTCAGTTCCTCATCAATCCACGGAGCCTTAACAGTTCTAACGGTCAGTTCCTCATCAATCCACGGAGCCTTAACAGTTCTAACAGTCAGTTTCTTAACAGGTGCATGTTTATCAATAATTGGAAGAAGCAATTTCATAAATTCATCAAGTGCAGCGTCTGGATGCTCCTCATTAATCGCATCAGAACAAACAAATATTTTTAACATCATCCACATAAGAGTTACAGAAAAATTATACACTATTTTAGGCCCAACTGTTGGAACTTTGTCTTTCCTGGATATAGCCACTATATTGTGATCACTGCATCCAATGGGTACGGATCCAGCTTCAGAACAAAGTTCTACAGTATTAGTACAAATGTGATCGATACATGTGGATGATCTTGTTCCTGTAGTGTTTGTAACCACCCTGGTAGGTTGATTAATAACCTGAACCAGATTACAGGCACTGGTTACAGTCAGAAGCTTCCTCTTGAGCGGACAGCTTGATGAAAACCAGTCAATATTCAGGTCCCCAAGAAAGTCGACCACTCTGTTTACATCACATACACTATCAAGCATTTCACACATATGATTTAGATACTGACTGTTAGCACTTGGTGGCCTATAGCAACACCCCAAAAGAAAAGGCTTTAGATGTGCCAAGTGAACCTGCAACCACAACACTTCAATAACACTTGACATAAGATCTTCTCTAAGCATTACAGGGATATGGCTCTGAATATATACAGCAACACCTCCCCCATAAGCATTCCTGTCTCTTCTATAGATGTTATATCCTTGTATTGCTACTGATGTATCATCAAATGAATTATCTAAGTGAGTCTCAGAAATGGCTAATATATGAATGTTATCTGATGTTAGCAAGTTATTAATTTCATGAATCGTATTTCTAAAGCTACATATATTAATATGAGCTATTTTCAGCCCTTTCCTGGGTAGCTCATCAGAGATAGACATAATATGGAAAAGAGCAAACAAAGCAAGATAAAAAATAATATACATTTAGCAGTCCCCATTGGAGAACCCTTTGAACCCATTTTGGTTGCAGGTAGAACCCTTTTGGGGTCCATGTAGAATCAGTTGGGGGCCTACCGAGTGGCACAGTGGTCTAAGGCACTGCATCACAGTCCTAGCTGTGCCACTAGAGATCCTGGTTTGCGTCCAGGTTCTGTCGCAGCGCCCGCAACTGGGAGACCCACAGGGCAGCGCACAATTGGCCGGCAGGGATGTTCTTGTCCCCATTGCGCTCTAGCGACTCCTGTGGCGAGCTGGGTGCAATGCACGCTGACACAGTCACCAGGTGTACGTGTTTCCTCTGACACATTGGTTCAGCTGGCTTCCGGGTTATGCGGGCCATTGTGTCAAGAAGCTTGGCTGGGTTGTGATTCGGGGGGGACGAACGGCTCTCAAAGTTTTCCTCTCCTGAGTTCGTACGGGAGTTGCAGAGACAAGACTGTAACTACCAATTGGATACCACGGAATTGGGGAGAAAAAAAAGGGGTAAAAGTAAAAAATGTATAAATAAAAAAATAATATATATATTTAAAAATAATCCGTTGGTGTCTGAAGAAGATATTCATTCCTCTCAAGTTCTTGACTCTTTCCAGAACAGCTACCTGGTCCTTGAACCTCAAGAACTTGACCACTAATCGGCCTGGACCTGTCACCTGGGTCGGTGGTGGGTGTTATTACAGTTCTGTGGGCGCGCTCCACCTCAATCTTCCTGTTGGCCCATCTTCAATTTCTCAGAGATCTTTTCCCTCAGAACAACATTGCAGAATCTCCATATGAGACGAAGTTTGAGATTCTGCAATGTTGTTCTGTCTTACAACAAAAACAAAGGGAAGGGATCTAGACAGCCACAAGCCCGCTAGCTTGAGAGGTAGCTAGCCAATCAGCTCCTCAGATTCGGCCTTGGTTGGCAGGATCACTGGACAAATAGTATCAGTCCCAGCAACTGATGCCGACCGCGTCGCGGGATCCAAACTCAAAAGGTAGCTAGCAAGTAACCACATTTTTTTTCTATAGACTTTCCAAAACAACAAACTTTCCAAAACAACAAACCGGGCTCTCCCTCGTTCCACATTCAACAGGAAGTACAGACTTCTGGTAGCACTGAGCTGTTGTTATATCAGACTGGATATTACTGAGAGATGTTATATCAGACAGGACATTACTGAGAGATGTTATATCAGACAGGACATTACTGAGAGATGTTATATCAGACAGGACATTACTGAGAGATGTTATATCAGACTGGATATTACTGAGAGCTGTTGTTATATCAGACTGGATATTACTGAGAGATGTTGTTATATCAGACTGGATATTACTGAGAGATGTTGTTATATCAGACTGGATATTACTGAGAGATGTTATATCAGACAGGACATTACTGAGAGATGTTATATCAGACAGGATATTACTGAGAGATGTTGTTATATCAGACTGGATATTACTGAGAGCTGTTGTTATATCAGACTGGATATTACTGAGAGATGTTATATCAGACAGGACATTACTGAGAGATGTTGTTATATCAGACAGGATATTACTGAGAGCTGGGAATGTCTGTGGTTTCTGAATGGGTGTGTGTGGGGTGGGGTGGGGTGGGGGGTCTTAGCTGAAATGTGGATGCAAAGTGAATCAGTTACTGACCAAAAGCCCTGAGCCGTGTTCAGAAACATCCTTTCCTCTTTCTTCTTCGGCACTTGTGTAGATCTGAAAGTACTGCTTGGATAGGTGTAAGTAATATGGTAGATGTCCCATCTGATCTCAGTTCCATTGGGCCATCTAATCTAGAGGGAATTCAGTTCCATTGGGCCATCTTATCTAGAGGGAATTCAGTTCCATTGGGCCATCTTATCTAGAGGGAATTCAGTTCCACTGGGCCATCTCATCTAGAGGGAATTAAGTTCCATTGGGCCATCTCATCTAGAGGGCATTCAGTTCCATTGGGCCATCTAATCTAGAGGGTATTCAGTTCCATTGGGCCATCTCATCTAGAGGGCATTCAGTTCCATTGGGCCATCTAATCTAGAGGGAATTCAGTTCCATTGGGCCATCTCATCTAGAGGGCATTCAGTTCCATTGGGCCATCTCATCTAGAGGGCATTCAGTTCCATTGGGCCATCTAATCTAGAGGGCATTCAGTTCCATTGGGCCATCTCATCTAGAGGGAATTCAGTTCCATTGGGCCATCTTATCTAGAGGGCATTCAGTTCCATTGGGCCATCTTATCTAGAGGGCATTCAGTTCCATTGGGCCATCTCATCTAGAAGGCATTCAGTTCCACTGGGCCATCTCATCTAGAGGGCATTCAGTTCCATTGGGCCATCTCATCTAGAGGGCATTCAGTTCCATTGGGCCATCTCATCTAGAGGGCACTCAGTTCCATTGGGCCATCTCATCTAGAGGGCATTCAGTTCCACTGGGCCATCTCATCTAGAGGGCATTCAGTTCCATTGGGCCATCTCATCTAGAGGGCATTCAGTTCCATTGGGCCATCTCATCTAGAGGGCATTCAGTTCCATTGGGCCATCTCATCTAGAGGGCATTCAGTTCCATTGGGCCATCTCATCTAGAGGGCATTCAGTTCCATTGGGCCATCTCATCTAGAGGGCATTCAGTTCCACTGGGCCATCTCATCTAGAGGGCATTCAGTTCCATTGGGCCATTTCAAGACAGAACAACATTGCAGAATCAATTTAATAAGGGGCTGTATTGGCATGGGAATTATATGTTAACATTGCCAAAGCAAGTGAAGTAGACAATAAATAAAGTTAAATAAAAAATAAAAATGAATAGTAAACATTACACTCACAAAAATTCCAAAAGTATTAGTAAATAGTTAAAGTACAAAAGGGACTCAACATTAATATGGGCTGTATTTACAATGGTGTTTGTTCTTCACCGTGGCAACAGGTCACAAATCTTTCTGCTGTGATGGAACACTGTGGTATTTCACCCAGTAGATATGAGAGTTTATCAAAATTGGGATTGTTTTCGAATTCTTTGTGGATCTGTGTAATCTGAGGGAAATATGTGTCTCTAATATGGTCATACATTTGGCAGGAGGTTAGGAAGTGCAGCTCAGATTCCACCTCATTTTGTGGGCAGTGTTGCACATAGCCTGTCTTATCTTGAGAGTCAGGTCTGCCTACGGCGGCCTTTCTCAATAGCAAGGCTATGCTCACTGAGTCTGTACATAGTCAAAGCTTTCCTTAAGTTTGGGTCAGTCCCAGTGGTCAGGTATTCTGCCACTGTGTTCTCTCTGTTTAGGGCCAAATAGCATTCTAGTTTGCTCTGTTTTTTTTGTTAATTCTTTGCAATGTGTCAAGTAATTATCTTTTTTGTTTCTCATGATTTGGTTGGGTCTAATAGTGTTGGTGTCCTGGGGCTCAGTGGGGTCTGTTTGTGTTTGTGAACAGAGCCCCGGGACCTCTCTCTGTCTCTCTCTATCTCTCTCTCTCTCTCTCTCTCTCTCTCTCTCTCTCTCTGTCTCTCTCTGTGTCTCTCTCTCTCTCTCTCTCTGTGTCTCTCTCTCTCTCTCTCTCTCTCTCTCTCTCTCTCTCTCTCTCTCTCTGTCTCTGTCTCTGTCTCTCTCTCTTTCTCTCTCTCTCTCTCTCTCTCTCTCTCTCTCACAATGTGAAAATAATTGTAGTATGAATAGTAGGGGAAGAAAAAAAAAAAAGATAAATATAGGTGGTATTTACAATGTTGTTTGTGTCCCACTGGTTGCTTTTTTCTTGTGGCAACAGGCTTCTAATACCTTGTCCTATTTTGCGCAACAGATATTTGTCAATGTTTGATTTGTTTTCTAATTCTTAATCTCTTTGATTTGTGGGTCTGTGTAATCTGAGGGAAATAAGTGTCTCTAATATGGTCATACATTTGGCAGGAGGTTTAGGAAGTGGTTTCTCTCTCTGTCATTCTCTTAATTCAATTTAAAGGGCTTTATCGGCATAGGAAACATATGTTAACATCGCCAAAGCAAGTGAAATAGATAATACATTAAACTGAAGTAAACAATAAAAGATTAACAGTAAACATTACACAAAGTTCCAAACTAAAAAAATACATTTCAAATGTCATATTATGTACAGTTAAAGTGGGAAGTTTACATCCACTTAGGTTGGAGTCATTAAAACTCGTTTTTCAACCACTCCACAAATTTCTTGTTAGCAAACTATAGTTTTGGCAAGTCGGTTAGGACATCTACTTTGTGCATGACACAAGTAATTTTTCCAACAATTGTTTACAGACAGATTATTTCACTTATAAGTCACTGTATCACAATTCCATTGGGTCAGAAGTTTACATACACTAAGTTGACTGTGCTTTTAAACAGCTTGGAAAATTCCAGAAAATGATGTCATGGCTTTAGAAGCTTCTGATAGGCTAATTGACATCATTTGAGTCAATTGGAGGTGTACCTGTGGATGTATTTCAAGGCCTACCTTCGAACTCAGTGCCTCTTTGCTTGACATCATGGGAAAATCAAAAGAAATCAGCCAAGACCTCAGAAAAACAATTGTAGACCTCCACAAGTCTGGTTCATCCTTGGGAGCAATTTCCAAATGCCTGAAGGTACCACGCCCATCTGTACAAACAATAGTACAAACAATAGTACGCAAGTATAAACACCATGGGACCACGCAGCCGTCATACCGCTCAGGAAGGAGACGCATTTTGTCTCCTAGAGATGAACGTACTTTGGTGTGAAAAGTGCAAATCAATCCCAGAACAACAGCAAAGGACCTTGAGAAGATGCTGGAGGAAACAGGTAAAAAAGTATCTACATCCACAGTAAAACGAGTCCTATACTGACATAACCTGAAAGGCCGCTCAGCAAGGAAGAAGCCACTGCTCCAAAACCGGCATAAGAAAGCCAGACTACGGTTTGCAACTGCACACGGGGACAAAGATTGTACTTTTCGGAGAAACGTCCTCTGGTCTGATGAAACAAAAATAGAACTGTTTGGTAACAATGACCATCGTTATGTTTGGAGGAAAAAGGGGGAGGCTTGCAAGCCGAAGAACACCATCCCAACCGTGAAGCACGGGGGTGGCAGCATCATGTTGTGGGGGTGCTTTGCTGCAGGAGGGCCTGGTGCACTTCACAAAATAGATGGCTTCATGAGGCAGGAAAATTATGTGGATATATTGAAGCAACATCTCAAGGCATCAGTCAGGAAGTTAAAGCTTGGTCGCAAATGGGTCTTCCAAATGGACAATGACCCCAAGCATACTTCCAAAGTTGTAGCAAAATGGCTTAAGGACGACAAAGTCAAGGTATTGGAGTGGCCATCACAAAGCCCTGACTGTTCAGTGTTCTACCTCTGCTGTTCCCCGTTCTCCCTCTGCTGTTTCCCGTTCTCCCTCTGCTGTTCACCATTCTCCCTCTGCTGTTCCCCATTCTACCTCTGCTGTTAAGTGTTCTACCTCTGCTGTTCACCGTTCTACCTCTGCTGTTCAGTGTTCTACCTCTGCTGTTCCCCATTCTACCTCTGCTGTTCAGTGTTCTCCCTCTGCTGTTCCCCTTTCTCCCTCTGCTGTTCAGTGTTCTACCTCTGCTGTTCAGTGTTCTACCTCTGCTGTTCCCCGTTCTCCCTCTGCTGTTCAGTGTTCTACCTCTGCTGTTCCCCGTTCTACCTCTGCTGTTCAGTGTTCTACCTCTGCTGTTCAGTGTTCTACCTCTGCTGTTCCCCGTTCTCCCTCTGCTGTTCCCCGTTCTACCTCTGCTGTTCAGTGTTCTACCTCTGCTGTTCCCCGTTCTCCCTCTGCTGTTCCCCGTTCTCCCTCTGCTGTTCAGTGTTCTACCTCTGCTGTTCCCTGTTCTACCTCTGCTGTTCAGTGTTCTACCTCTGCTGTTCAGTGTTCTCCCTCTGCTGTTCAGTGTTCTACCTCTGCTGTTCAGTGTTCTCCCTCTGCTGTTCAGTGTTCTACCTCTGCTGTTCAGTGTTCTACCTCTGCTGTTCAGTGTTCTCCCTCTGCTGTTCAGTGTTCTACCTCTGCTGTTCCCCGTTCTACCTCTGCTGTTCAGTGTTCTACCTCTGCTGTTCCCCGTTCTACCTCTGCTGTTCCCCGTTCTACCTCTGCTGTTCCCCGTTCTACCTCTGCTGTTCAGTGTTCTCCCTCTGCTGTTCCCCGTTCTACCTCTGCTGTTCAGTGTTCTCCCTCTGCTGTTCCCCGTTCTACCTCTGCTGTTCAGTGTTCTACCTCTGCTGTTCCCCGTTCTCCCTCTGCTGTTCCCCGTTCTACCTCTGCTGTTCAGTGTTCTACCTCTGCTGTTCCCCGTTCTACCTCTGCTGTTCCCCGTTCTACCTCTGCTGTTCCCCGTTCTACCTCTGCTGTTCAGTGTTCTCCCTCTGCTGTTCCCCGTTCTACCTCTGCTGTTCAGTGTTCTCCCTCTGCTGTTCCCCGTTCTACCTCTGCTGTTCAGTGTTCTACCTCTGCTGTTCCCCGTTCTCCCTCTGCTGTTCCCCGTTCTACCTCTGCTGTTCAGTGTTCTACCTCTGCTGTTCCCCGTTCTACCTCTGCTGTTCCCCGTTCTACCTCTGCTGTTCCCCGTTCTACCTCTGCTGTTCCCCGTTCTACCTCTGCTGTTCCCCGTTCTACCTCTGCTGTTCAGTGTTCTCCCTCTGCTCTGCACCACCTTGCAGGATGTTTGCTAATGGGGGGCTAGGGAGTGTGAGGTGGTGTGTCATTAAGCTGTGAGAGCAGAAGAGAGAGGAGAAGCAGAGGGAAAGCAGTGGCGAAACAGAGCCGCTGCCGCCCCTTTAAATCCCTGAAGCAAAATAATGACATCACTCTGCGTGAGAGTTAATGTGTGTTGATGGCGTGAAGGCCTAGGGTCACCGGCTGCTCATAGGTTGTCAGGGAGCTGAACGCTGAATGGTATATTAATATGGTATGTATGGTATATGGTATATTAATATGGTATGTATGGTATATGGTATATTAATATGGTATGTATGGTATATGGTATGTTAATATGGTATGTATGGTATATTAATATGGTATGTATGGTATATGGTATATTAATATGGTATGTATGGTATATGGTATATTAATATGGTATGTATGGTATATGGTATATTAATATGGTATGTATGGTATATGGTATATTAATATGGTATGTATGGTATATGGTATGTTAATATGGTATGTATGGTATATGGTATATTAATATGTCCTGAGTGGCTCAGTTGGTTAGAGCGTGTCACTAACTATGCTGGGGTCCGGGGAGTGATTTCTATAGGGACTAATTAAATGTGTTCACTCACTGTACTACTCCACAGTACATCTTAAGTTTGCATATCTCTCTCCCTCCTTCCCCCTCTCCCTCTCTCCCTCCCTCCCCCTCTCCCCCTCTCCCTCTCTCTCTCTCTCTCTCCCTCCTTCCCCCTCTCCCTCTCTCTCTCTCTCTCTCTCCCTCCCTCCCCCTCTCCCTCTCTCTCTCCCTCCCTCCCCCTCTCCCTCTCTCTCTCCCTCCTTCCCCCTCTCCCCCTCTCCCTCTCTCTCTCCCTCCCTCCCCCTCTCCCCCTCTCCCTCTCTCTCTCTCTCTCGCTCTCCATCTCTCTCTCTCCCCTCCCTCTCTCTCTCCCCCTCTCCCTCCCTCCCTCCCTCCCTCCCTCCCTCCCTCCCTCCCTCCCTCCCTCCCTCCCTCCCTCCCTCCCTCCCTCTCCCTCCCTCCCTCCCCCTCTCCCTCTCTCTCTCCCTCCCTCCTACTCTCCCTCTCTCTCTCTCCCCCTCTCCCTCCCTCTCTCCCCCTCCCTCCCCCTCTCCCTCTCTCTCTCCCTCCCCCTCTCCCTCTCTCTCTCTCCCCTCCCTCCCTCTCTCCCCCTCTACCTCTCCCTCTCTCTCCCTCCCTCCTGCCCTGCCAGATGCTATTATGTATCCAGACATTTCCAAGTCTCTCCTAGTGTTGTAGTGTTATAGTGTAATAGTGTAATAGTGTTGTAGTGTTGTAGTGTAATAGTGTAATAGTGTAGTAGTGTTGTAGTGTAATAGTGTCATAGTGTCGTAGTGTAGTAGTGTAGTAGTGTTGTAGTGTAATAGTGTTATAGTGTAATAGTGTAATAGTGTAGTAGTGTAATAGTGTTATAGTGTAATAGTGTAATAGTGTTGTAGTGTAATAGTGTAATAGTGTTATAGTGTTATAGTGTTATAGTGTTATAGTGTAATAGTGTTGTAGTGTAATAGTGTTATAGTGTTATAGTGTTGTAGTGTTGTAGTGTTGTAGTGTTATAGTGTTGTAGTGTTATAGTGTAGTAGTGTAATAGTGTAATAGTGTTATAGTGTTGTAGTGTAATAGTGTTATAGTGTTGTAGTGTAATAGTGTTGTAGTGTAATAGTGTTGTAGTGTTATAGTGTTATAGTGTTGTAGTGTTATAGTGTTGTAGTGTTGTAGTGTAATAGTGTTATAGTGTTGTAGTGTAATAGTGTAGTAGTGTTGTAGTGTAGTAGTGTTGTAGTGTAGTAGTGTAGTAGTGTAATAGTGTAATAGTGTAATAGTGTTATAGTGTTATAGTGTTGTAGTGTAATAGTGTTGTAGTGTTGTAGTGTTGTAGTGTTATAGTGTTGTAGTGTAATAGTGTTGTAGTGTTGTAGTGTAATAGTGTTGTAGTGTTGTAGTGTTGTAGTGTAATAGTGTTATAGTGTTATAGTGTTATAGTGTTATAGTGTTGTAGTGTAATAGTGTAATAGTGTAGTAGTGTAGTAGTGTTATAGTGTTATAGTGTTATAGTGTAATAGTGTAATAGTGTAATAGTGTAATAGTGTAGTAGTGTAGTAGTGTAGTAGTGTTATAGTGTAGTAGTGTAATAGTGTAATAGTGTAGTAGTGTAGTAGTGTTGTAGTAGTGTAGTAGTGTAGTGGTGTAGTAGTGTAGTAGTGTAATAGTGTAGTAGTGTTGTAGTCTAGTGGTTAGAGTGTAGAGGTGGCAGGTTGCCTAGTGGTTAGAGTGTAGAGGTGGCAGGTTGCCTAGTGGTTAGAGTATAGAGGTGGCAGGTTGCCTAGTGGTTAGAGTGTAGAGGTGGCAGGTTGCCTAGTGGTTAGAGTGTAGAGGTGGCAGGTTGCCTAGTGGTTAGAGTGGAGAGGTGACAGGTTGCCTAGTGGTTAGAGTGGAGAGGTGGCAGGTAGCCTAGTGGTTAGAGTGTAGAGGTGGCAGGTAGCCTAGTGGTTAGAGTGTAGAGGTGGCAGGTAGCCTAGTGGTTAGAGTGTAGAGGTGGCAGGTAGCCTAGTGGTTAGAGTGTAGAGGTGGCAGGTAGCCTAGTGGTTAGAGTGTAGAGGTGGCAGGTAGCCTAGTGGTTAGAATGTTGGTCCAGTAACCAAAAGGTTTCTAGATCGAATCCCCGAGCTGACAAGGTAAAAATCTGTCGTTCTGCCCCTGTCGTTAGGCCATCATTGTAAATAAGAATTTGTTCTTAACTGACTTGCCTAGTTAAATAAAGGTTAAATAAAGGGTAAATGTTGATCTAAAAGTAATGTGAGATAATGTCTAGATGCTTTTTATAGTGGAAATCAAGTATATAAATTGCCTGGCTGGGCTGATGAGACAGTGGAATGCGCAGTCAGATGGAACAGAGTAAATAGACATTTTAACGTCATAGATTTAGACGGTGGTAACTTTGTGGAAAAGACACTGGCTGGAATGCGGTTTTAACCAACCAGCATTCAGTTTTAGACCCACCCGTGTGCTCTATTGTAATAGTATAAATAAATGTATCTCTCTCTTCTCTCTATCTCTCCTAGATGCCTGTATGGTTTAATCTTTGGGCTAGGTGGGGCGCTAATCTTTGGGCTAGGTGGGGCGCTAGAAATTGCAGAGCGCGAAATTCAAAATACAAAAATCGTAATATTAAACATTCATGAACACACAAGTGTCCTACATCACTTAAAAGCTTAACTTCTTGTTAATCCAACCGCTTTGTCAGATTCCAAAAAGGCTTTACGGCGAAAGCACACCATGTGATTATCTGAGGACAGCGCCCAGCACACAAAAGCATTAAAAACATTTTCCAAACCAGCAGAGGCATCACAAAAGTCAGAAATAATAAACTGTCTCTCACGATCACTCTCTCTCTCTCTCTCTCTCCTCCAGATGCCAGTATGTCCCCGGACGTTTCCAAGCAGAGCCAGTGGTGTCACATGGCCTACTGGGAACATCGTGAGCGCGTGGGGCGTCTCTACCCGGTCTACCAAACCTCCGTCTCTGTCTTCTACGATTTACCTCAGGGAACCGGTTTTTGTCTGGGCCAGCTCAGCCTCCACAATAACCATCAACTCTGTTCCACGGATCAACCACGCTCCAGTACCGTCCAGCACACGCGCGCCAAAATCGGTTACGGTATCCTCCTCAGTAAAGAACCGGACGGGGTGTGGGCTTACAACCGGAGTCAACACCCCATCTTTGTGAATTCCCCTACCCTGGATGTTCCTGGGAGCAGGAGTCTGGTTGTCAGGAAGGTGATGACAGGATATTCTATCAGAGTGTTTGACTGGGAGAGATCCAGCATGTTGAGGAGCTTGCAGCACGCAGACCCTATAGAGATGCTAGAGGGCCCCTATGATCCTAACAGTGTCAGAATTAGCTTCGCTAAGGGATGGGGGCCTTGTTATTCCAGACAGTTTATTACATCATGCCCTTGCTGGTTGGAGATACTGCTCAACACCCACACATAATACAGAGAGAGAATGAGAGAGAGAGAGAGAGAGAGAGATTGAGAATGAGAGAGAGAGAGCGATAGAATGAGAGAGAGAGAGACTATACCACATTTCATCTACCTAGATTTAATATAAAGTTTTATATATTATGTCAAACATATATATTATACTGTAAGTAAAAAATATATTATACTGTAAATAAATATATATTATACTGTAAATAAATATATATTATACTGTAAAAACGGACTCATTACAATGTCGTTATTTATGTGTGGACTAGAGGAAGGAAACAGAACATGCAATATATACAGTACCAGTCTACTACCTATATACAGTACCAGTCTACTGGCTATATACAGTACCAGTCTACTAGCTATATACAGTACCAGTCTACTAGTTATATACAGTACCAGTCTACTAGCTATATACAGTACCAGTCTACTGGCTATATACAGTACCAGTCTACTAGTTATATACAGTACCAGTCTACTAGTTATATACAGTACCAGTCTACTGGCTATATACAGTACCAGTCTACTAGCTATATACAGTACCAGTCTACTAGTTATATACAGTACCAGTCTACTAGTTATATACAGTACCAGTCTACTGGCTATATACAGTACCAGTCTACTAGCTATATACAGTACCAGTCTACTGGCTATATACAGTACCAGTGTACTAGTTATATACAGTACCAGTCTACTAGTTATATACAGTACCAGTCTACTAGTTATATACAGTACCAGTCTACTGGCTATATACAGTACCAGTCTACTAGTTATATACAGTACCAGTCTACTAGTTATATACAGTACCAGTCTACTAGTTATATACAGTACCAGTCTACTAGCTATATACAGTACCAGTCTACTAGCTATATACAGTACCAGTCTACTAGCTATATACAGTACCAGTCTACTAGTTATATACAGTACCAGTCTACTAGTTATATACAGTACCAGTCTACTAGCTATATACAGTACCAGTCTACTAGTTATATACAGTACCAGTCTACTAGCTATATACAGTACCAGTCTACTAGTTATATACAGTACCAGTCTACTAGCTATATACAGTACCAGTCTACTAGTTATATACAGTACCAGTCTACTAGTTATATACAGTACCAGTCTACTAGTTATATACAGTACCAGTCTACTGGCTATATACAGTACCAGTCTACTAGTTATATACAGTACCAGTCTACTAGCTATATACAGTACCAGTCTACTAGTTATATACAGTACCAGTCTACTAGCTATATACAGTACCAGTCTACTAGTTATATACAGTACCAGTCTACTAGCTATATACAGTACCAGTCTACTAGTTATATACAGTACCAGTCTACTGACTATATACAGTACCAGTCTACTAGTTATATACAGTACCAGTCTACTAGCTATATACAGTACCAGTCTACTAGCTATATACAGTACCAGTCTACTAGCTATATACAGTACCAGTCTACTAGCTATATACAGTACCAGTCTACTAGCTATATACAGTACCAGTCTACTAGCTATATACAGTACCAGTCTACTAGCTATATACAGTACCAGTCTACTAGTTATATACAGTACCAGTCTACTAGCTATATACAGTACCAGTCTACTAGCTATATACAGTACCAGTCTACTAGTTATATACAGTACCAGTCTACTAGTTATATACAGTACCAGTCTACGGGCTATATACAGTACCAGTCTACTAGTTATATACAGTACCAGTCTACTAGCTATATACAGTACCAGTCTACTAGCTATATACAGTACCAGTCTACTAGTTATATACAGTACCAGTCTACTAGTTATATACAGTACCAGTCTACTAGCTATATACAGTACCAGTCTACTAGTTATATACAGTACCAGTCTACTAGTTATATACAGTACCAGTCTACTAGCTATATACAGTACCAGTCTACTAGCTATATACAGTACCAGTCTACTAGTTATATACAGTACCAGTCTACTAGTTATATACAGTACCAGTCTACTAGTTATATACAGTACCAGTCTACTAGCTATATACAGTACCAGTCTACTAGCTATATACAGTACCAGTCTACTAGTTATATACAGTACCAGTCTACTAGTTATATACAGTACCAGTCTACTAGTTATATACAGTACCAGTCTACTAGTTATATACAGTACCAGTCTACTAGCTATATACAGTACCAGTCTACTAGTTATATACAGTACCAGTCTACTAGTTATATACAGTACCAGTCTACTAGTTATATACAGTACCAGTCTACTAGTTATATACAGTACCAGTCTACTAGCTATATACAGTACCAGTCTACTACTTATATACAGTACCAGTCTACTAGTTATATACAGTACCAGTCTACTAGCTATATACAGTACCAGTCTACTAGCTATATACAGTACCAGTCTACTACTTATATACAGTACCAGTCTACTAGCTATATACAGTACCAGTCTACTAGTTATATACAGTACCAGTCTACTACTTATATACAGTACCAGTCTACTAGCTATATACAGTACCAGTCTACTACTTATATACAGTACCAGTCTACTAGTTATATACAGTACCAGTCTACTAGTTATATACAGTACCAGTCTACTATCTATATACAGTACCAGTCTACTACTTATATACAGTACCAGTCTACTAGCTATATACAGTACCAGTCTACTAGTTATATACAGTACCAGTCTACTAGCTATATACAGTACCAGTCTACTAGCTATATACAGTACCAGTCTACTAGTTATATACAGTACCAGTCTACTAGCTATATACAGTACCAGTCTACTAGCTATATACAGTACCAGTCTACTAGTTATATACAGTACCAGTCTACTAGTTATATACAGTACGAGTCTACTAGTTATATACAGTACCAGTCTACTAGCTATATACAGTACCAGTCTACTAGTTATATACAGTACCAGTCTACTAGTTATATACAGTACCAGTCTACTAGTTATATACAGTACCAGTCTACTAGCTATATACAGTACCAGTCTACTAGCTATATACAGTACCAGTCTACTAGTTATATACAGTACCAGTCTACTAGCTATATACAGTACCAGTCTACTAGTTATATACAGTACCAGTCTACTAGTTATATACAGTACCAGTCTACTAGTTATATACAGTACCAGTCTACTAGTTATATACAGTACCAGTCTACTACTTATATACAGTACCAGTCTACTAGCTATATACAGTACCAGTCTACTAGCTATATACAGTACCAGTCTACTAGTTATATACAGTACCAGTCTACTAGCTATATACAGTACCAGTCTACTAGCTATATACAGTACCAGTCTACTAGTTATATACAGTACCAGTCTACTAGCTATATACAGTACCAGTCTACTAGTTATATACAGTACCAGTCTACTACTTATATACAGTACCAGTCTACTAGCTATATACAGTACCAGTCTACTAGTTATATACAGTACCAGCCTACTAGTTATATACAGTACTAGTCTACTACTTATATACAGTACCAGTCTACTAGTTATATACAGTACCAGTCTACTAGTTATATACAGCACCAGTCTACTAGTTATATACAGTACCAGTCTACTAGTTATATACAGTACCAGTCTACTAGTTATATACAGTACCAGTCTACTAGTTATATACAGTACCAGTCTACTAGTTATATACAGTACCAGTCTACTAGCTATATACAGTACCAGTCTACTAGCTATATACAGTACCAGTCTACTAGTTATATACAGTACCAGTCTACTAGCTATATACAGTACCAGTCTACTGGCTATATACAGTACCAGTCTACTAGCTATATACAGTACCAGTCTACTAGTTATATACAGTACCAGTCTACTAGTTATATACAGTACCAGTCTACTAGCTATATACAGTACCAGTCTACTAGTTATATACAGTACCAGTCTACTAGTTATATACAGTACCAGTCTACTAGTTATATACAGTACCAGTCTACTAGCTATATACAGTACCAGTCTACTAGCTATATACAGTACCAGTCTACTAGCTATATACAGTACCAGTCTACTAGTTATATACAGTACCAGTCTACTAGTTATATACAGTACCAGTCTACTAGTTATATACAGTACCAGTCTACTAGCTATATACAGTACCAGTCTACTAGCTATATACAGTACCAGTCTACTAGTTATATACAGTACCAGTCTACTAGCAATATACAGTACCAGTCTACTAGCTATATACAGTACCAGTCTACTAGCTATATACAGTACCAGTCTACTAGTTATATACAGTACCAGTCTACTGGCTATATACAGTACCAGTCTACTAGCTATATACAGTACCAGTCTACTAGCTGCTCACCGATTTCCAACGCAGTTCTACCTTCAACACCGCTAAAACACCACCTTCCAAACTGCCAAAACACCAGCTAGCCTACCTCCTCTTGTATTTGTTTCTTTGTTAGTACTTTGATTTGATGATGTGAAGCACTTTGCTACTTGTACTGTAAAGAGCGTATACCAATATTTACATTTACATTTACGTCATTTAGCAGACGCTCTTACTGTATATAACTGGTAGACTTATCCAGAGCGACTTACAAATTGGTGCATTCACCTTATGATATCCAGTGGAACAACCACTTTACAATAGTACATCTATATCTTTTTTGGGGGGGGAGGGTTAGTAGGATTACTTAATCCTATCCCAGGTATTCCTTAAAGAGGTGGGGTTTCAGGTGTCTCCGGAAGGTGGTGATCGACTCCGCTGTCCTGGCGTCGTGAGGGAGCTTGTTCCACCATTGGGGTGCCAGAGCAGCGAACAGTTTTGACTGGGCTGAGCGGGAACTGTGCTTCCGCAGAGGTAGGGAGGTGAGCAGGCCAGAGGTGGATGAACGCAGTGCCCTTCTTTGGGTGTAGGGAGTGATCAGAGCCTGAAGGTACGGGGGTGCCATTCCCCTCACAGCTCCGTAGGCAAGCACAATGGTCTTGTAGCAGATGCGAGCTTCAACTGGAAGCCAGTGGAGTGTGCGGAGGAGCGGGGTGACGTGAGAGAACTTGGGAAAGTTGAACACCAGACGGGCTGCGGCGTTCTGGATGAGTTGTAGGGGTTTAATGGCACAGGCAGGGAGCCCAGCCAACAACGAGTTGCAGTAATCCAGACGGGAGATGACAAGAGGCCTTCCCTGTGGCTCAGTTGGTAGAGCATGGTGTTTGCAACACCAGCATGGTGTGTGCAACGCCAGGATTGTGGGTTCGAATCCCACGGGCGGCCAGTGCAAAAAATAAATAAATAAATACAAATAAAAAGTAGGAAATGTATGCATTCACTACTGTAAGTCGCTCTGGATAAGAGTGTCTGCTAAATGACTAAAATGTAAATGTAAGTGCCTGGATTAGGAAGGGTCGTACTCTGCGACTGTTGTAGAGCATGAACCTACAGGATCGGGTCACCGCCTTGATGTTAGCGGAGAACGACAGGGTGTTGTCCAGGGTCACGCCAAGGCTCTTAGCACTCTGGGAGGAGGACACAATGGAGTTGTCAACCGTAATGGTGAGATCATGGAATAGGCAGTCCTTCCCTGGGAGGAAGAGCAGCTCTGTTTTCCGAGGTTCAGCTTGAGGTGGTGATCTGTCATCCACACTGATATGTCATGCAGAGATGCGATTCGCCACCTGGTTGTCACAAGGGGGAAAGGAGAAGATTAATTGTGTTTTGTCTGCATAGCAATGATAGGAGAGACCATGTGAGGATATGACAGAGCCAAGTGACTTGGTCTATAGCGAGAATAGGAGAGGGCCTAGAACTGAGCCCTGGGGGACGCATGTGGTGCGGAGACGGATTCTCGCCACGCCACCTGGTAGGAGCGACCTGTCAGGTAGGACGCAATCCAAGAGTGAGCCGTGCCGGAGATGCCCAACTCGGAGAGGGTGGAGAGGAGGATCTGATGGTTCACAGTATCAAAGGCAGCAGATAGGTCGAGAAGGATGAGAGCAAAGGAGAGAGAGTTAGCTTTAGCAGTGCGGAGAGCCTCCGTGACACAGAGAAGAGCAGTCTCAGTTGAATGCCCAGTCTTGAAACCTGACTGATTAGGATCAAGAAGGTCATTCTGAGAGAGATAGCAAGAGAGCTGGCCAAGGACGGCACGTTCAAGAGTTTTGGAGAGAAAATAAAGAAGGGATACTGGTCTGTAGTTGTTGACATCGGAGGGATCGAGTGTAGGTTTTTTGAGAAGGGGTGCAACTCTCGCTCTCTTGAAGACGGAAGGGATGTAGCCAGCGGTCAAGGATGAGTTGATGAGCGAGGTGAGGTAAGGGAGAAGGTCTCCGGAAATGGTCTGGAGAAGAGAGGAGGGGATAGGTTCAAGCGGGCAGGTTGTTGGGCGGCCGGCCGTCACAAGTCGCAAGATTTCATCTGGAGAGAGAGGGGAGAAAGAGGTCAAAGCATAGGGTAGGGCAATGTGAGCAGGACCAGCGGTGTCGTTTGACTTAACAAACGAGGATCGGATGTCGTCAACCTTTTCAAAATGGTTGACAAAGTCATCCGCAGAGAGGGAGGAGGGGGGGGGGAGCGGGAAGAGGATTCAGGAGGGAGGAGAAGGTGGCAAAGAGCTTCCTAGGGTTAGAGGCAGATGCTTGGAATTTAGAGTGGTAGAAAGTGGCTTTAGCAGCAGAAACAGAGGAAGAAAATGTGGAGAGGAGGGAGTGAAAAGATGCCAGGTCCGCAGGGAGGCTAGTTTTCCTCCATTTCCGCTCGGTTGCCCGGAGCCCTGTTCTGTGAGCTCGCAATGAGTCGTCGAGCCACGGAGCAGGAGGGGAGGACCGAGCCGGCCGGGAGGATAGGGGACATAGAGAGTCAAAGGATACAGAAAGGGAGGAGAGGAGGGTTGAGGAGGCAGAATCAGGAGATTGGTTGGAGAAGGATTGAGCAGAGGTAGTAATATAGTTATAGTTATTATTAGTAGTAGTAGTAATGTTCATGACTAGAAGATGGCGCCGACGGAGATGGCAGCATCGCGACTAGCTCTTAGAAAACTTTGCAGTATGTTTGTTTTTTTATGTGCTATTTTTTTTAACATTATTAGCTCAGGAAATGTTTTGTGTCATTACATACAGCCGGGAAGAACTATTGGATATTAGAGCGGCGGTAACTCACCAGAACTACCAGCATTTCGACCAGGAATACAACTTCCCTGGACCAGATCCTTTGTTCGCTCTCCCCAGAGCAATTGAACTTATTCCAGAGGCCAACCCAAAACATAACCAGTGGAGGAGAGGTACCTCCTGAGGTGGCCTGCTGGTTTGACTTAGGAGGCGTGCACACCACCCACCGCTTCTGAGTATATTACTCGCTAATGTTCAGTCTTTGGATAACAAAGTTGATGAGCTTAGAGTCAGGATTTCTTTACAGAGAGACATCGGGGCCTGTAATATACTTTGTTTCACGGAAACATGGCTCTCTCGGGATACTCTGTCGGAGTCAGTAAAGCCAGCAGGATTCTCAGTACATCGCGCAGACAGGAATAAAGAAGGGCAGAGGGGCGTGTTTCATGATTAACGACTCATGGTGTAATGTTCTCATGTAATTTTGTTCACCCGACCGAGAATACCTCACAATTAAATGCCGACCATATTATCTCCCAAGAGAATTCTCCTCCAACATCACCACCACAGCTGTTTATATCCCACCTCAAGCCGAAACCTTGACGGCCTTCAAAGAACTTCACTGGACTTTATGCAAACTGGAAACCACATATCCTGAGGCTGCATTTATTGTAGCTGGGGATTTGAACATAGCAAATCTGAGGACTAGGCTGCTGAAATTCTATCAACATATTGACTGTCCTACTAAGACTCTCGACCACTGCTATTCAAACTTCCGGGATGCTTACAAGGCCCTCCCCCGTCATCCTTTTGGAAAATCCGACCACGACTCCATCTTGCTGCTCCTGTCCTATAGGTAGAAACTCAAACAGGAAGTGCCCCGTGTTTTGTACTATTTAATGCCGGTCTGACCAATCGGAATCCACGCTTGTTTTGATCACGTGGACTGGGATATGTTCTGGGTAGCGTGCGAAAATAATCTAGACGCACACACGGATACGGTGACTGAGTTAATCAGGAAGTGTATAGGAGATCTACCCACTGCGACTATTAAAACCTACCCTAACCAGAAACCGTGGATAGATGGTAGGATTCGCTTGAAACTGAAAGCGCAAACCACAGCATTTAACCTCTTGGCGTTCCCCTAGGATAGAAAAAAATTACTGCCCATTTTAAACGGCCTCCTACTCAAACTCAGAAGCTAGGATATGCATATAATTAATACTTGTGGATAGAAAACACCCTAAAGTTTCTAAAACTGTTTGAATGGTGTCTGTGAGTATAACAGAACTCATATGGCAGTCAAAACCCCCGAGACAGATGGAAACAGGAAGTGGAATTCTGAATTGCGAACTCAACTTCATCACGTTGCCTATTAATCACACCGTGAGCTATGGTTCATTGAGCACTTCCTATTGCTTCCACTAGATGTCCCCAGTCTTCACAAAGTGGTTTGAGCCTTCTACTGTTAAAACTGAATGAATGAGACGCTGTGGAACGTGGTCACACGGAGAGGGCCATCACCATTATGACGCCGGCGCCCCTGGTTACCCTCCCCTTTCGAAACATTTTGAAACACAATGCAATCGTCCCCCTCGAATCTTATTGGCTCTCTTGTTGAAAAACGCCCTGAAGATTTATGTTATACAACGTTTGACATGTTTGAACGAACCTAAATGGGAAAAAAATGCATTTTCTCGAAATGGCTGTCCCGCGGCCGACGGAGCATTTGGATCAGCCTTCAGACGCGCTAACAAGAACAAGCTCTTGGAACATAAAGGAATCATTTTTTCAAACGAAAATACATTTGTTGTGGACCTGGGATTCTTGGAAGTGCCTAAGGATGAAGATAATCAAAGGTAAGGGATTATTGACAATAGTATACAAGACTAGATTTGATATGCGATTGTTCCAAGATGGCTAGCCTATTGCTATTGCTAGCCTATTGTTCTGAGTATCGCATCCCCTTTTATCGCAAAGTGTGATTACCCAGTAAAGTTATTTTTAAATCTGGCATTACAGGTGCTTTCAAGAGATATTCATCTATAAATCTTAGAATGACAATATTACATTTTTAAAATGTTTTCGAATAGTAATTTAGTAAATTGTAGCTCTGTTTCATCGGATGCATTTGAGGGAAAATAGTTAGTCAACGTTACGTGCCGACGTAAAATGCTGTTTTTATATATAAATATGAACTTTATCGAACAAAA
The DNA here is from genome assembly GCF_965601325.2 of Salmo salar. Lineage (NCBI taxonomy): Eukaryota > Metazoa > Chordata > Actinopteri > Salmoniformes > Salmonidae > Salmo > Salmo salar. The sequence continues at coordinate 50,957,511 of NC_138313.1, read as the reverse complement.
GAATCCATGCATTGTGTAACATGATGTCCTAGGTGTGTCATCTGATGAAGATTGTCAAAGGTTAGTGCGGCATTTAGCTGTTTTTTGGTTATTTGTGATGCATGTGGTTGGTCGGAAAATGGCTATGTGGCTACTTTTACGATATACTCCTCTAACATAATCTAATGTTTTGCTTTTGCTGTAAAGCCTTTTTGAAATCTGACAACTGTGGTTCGATTCAGGAGAGGTGTATCTATAAAACGATATCATTTGAAAAAATGTTTGAAAAAAAAGAATTATTAAATTTTGTTATGCTAATGGCGATATGATTTTTCGCTGGATGTGAGGCCGCACAGGGGTTAACAATGGCAAGGCGACTGGTAATATGGCAGAATATAAACAGTGTAGTTATTCACTCCGCAAGGCAATCAAACAAGCTAAATGTCAGTACAGAGATAAAGTGGAGTCGCAATTCAACGGCTCAGACACGAGGCGTATGTGGCTGGGTCTACAGTCAATCACGGATTACAAAAGGAAAACCAGCCACATCGCCGAGACCGACATCTTGCTTCCGGAAAGGCTAAACACATTCTTCGCCCGCTTTGAGCCACCGATGCAGCCCGCTACCAAGGCCTGTGTGCTCTCCTTCTCCGTGGCCGACGTGAGTAAAACATTCAAACATGTTAACCCTCGCAAGGCTGCCGGTCCAGATCCCTAGCCGCGTCCTCAGAGCATGAGCAGACCAGCTGGCTGGTGTGTTTACGAGCATATTCAATCTCTCCCTATCCCAGTCTGCTGTCCCCACATGCTTCAAGATGGCCATCATTGTTCCTGTACCCAAGAAGGCAAAGGTAACTGAACTTAATGACTATCGCTTCGTAGCACTCACCTCTGTCATCATGAAGTGCTTTGAGAGACTAGTCAAGGATCATATCACCTCTACCTTACCTGACACCCTAGACCCACGCCAATTTGCTTACCGACCCAATAGATCCACAGACGATGCAATCGCCATCACTCTGCACACTGCCCTATCCCATCTGGACAAGAGGGATAGCTATGTAAGAATGTTGTTTATTGACTATAGCTCAGCATTCAACACCATAGTACCCTCCAAGCTCATCATTAATTGCTATATTGTAATTACTTTGCCACCATGGCCTATTTATTGCCTTACCTCTCTTATCCTACCTCATTTGCACATGCTGTATATAGATTTTTCTACTGTATTATTGACTGTATGTTTTGTTTATTCCATGTGTAACTCTGTGTTTTTGTATGTGTCGAACTGCTTTACTTTATCTTGGCCACTAGAATTTTTGGGTTCGAGTCCAGGCTCTGTCGCAGCCGGCCAAGACCAGGAGACCCATGGGGCGGCACACAATTGGCCCAGCGTCGTCTGGGTTACGGGAGGGTTTGGCCGGCAGGGATGTCCTTGTCCCATTGCGCACTAGCGACACCTGTGGAGGGCTGGGGGTACAGTGCACGCTGACACGGTTGCCAGCAGCACGGTGTTCCATTAGTGTGGTTGGCTTCCGGGTTGAGTGGGCATTGTGTCAAGTGGGCGTTGTGTCAAGAAGCAGTGCGGCTTGGTTGGGTTGTGTTTCGAGGGACGCACGGCTCACGACCTTTGCCTCTCCCGAGTCTGTACAGGAGGCTAAAGAAATGTAGCTTGTCACCTAAAACCCTCACAAGTTTTTTTCAGATGCACCATTGAAAGGCTGGTACGACAACTGTACTGCCCACAACCGCAAGTCTCTCCAGCGGGTGGTGTGGTCTGCCCAACGCATTACCGTGGGCAAACTACCTGCCCTCCAGGACACCTACAGCACCCAATGTCACAGGAAGGCCAAAAAGATTGTCAAGGATATCAACCACCTGAGCCACTGCCTGTTCCCCCAGCTATCATCCAGAAGGCGAGGTCAGTACAGGTGCATCAAAGCTGGGACCGAAAAACAGCTTCTATCTCAAGGCCATCAGACTGTTAAACAGCCATCACTAGCACATCAGAGGCTGCATTCTATAGGCATAGACTAGAAATCACTGGTCACTTTAACCCTGGCGTTGCAAACACCATGCTCTACCAACTGAGCTACACGGGACTGTACAGTGAGGGGGGAAAAAGTATTTGATCCCCTGCTGATTTTGTACGTTTGCCCACTGACAAAGAAATGATCAGTCTATAATTTTAATGGTAGGTTTATTTGAACAGTGAGAGACAGAACAACAACAACAAAAATATCCAGAAAAACACATGTCAAAAATGTTGTAAATTGATTTGCATTTTAATGAGGGAAATAAGTATTTGACCCCCTCTCAATCAGAAAGATTGATAACGGTATCTCATTCACTTTAATAATGTTTACATATATGGCATTACTCCCCATAGGTATATACTGTATTCTATACTATTCTGCTGTATCTTAGCCCGTTCCGCTCTGACATTGCTCATCCATATATGTATATAGTCTTAATTCATTCCTACTTAGATTTGTGTGTACTGGGTATATGTTGTGTAATCTGTTAGATATTACTCGTTAGATATTACTGCACTGTCGGAAGCACAAGCATTTTGCTACACCGGCAATAACATCTGCTAATCTCGTGTATGTGACCAATAAAATCTGATTTGACTAATTCTTTATTATCCATACAATTACATGGACATTTACACGCCTATAGCCTAAAACTGAAGGGCTCTGACTTCACAATAGAAAGAGGAAAATTGTCCCCCAAAATGAATAGAAAACAACATTTACTGTCTGAAAGCAGTCAGAATTAGAATCACCAATTGATCAATTGTGTCCCAAAATGGGCACTGGTCAAAAGTAGTGCTCTAACATACTATGAATTAAACCTACAGTAATGCAGATGTAGCAGTTCTTAGCAGTAGTTCATAGTCATGTCATTTATGATTTAACTACAAAATGAGACTGACCCTGTCACCATTCCACATCTTCAGATGTTGTAGTAATGTAAGATAGCCACTAGGAGGCGATATACAGCCTTTATAAATGTCACAGGCTTTCAACTGTGACAATCTTTATTTTTTTTTATTTTTTTTTTACGTAACCATTTCTAAATGAAGTGAGGTGTGGAAACCATGGAAACCACAGGGTACGAAGAATCACAACAACAACAACAAACGGAATCACAATATCAACAACAACAAATGGAATCACAACAACAACAAAAAACGGAATCACAACAACAACAAAAAACGGAATCACAACAACAACAAACAGAATCACAACAACAACAAAAAACGGAATCACAACAACAACAAACAGAATCACAACAACAACAAAAAACAAGCATCATCTGAATGTAATTCAACTGAAAATGTAAATCACTCCTGTATCTTGTCCTGACAGCTGAGACCAGGATGTCTCTTATCACTCCTGTATCTTGTCCTGACAGCTGAGACCAGGATGTCTCTTATCACTCCTGTATCTTGTCCTGACAGCTGAGACCAGGATGTCTCTTATCACTCCTGTATCTTGTCCTGACAGCTGAGACCAGGATGTCTCTTATCACTCCTGTATCTTGTCCTGACAGCTGAGACCAGGATGTCTCTTATCACTCCTGTATCTTGTCCTGACAGCTGAGACCAGGATGTCTCTTATCACTCCTGTATCTTGTCCTGACAGCTGAGACCAGGATGTCTCTTATCACTCCTGTATCTTGTCCTGACAGCTGAGACCAGGATGTCTCTTATCACTCCTGTATCTTGTCCTGACAGCTGAGACCAGGATGTCTCTTATCACTCCTGTATCTTGTCCTGACAGCTGAGACCAGGATGTCTCTTATCACTCCTGTATCTTGTCCTGACAGCTGAGACCAGGATGTCTCTTATCACTCCTGTATCTTGTCCAGACAGCTGAGACCAGGATGTCTCTTATCACTCCTGTATCTTGTCCTGACAGCTGAGACCAGGATGTCTCTTATCACTCCTGTATCTTGTCAGACAGGGACAGACAAGAATAGGAGGGACAGGAGGGACAAAGAGGGACAGACAGGGACAGGAGGGACAGACAGGGAGAGGAGGGACAGACAGGGACAGACAAGAATAGGAGGGACAGGAGGGACAAAGAGGGACAGACAAGAATAGGAGGGACAGGAGGGACAGACAAGAATAGGAGGGACAGGAGGGACAGGAGGGACAGACAGGGAGAGGAGGGACAGACAGGGAGAGGAGGGACAGACAGGGACAGACAAGAATAGGAGGGACAGGAGGGACAGACAAGAATATGAGGGACAGACAGGGAGAGGAGGGACAGACAGGGAGAGGAGGGACAGACAGGGAGAGGAGGGACAGACAAGAATATGAGGGACAGACAGGGAGAGGAGGGACAGACAGGGAGTGGAGGGACAGGAGGGACAGACAGGGACAGAGAGGGACAGATAGGGACGGACAGGGAGAGAGAGGGACAGACAGGAACAGACAGGAAAGACAGGGACAGACAGGGGCAGGAGGGACAAACAGGGACAGACAAGAACAGGAAGGACAGACAGACAAGAACAGGAAGGACACACAGACAGGGATAGGAGGGACAGACAGTGACAGACAGGGACAGGAGGAGCAGACAGGGACAGGGAGGACAAACAGGGACAGACAAGGACAGGAGGGACAGACAGGGCCAGGAGGGACAGACAGAGACAGGAGGGACAGACAGAGACAGGAGGGACAGACAGAGACAGGAGGGACAGACAGAGACAGGAGGGTTACACAAGGATTGTTCCTAGAATTTCAAAGCAAACAGCTGGAGGCAGGGCTTTCTCCTATAGAGCTCCATTTTATGCAATGGTCTGCCTATCCATTTGAGAGATGCAGACTTGGTTTATTTTGGGGTGGCAGGGTAGCCTAGTGTTTAGTGTGTTTGGCTGGGCAGCAGGTAGCCTGGTGGTTAGAGTGTTGGGCCAGTAACTGAAAGGTTGCTGGATCGAATCCCCGAGCTGACAGGGTACAACATCTGTCATTGTAAATAAGAAGTTGTTCTGAACTGACTTTCTTGGTTAAATAAAGGAGTGGAAAGGCTGGAGCAACGAACCGTCCTTGTTGTCTCTGCCTGGCCGGCTCCCCTCTCTCTCCACCGGGATTCTCTGCCTCTATTACAGGGGCTGAGTCACTGGTGCTCTTCCATGTCATCCCTAGACGGGGTGAGTCACTGACGTGGTCTTCCTGTCCGGGTTGGCGCCCCCCCTCGGGTTCATGCCGTGGCTATACTCGGCTTTGTCTCAGGATGATAAGTTGGTGGTTGAAGATATCCCTCTAGTGGTGTGGGGGCTGTGCTTTTTCAAAGTGGGTGGGGTTATATCCTGCCTGTTTGGCCCTGTCCGGGGGTATCGTCGGACGGGGCCACAGTGTCTCCCGACCCCTCCTGTCTCAGCCTCCAGTATTTATGCTGCAGTAGTTTATGTGTCGGGGGGGGCTAGGGTCAGTGTTATGTCTGGAGTATTTCTCCTGTCTTATCCGGTGTCCTGTGTGAATTTAAGTATGCTCTCTGTAATTCTCTCTCCCTCTCCCTCCCCTCCCGGAGGACCTGAGCCCTAGGACCATGCCTCAGGACTACCTGGCATGATGACTCCATGCTGTCCCCAGTCCACCTGGCCGTGCTGCTGCTCCAGTTTCAACTGTTCTGCCTGGAACCCTGACTTGTTCACTGAATGTGCTACCTTGTCCCGGACCTGCTGTTTTCGACTCTCTCTCTAGCTCACCTGCTGTCTCTAACTCTGAATGATCGGCTATGAAAAGCCAACTGACATTTACTCCTGAGGTACTGACCTGTTGCACCTTCTACAACCACTGTGACTATTATTATCTGGCCCTGCTGGTCATCTATGAACATTTGAACATCTTGGCCATGTTCTGTTATAATCTCCACCCGGCACAGCCAGAAGAGGACTGGCCACTCCTCATAGCCTGGTTCCTCTCTAGGTTTCTTCCTAGGTTCTGGCCTTTCTAGGGAGTTTTTCCTGGCCACCCCTCATAGCCTGGTTCCTCTCTAGGTTTCTTCCTAGGTTTTTGGCCTTTCTAGGGAGTTTTTCCTAGCCACTGTGCTTCTACACCTGCATTGCTTGCTGTTTGGGGTTTTAGGCTGGGTTTCTGTACAGCACTTTGAGATATCAGCTGATGTAAAAAGGGCTTTATAAATACATTTGATTGATTGAAATAAATTTGATTGGATAGACAGGGACAGACAGGGAAATACAGGAAGGACAGACAGGGACAGGAGGGACAGACAGGAGGTACAGACAGGAGGGACCATTGAAAACTCCAACCTTCCAAAACTCCTACCATCCAAAATCCTACCATCCTACCTTCCAAACCTCCTACCATCCTACCATCCAAAACTCCTACCATCCTATCATCCTGCCATCCAAACCTCCTTCCATCCTACCATCCAAAACTCCTACCATCCTACCTTCCAAAACTCCTACCATCCTACCATCCAAAACTCCTACCATCCTATCATCCTACCATCCAAACCTCCTTCCATCCTACCATCCAAAACTCCTACCAATCAAAATCTACCATCCTACCATCCATGATGGAAGCAAAAGAAAATCCATGCAAGTTATCCATGCATCTGATTTCTCCTCACATATCTCCCACTTTAAGATCCCTCTCTGATACCCCAGAGATATAACATGATGTTAGACATCACAGAAATATCATGTTTACTAGAATCAACTGCCCCCCCACGTCTACGCATTGTTAAGACAGCAGTCCATTGTTAGGACAACAGTCCATTGTTAGGACAGCAGTCCATTGTTAGGACAGCAGTCCATTGTTAAGGCAGCAGTCCATTGTTAGGACAGCAGTCCATTGTTAGGACAGCAGTCCATTGTTAGGACAGCAGTCCATTGTTAAGGCAGCAGTCCATTGTTAGGACAGCAGTCCATTGTTAGGACAGCAGTCCATTGTTAAGGCATCAGTCCATTGTTAGGACAGCAGTCCATTGTTAGGACAGCAGTCCATTGTTAGGACAGCAGTCCGTTGTTAAGGCAGCAGTCCGTTGTTAGGACAGCAGTCCGTTGTTAGGACAGCAGTCCATTGTTAGGACAGCAGTCCATTGTTAGGACAACAGTCCATTGTTAGGACAGCAGACCATAGTTAGGACAGCAGTCCATTGTTAGGACAGCAGTCCATTGATAGGACAGCAGTCCATTGTCAGGACAACAGTCCATTGTCAGGACAGCAGTTCATTGTTAGGACAACAGTCCATTGTTAGAGCAGCAGTCCATTGTTAGGACAGCAGTCCATTGTTAGGACAGCAATCCATTGTCAGGACAACAGTCCATTGTTAGGACAGCAGTCCATTGTTAGGACAGCAATCCATTGTTAGGACAGCAGTCCATTGTTAAGGCAGCAGTCCGTTGTTAGGACAGCAGTCCGTTGTTAGGACAGCAGTCCATTGTTAGGACAGCAGTCCATTGTTAGGACAGCAGTCCATTGTTAGGACAGCAGACCATAGTTAGGACAACAGTCCATTGTTTGGACAGCAGTCCATTGTTAGGACAACAGTCCATTGTTAGGACAGCAGTCCATTGTTAGGACAGCAGACCATAGTTAGGACAACAGTCCATTGTTAGGACAGCAGTCCATTGTTAGGACAACAGTCCATAGTTAGGACAACAGTCCATAGTTAGGACAGCAGTCCATTGTTAGGACAGCAGACCATAGTTAGGACAACAGTCCATTGTTAGGACAGCAGTCCATTGTTAGGACAACAGTCCATTGTTAGGACAGCAGACCATAGTTAGGACAGCAGTCCATTGTTAGGACAGCAGTCCATTGTTAGGACAACAGTCCATTGTTAGGACAGCTGTCCAGCTAATTGCTAAGTCTCTCCCCTCCTCTTCCCTCCATTCATTCTCCCTCCATCCAGCCCGCTTCCCGTGTCCCCGGTGAAGGGTCCAACCCTCACCCACAATACCATTGCTATCCATCGGATTGTCTGCAGTCAGTACCTATTCAGCCCTGCCGGGTGCCTTTTGTCCAATCCATTCTTCCCCATGCACTCTGGACCTGAGACCCGGCCTCTCTCTCAGTGCTGCTGTCCCTCTTGTCTCTCTCTCTCTGCTCAGTGCTGCTGTCCCTCTTGTCTCTCTTGTCTCTCTGCTCAGTGCTGCTGTCCCTCTTGTCTCTCTCTCTCTGTTCAGTGCTGCTGTCCCTCTTGTCTCTCTCTCTCAGTGCTGCTGTCCCTCTTGTCTCTCTCTCTCTGCTCAGTGCTGCTGTCCCTCTTGTCTCTCTCTCTCTGCTCAGTGCTGCTGTCCCTCTTGTCTCTCTCTCTGTTCAGTGCTGCTGTCCCTCTTGTCTCTCTCTCTCTGCTCAGTGCTGCTGTCCCTCTTGTCTCTCTGCTCAGTGCTGCTGTCCCTCTTGTCTCTCTCTCTCTCTGCTCAGTGCTGCTGTCCCTCTTGTCTCTCTGCTCAGTGCTGCTGTCCCTCTTGTCTCTCTGCTCAGTGCTGCTGTCCCTCTTGTCTCTCTGCTCAGTGCTGCTGTCCCTCTTGTCTCTCTCTCTGCTCAGTGCTGCTGTCCCTCTTGTCTCTCTCTCTCTGCTCAGTGCTGCTGTCCCTCTTGTCTCTCTGCTCAGTGCTGCTGTACCTCTTGTCTCTCTGCTCAGTGCTGCTGTCCCTCTTGTCTCTCTGCTCAGTGCTGCTGTCCCTCTTGTCTCTCTGCTCAGTGCTGCTGTCCCTCTTGTCTCTCTGCTCAGTGCTGCTGTCCCTCTTGTCTCTCTCTCTGCTCAGTGCTGCTGTCCCTCTTGTCTCTCTCTCTCTGCTCAGTGCTGCTGTCCCTCTTGTCTCTCTGCTCAGTGCTGCTGTCCCTCTTGTCTCTCTGCTCAGTGCTGCTGTACCTCTTGTCTCTCTCTCTCTGTTCAGTGCTGCTGTCCCTCTTGTCTCTCTCTCTCTCTGCTCAGTGCTGCTGTCCCTCTTGTCTCTCTCTCTCTGCTCAGTGCTGCTGTCCCTCTTGTCTCTCTCTCTGTTCAGTGCTGCTGTCCCTCTTGTCTCTCTCTCTCTGCTCAGTGCTGCTGTCCCTCTTGTCTCTCTCTCTCTGCTCAGTGCTGCTGTCCCTCTTGTCTCTCTCTCTCTGCTCAGTGCTGCTGTCCCTCCTGTCTCTCTCTCTCTGCTCAGTGCTGCTGTCCCTCTTGTCTCTCTCTCTGCTCAGTGCTGCTGTCCCTCTTGTCTCTCTCTCTGCTCAGTGCTGCTGTCCCTCTTGTCTCTCTCTCTCTGCTCAGTGCTGCTGTCCCTCTTGTCTCTCTGCTCAGTGCTGCTGTCCCTCTTGTCTCTCTCTCTCTGTTCAGTGCTGCTGTCCCTCTTGTCTCTCTCTCTCTGCTCAGTGCTGCTGTCCCTCTTGTCTCTCTCTCTCTGCTCAGTGCTGCTGTCCCTCTTGTCTCTCTCTCTCTGCTCAGTGCTGCTGTCCCTCTTGTCTCTCTCTCTCTGCTCAGTGCTGCTGTCCCTCTTGTCTCTCTGCTCAGTGCTGCTGTCCCTCTTGTCTCTCTCTCTCTCTGCTCAGTGCTGCTGTCCCTCTTGTCTCTCTGCTCAGTGCTGCTGTCCCTCTTGTCTCTCTGCTCAGTGCTGCTGTCCCTCTTGTCTCTCTGCTCAGTGCTGCTGTCCCTCTTGTCTCTCTCTCTGTTCAGTGCTGCTGTCCCTCTTGTCTCTCTCTCTGTTCAGTGCTGCTGTCCCTCTTGTCTCTCTCTCTCTCTGCTCAGTGCTGCTGTCCCTCTTGTCTCTCTCTCTCTGCTCAGTGCTGCTGTCCCTCTTGTCTCTCTGCTCAGTGCTGCTGTCCCTCTTGTCTCTCTCTCTCTCTGCTCAGTGCTGCTGTCCCTCTTGTCTCTCTGCTCAGTGCTGCTGTCCCTCTTGTCTCTCTGCTCAGTGCTGCTGTCCCTCTTGTCTCTCTGCTCAGTGCTGCTGTCCCTCTTGTCTCTCTCTCTGTTCAGTGCTGCTGTCCCTCTTGTCTCTCTCTCTGTTCAGTGCTGCTGTCCCTCTTGTCTCTCTCTCTCTCTGCTCAGTGCTGCTGTCCCTCTTGTCTCTCTCTCTCTCTGCTCAGTGCTGCTGTCCCTCTTGTCTCTCTCTCTCTTTCAATTCAAGGGGCTTTATTGACATGGGAAACATATGTTAACATTGCCAAAACAAGTGAAATAGATAATATACACAGTGAAATAAACAATAAAAAATTACCAGTAAACATTACACTCACAAAAGTTCCAAAACAATAAAGACATTTCAAATGTCATATTATGTATATATACAGTGTTGTAATGATGTGCAAATAGTTAAAGTATAAAAGGGAAAATAAATCAACATAAATATGGGTTGTATTTACAATGGTGTTTGTTCTTCACTGGTTGACCTTTTCTTGTGGCAACAGGTCACAAATCTTGCTGCTGTGATGCAACACTGTGGTATTTCACCCAGTAGATATGGGAGTTTTCTAATTCTTTGTGTATCTGTGTAATCTGAGAGGAATATGTGTCTCTAATATGGTCATACATTTGGCAGGAGGTTTAGGAAGTGCAGCTCAGATTTCACCAGGTCCTGAGGCAACAAAGCCTCCCCCAAACCATCCCACTACCACCACCACCATGCTTCACAGTTGGTATATGGTTCTTACTGTGGAACGCAGTGTTTTGGTTTTCGGCAGGCGCGATGAGATTCATGTCGTCCACAAAGCTGACTCCAAGTTTAACCCAAAAAGCACCTGGAAGATCACCAATACCCTTGGAAGAATGTTCTATGGACAGAAGAATTAAAAGTATAACTCTGGACGACATGGGTCCCCATTATGTCAGGTGAAAACCAAACACTGCATTCAACAGTAAGAGCATTATACCAACGGTCCAGCATGGTCGTGGTGGTAGCGTGATGGTTTGGGGATGTTTTACTGCCTCGGGACCCGGACGACTTGCCTTTAATAGAAGGAGCCATGAATTCTGCTCTGTATCGGGAGAATTCGACTGGAGAATATCAAGCCATCAATCTGTGAGCTGAAAGCTGAAGCGCAAGTCGGGTCATGCAGCAAGACAATGATCCAAAAACATACAATCCAATCTTATATGAAAATGGCTAAAAAGCAACACATTTTTGGAATGGCCTAGTCAAAGTCCAGACCTAATCCCAATTGAGATGTTGTGGCAGGACTTGAAACTAGCAGTTTTTTTTTTTCATGCTTGAAAACACACAAATGTCTCTGAGTTAAAGCGGTTCTGCATGGAAGAGCGGGCCAGAATTCCTCCGCAGCGACGTGAGAGACTGATCAACAACTACAGGAAGTGTTTGGTTGGAGTCATTGCAGCTAAAAGGTGGAACAACCAGTTATTGAGTGTAAGTTGAGTGCAAATACTTTTTCACACATTACTCTGTCTCTCACGCACACCAGCCCCCATTGCTCTCTCTCTCTGTTGTTCTGCCCCCTGAACAAGGCAGTTAACCCCACTGTTCCCCGGTAGGCCGTCATTATAAATAAGAATTTGTTCTTAACTGACTTGCCGAGTTAAATAAAGGTAAAAGAAAAAAATAAAACTTACAAACACACACACACACACACACACACACACACACACACACACACAAACACCGGCTGTCCTGTGCGATTCCCTGCAGTGTTAACAGGTCGATGCATCTCTCTGCTCTGCTCAGTGCTGCTGTGTGTGTGTGTGTGTGTGTGTGTGTGTGTGTGTGTGTGTGTGTGTGTGTGTGTGTGTGTGTGTGTGTGTGTGTGTGTGTGTGTGTGTGTGTGTGTGTGTGTGTGTGTGTTTGTAAGTTTTCTTTCTTTATTTAACCTTTATTTAACTGGGCAAGTCAGTTAAGAACAAATTCTTATTTTTGGAACTCCTGTCTCTCTCTCTGCTCAGTGCTGCTGTCCCTCTTGTCTCTCTCTCTCTCTGCTCAGTGCTGCTGTCCCTCTTGTCTCTCTGCTCAGTGCTGCTGTCCCTCTTGTCTCTCTCTCTCTGCTCAGTGCTGCTGTCCCTCTTGTCTCTCTCTCTCTCTGCTCAGTGCTGCTGTCCCTCTTGTCTCTCTCTCTCTGCTCAGTGCTGCTGTCCCTCTTGTCTCTCTCTCTCTGCTCAGTGCTGCTGTCCCTCTTGTCTCTCTCTCTCTCTGCTCAGTGCTGCTGTCCCTCTTGTCTCTCTCTCTCTGCTCAGTGCTGCTGTCCCTCTTGTCTCTCTCTCTCTGTTCAGTGCTGCTGTCCCTCTTGTCTCTCTCTCTCTGCTCAGTGCTGCTGTCCCTCTTGTCTCTCTCTCTCTGCTCAGTGCTGCTGTCCCTCTTGTCTCTCTGCTCAGTGCTGCTGTCCCTCTTGTCTCTCTCTCTCTGTTCAGTGCTGCTGTCCCTCTTGTCTCTCTCTCTCTGCTCAGTGCTGCTGTCCCTCTTGTCTCTCTCTCTCTGCTCAGTGCTGCTGTCCCTCTTGTCTCTCTCTGCTCAGTGCTGCTGTCCCTCTTGTCTCTCTCTCTCAGTGCTGCTGTCCCTCTTGTCTCTCTCTCAGTGCTGCTGTCCCTCTAGTCTGCTGTCCCTGTCTCTGCTCTCTCTGTCTCTC
>NC_138313.1:50915000-50940000 GCF_965601325.2 Salmo salar | reverse complement strand
CCAAAACCCCTACCATCCTACCATCCAAAACCCCTACCATCCTACCATCCAAAACCCCTACCATCCAAAACCCCTACCATGCTACCTTCCTGCCATCCAAAAACCCCTACCATCCTACCTTCCTACCATCCAAAATCCCTACCATCCTACCTTCCTACCATCCAAAACCCCTACCATGCTACCTTCCTGCCATCCAAAAACCCCTACTATCCTACCTTCCTACCATCCAAAACCCCTACCATCCTACCATCCAAAACCCCTACCATCCAAAACCCCTACCATCCTACCATCCAAAACTCCTACTATCCTACCATCCAAAACCCCTACCATCCTACCATCCAAAACCCCTACCATCCAAAACCCCTACCATGCTACCTTCCTGCCATCCAAAAACCCCTACCATCCTACCTTCCTACCATCCAAAATCCCTACCATCCTACCTTCCTACCATCCAAAACCCCTAACATCCTACCATCTAAAACCCCTACCATCCAAAACCCCTATCATCCTACCATCCAAAACCCCTACCATCCTTCCATCTAAAACCCCTACCATCCAAAACCCCTATCATCCTACCATCCAAAACCCCTACCATCCTACCATCCAAAACCCCTACCATCCTACCATCTAAACCCCCTACCATCCTACCATCCAAAACCCCTACCACCCTACCATCCAAAACATCTACCATCCTACCATCCTAAACCCCTACCATCCTACCATCCAAAACCCCTACCACCCTACCATCCAAAACATCTACCATCCTAAACCCCTACCATCCTACCATCCTAAACCCCTATCATCCTACCATCCATGACTCTTATATAATTTAAAGGAAGTTCAAAGCCAAGCCAACTGCTGATGTAACAGTGGAGACCATTGATGGTAGTTATAGACAGTGGAGACCATTGATGGTAGTTATAGACAGTGGAGACCATTGATGGTAGTTATAGACAGTGGAGACCATTGATGGTAGTTATAGACAGTGGAGACCATTGACGGTAGTTATAGACAGTGGAGACCATTGATGGTAGTTATAGACAGTGGAGACCATTGATGGTAGTTATAGACAGTGGAGACCATTAATGGTAGTTATAGACAGTGGAGACCATTGATGGTAGTTATAGACAGTGGAGACCATTGACGGTAATTATAGACAGTGGAGACCATTGATGGTAGTTATAGACAGTGGAGACCATTGACGGTAGTTATAGACAGTGGAGACCATTGATGGTAGTTATAGACAGTGGAGACCATTGACGGTAGTTATAGACAGTGGAGACCATTGATGGTAGTTATAGACAGTGGAGACCATTGATGGTAGTTATAGACAGTGGAGACCATTGATGGTAGTTATAGACAGTGGAGACCATTGATGGTAGTTATAGACAGTGGAGACCATTGACGGTAGTTATAGACAGTGGAGACCATTGATGGTAGTTATAGACAGTGGAGACCATTGATGGTAGTTATAGACAGTGGAGACCATTGATGGTAGTTATAGACAGTGGAGACCATTGATGGTAGTTATAGACAGTGGAGACCATTGATGGTAATTATAGACAGTGGAGACCATTGATGGTAGTTATAGACAGTGGAGACCATTGACGGTAGTTATAGACAGTGGAGACCATTGATGGTAGTTATAGACAGTGGAGACCATTGACGGTAGTTATAGACAGTGGAGACCATTGATGGTAGTTATAGACAGTGGAGACCATTGATGGTAGTTATAGACAGTGGAGACCATTGACGGTAGTTATAGACAGTGGAGACCATTGATGGTAGTTATAGACAGTGGAGACCATTGATGGTAGTTATAGACAGTGGAGACCATTGATGGTAGTTATAGACAGTGGAGACCATTGATGGTAGTTATAGACAGTGGAGACCATTGATGGTAGTTATAGACAGTGGAGACCATTGACGGTAGTTATAGACAGTGGAGACCATTGATGGTAGTTATAGACAGTGGAGACCATTGATGGTAGTTATAGACAGTGGAGACCATTGACGGTAGTTATAGACAGTGGAGACCATTGATGGTAGTTATATAAATAGACAGTGGAGACCATTAATGGTAGTTATAGACAGTGGAGACCATTAATGGTAGTTATAGACAGTGGAGACCATTGATGGTAGTTATAGACAGTGGAGACCATTGATGGTAGTTATAGACAGTGGAGACCATTGACGGTAGTTATAGAAAGTGGAGACCATTGATGGTAGTTATAGACAGTGGAGACCATTGATGGTAGTTATAGACAGTGGAGACCATTGATGGTAGTTATAGAAAGTGGAGACCATTGATGGTAGTTATAGACAGTGGAGACCATTGACGGTAGTTATAGACAGTGGAGACCATTGACGGTAGTTATAGACAGTGGAGACCATTGATGGTAGTTATAAAAGGAAAGCGGGCTTCCGAAATGAGCTTCTGGGCACGCACACTGAGTCACAGGGACATTTACAGTCCAGGGTCCAGTGCTGTTTACTGGAAGAAAGACTGTCGGTACACACACTTACCATCTCAATAACCAAATATAAACAGACTAGAATAGACTTGCTGCCTGCTCGGTCCCCTTAACCGTCTGTGCTCGCATGTGTGTGTGTGTCCTTCGACATAAATAACCTATTAAATTATTGTAGATAGATCTGAATTCACCTTAACCTTAACCTAAGGAAGACTTGAAACTGTGTTATATACAAAAAAAATAAGCTACATAAATGTTTCTTTCTGGCTTTTTTTTGTGTGTGTTTTTTTTTTGTGGTTGATGTGCCATTTGTGATGCCAGACAGAGAGCTTTCCAGAAGGCTCGAGGAGGGAGTCGATTCTGGGGAGAGAAGAGATACGGACGGAACGGCGCCAATGTAACAGTGTAGGTTCCGTCCCTCTCTTCGCCCCAACCCGGGCTCGAACCAGGGACCCTCTGCACACATCAACAACTGACACCCCACGAAGCATCGTCACCCATCGCTCCACAAAAACCCGCGGCCCTTGCAGAGCAAAGGGGAACAACTACTTCAAGGTCTCAGAGCAAAGTGACGTCACTGATTGAGACGCTATTAGCGCGCACCACCGCTAACCAACTAGCCATTTCACATCGGTTACACTAAGAACAAACCTTTTGTCCCCTGAGTAGAATCATATGTCTTCTTTGTGTAAACCTACTTTAAAAAAAAATCTACTTGCCCTCTTGAGAACCTTGAGAATTTCTAAATGGAATCAGTCGACAGGGGTTGAGCCTGACCAGGATGAAGGTTTACCTGTGGCGAGAGGTGTGGCGGAGACCAGAAATGATTTTGGACCGGTAGGAGTGAGATTTTGCAGGAAGTGGATCCCTGTTTTTTTTTTTTGACAGGCTAGCCAGGAGGCTCTAGCTACATACAGGCTAGCCAGGAGGCTCTAGCGACATACAGGCTAGCCAGGAGGCTTTAACTACATACAGGCTAGCCAGGAGGCTCTAGATAGATACAGGCTAGCCAGGAGGCCCTAGCTAGATACAGGCTAGCCAGGAGGCTCTAGCTACATACAGGCTAGCCAGGAGGCTCTAGCGACATACAGGCTAGCCAGGAGGCTCTAGCTACATACAGGCTAGCCAGAAGGCTCTAGATAGATACAGGCTAGCCAGGAGGCCCTAGCTAGATACAGGCTAGCCAGGAGGCTCTAGCTACATACAGGCTAGCCAGGAGGCTCTAGCTAGATACAGGCTAGCCAGGAGGCCCTAGCTAGATACAGGCTAGCCAGGAGGCTCTAGCTAGATACAGGCTAGCCAGGAGGCTCTAGCTAGATACAGGCTAGCCAGGAGGCCCTAGCTAGATACAGGCTAGCCAGGAGGCTTTAACTACATACAGGCTAGCCAGGAGGCTCTGGCTAGATACAGGCTAGCCAGGCTCTAGCTACATACAGGCTAGCCAGGAGGCTCTAGCTAGATACAGGCTAGCCAGGAGGCTCTAGCTAGATACAGGCTAGCCAGGAGGCTCTAGCTAGATACAGGCTAGCCAGGAGGCTCTAGCTACATACAGGCTAGCCAGGAGGCTCTAGCTAGATACAGGCTAGCCAGAAGGCTCTAGCTAGATACAGGCTAGCCAGGAGGCTCTAGCTAGATACAGGCTAGCCAGAAAGCTCTAGCTAGATACAGGCTAGCCAGGAGGCTCTAGCTAGATACAGGCTAGCCAGGAGGCTCTAGCTAGATACAGGCTAGCCAGGAGGCCCTAGCTAGATACAGGCTAGCCAGGAGGCTCTAGCTAGATACAGGCTAGCCAGGAGGCTCTAGCTAGATACAGGCTAGCCAGGAGGCCCTAGCTAGATACAGGCTAGCCAGGAGGCTCTAGCTAGATACAGGCTAGCCAGGAGGCTCTAGCTAGATACAGCTAGCCAGGAGGCTCTAGCTAGATACAGGCTAGCCAGGAGGCTCTGGCTAGATACAGGCTAGCCAGAAGGCTGTAGCTAGATAACCAGCCATGTAATGCCATTAGAAAATCATTAGCTTTTTAGCGGTTATGCTATGTGGAAACACTTGTTTTAATTATTTCCTTCATCTTCCTCACCAAAGCCTTCATATGGGTTTCAAATTCGGTAAATATCATTTAGTTAGCTAGCAATTAATTTCAACAAATTTGATCCATATTTATCCCATAAAACGTGAAAGCACGACCCAATTGTTTGGTAGAAAAATCCCTGTCCACTAAAGCTCCTGTTTTTCTGTGCTGCCTGTTTACAGAAAAACATTTTTTTTTTACAACTGCAAATCTTTTGGCACAGGTTACTCGCAAAATTACTGCCAAAACTGAGCACAGATTCGACATCTGCAAGTGTAGTTTTGATTCACAGAAGAAGATTCACCAGTCGCAAGTTTAGTAAATGTACTAAATGATTTACATTCATACTCAAATGCATGCTTGCAAATCTTATTGAATTTATTCACATATCAGTACCTGTTTGAAAGTGTTGTTAAATTTATTCTAAATGACATGTTTTCATAATCTTTTTTTTTTGCGCAACTACAAAACTCAGTATACAGGTGCATAACAGTTAACCCAGTGTTCCCCGGGCACCGAAGATATCGATAAGGCACCTCTCTGATTCACAGGGTTGGGTTAAATGCGGAAGACACATTTCAGTTGAATACTATAATGAAACAGGCAGGGAGCGGGTCTCGAACCCTCGACCTTCTGGCCCGAAGACCAGCGCGCTATCGACTGTGCCGCAAAAAAAACATGCTGAAGCGGCATTGTCGATATCTGCGTTTATAAACCCAGGGTCGTTACAATACATTCAGTTGGACAACTGACCAGGTATCCCCGTTTCCCCACAGTTATTTTACATGTGTAAATCATAGTAGTAATGAAGTAATGATTGTCCCTCTATAGAGGCGGGCCAGAGAGGCAGACTGGGAGGAGAAGAGGGGGGGATGTTCATCTGTCTGTCCTTTATCTAATGCCCACCACAGAGAGAGAGAGAGACAGCCATTCAACTTCAACCGACTGGTGCACCAACCAACAACATGTCAAGCCTGCTAACTTTCAACAAATAACGTTTTTTTTTTAATTATTATTATTATTATTAGTTCATTTCAGGAGGATCATAATGAACGTTTTATAGCCGACTACTGAAAACGGGGTGAATTTTTTTTTAAACTGAACTCAATCTCAAGATGTCTATACTGCCATTCACTCCCCCGATTGTGAAGAGACTTTTAGGCTGGAAAAAGGGTGAACAGATAAATAGACAGGAGGAGAAATGGTGTGAAAAGGCAGTGAAAAGTCTTGTAAAGAAATTGAAGAAGACAGGACAGCTGGACGAGTTGGAGAAGGCCATCACGACCCAGAATATCAACACCAAATGCATTACCATACCAAGGTATAGGACCCTCCGCTTTAGTAACTCTAAGACAGGTAGCCAGACGGCTACTTAGCTAGGCTCTCTTCTGGTTGGTTATACTGTTGTGATTTAGTTAACTAGCTAGCAAAGCCAGCTACATCACCAGTAAGTAACTACTTGCTTTATTCAGCCTTATAACCGTGAAAGACTTCATTATGTGATCAACAAGGAGTAGGTTTTAAATTGGCATATGCATTTGGGTGCGTTCGTAATTTCGCTCTGGCTGTCTACTCCGATTTCAGACGACTCTTGTCTGAATGTACCAGAATAACGGATGAATTTACTAACGCTTTAAAACACCCGTTGAATATGGCCAGTGTCGGGAAAAAAAGAAATGCGTATTTTAATTGTTGCCACCAGCAAAGTTAGTCACCAACCCTCTGGATAACATGAACACAACCTGACCAGCTCTGCTGGGGCGAGTGAAGTGTTGTGTCATTTGTGTCTGGAAGTAGATAACAAGTTAGTTTGGGTGCTTGACTGCTGTTGTTGAGGTCAAAACGTTCAGATCAACCCTACTCCTTTATGAACGGGACAATCTGACAACCCTACTCCTTTATGAACGGGACAATCTGACAACCCTACTCCGTTATGAACGGGACAATCTGGCAACCATACTCCTTTATGAACGGGACAATTTGACAACCCTACTCCTTTATGAACGGGACAATCTGACAACCCTACTCCTTTATAAATGGGACAATCTGACAACCCTACTCCTTTATGAACGGGACAATCTGACAACCCTACTCCTTTATGAACGGGACAATCTGACAACCCTACTCCTTTATAAACGGGACAATCTGACAACCCTACTCCTTTATGAATGGGACAATCTGACAACCCTACTCCTTTATAAAGGGGACAATCTGACAACCCTACTCCTTTATGAACGGGACAATCTGACAACCCTACTCCTTTATGAATGGGACAATCTGACAACCCTACTCCTTTATAAATGGGACAATCTGGCAACCCTACTCCTTTATGAATGGGACAATCTGACAACCCTACTCCTTTATAAAGGGGACAATCTGACAACCCTACTCCTTTATGAACGGGACAATCTGACAACCCTACTCCTTTATGAACGGGACAATCTGACAACCCTACTCCTTTATAAACGGGATAATCTGACAACCCTACTCCTTTATGAACGGGACAATCTGACAAGGCTCTGAGTTTATAAACGGGACAATCTGACAACGCTGCTCCTTTATAAACGGGACAATCTGACAACCCTACTCCTTTATAAACAGGACAATCTGACAACGCTCTGAGTTTATAAACGGGAAAATCTGACAACGCTCTGAACTTACGAACATACCCACATCTTTGTGAATGTTTTTGGGGGTTTGAACAGCCAATTGTTTGTCTTACATTCGCGTCGCCAGCTAGACAGCTGTGTTTGTTTCTGATTGCCGCGCGTCTGCAGACAGCTAACGTTAGGCTTGTGTTTTAACTAGCTAGCTAGCTAGCCAGTGAGTCAATGAACTCAGTTGTGAATCTGCTCATGTCATGGTTTTGGTTACTGTTTCGCGACAACAAAATTGATATTTTTGAACTGATAAAACAGAGTCTGTGTGCGCACATATTTTCATAAACCGGTTGTCATCACTGTGTGCTACTGTAGCTAATCAGACGGACATGCTGTCCACGGTACGGTGATAATCAGTTCAGATATAGTAGGATGGGGTTTCTTTGACCCCACCAAACAATACATTATGTTAGCTAGATTACAGATTGACATTTAGTGACTGACTATAAACTGCAACCCAAATCCATGCTCTGTTAGTCCCTGTTCGTCCTATGCTGCAGACAACTGGGTAGCCTGCCCTGTTCCTCTACCCAATAGAGATGGGTAGCCTGCCCTGTACCTCTCCCCAAGAGAGATGGGTAGCCTGCCCTGTACCTCTCCCCAAGAGAGATGGGTAGCCTGCCCTGTACCTCTACCCAAGAGAGATGGGTAGCCTGCCCTGTACCTCTACCCAAGAGAGATGGGTAGCCTGCCCTGTACCTCTACCCAAGAGAGATGGGTAGCCTGTTCTGTACCTCTACCCAAGAGAGATGGGTAGCCTGCCCTGTTCCTCTACCCAAGAGAGATGGGTAGCCTGCCCTGTACCTCTACCCAAGAGAGATGGGTAGCCTGCCCTGTACCTCTACCCAAGAGAGATGGGTAGCCTGTTCTGTACCTCTACCCAAGAGAGATGGGTAGCCTGCCCTGTTCCTCTACCCAAGAGAGATGGGTAGCCTGCCCTGTACCTCTACCCAAGAGAGCCGGGTAGCCTGCCCTGTACCTCTACCCAAGAGAGATGGGTAGCCTGCCCTGTACCTCTACCCAAGAGAGATGGGTAGCCTGCCCTGTACCTCTACCCAAGAGAGATGGGTAGCCTGCCCTGTACCTCTACCCAAGAGAGATGGGTAGCCTGCCCTGTACCTCTACCCAAGAGAGATGGGTAGCCTGTTCTGTACCTCTACCCAAGAGAGATGGGTAGCCTGCCCTGTTCCTCTACCCAAGAGAGATGGGTAGCCTGCCCTGTTCCTCTACCCAAGAGAGATGGGTAGCCTGCCCTGTACCTCTACCCAAGAGAGATGGGTAGCCTGCCCTGTACCTCTACCCAAGAGAGATGGGTAGCCTGCCCTGTACCTCTACCCAAGAGAGATGGGTAGCCTGTTCTGTACCTCTACCCAAGAGAGATAGGTAGCCTGCCCTGTTCCTCTACCCAAGAGAGATGGGTAGCCTGCCCTGTACGAGATGGGTAGCCTGCCCTGTACCTCTCCCAAGAGAGATGGGTAGCCTGCCCTGTACGAGACGGGTAGCCTGCCCTGTACGAGATGGGTAGCCTGCCCTGTACCTCTCCCAAGAGAGATGGGTAGCCTGCCCTGTACGAGATGGGTAGCCTGCCCTGCACGAGACGGGTAGCCTGCCCTGCACGAGATGGGTAGCCTGCCCTGCACCTCCCAAGTCCCCTCTGTCAGTCTGTCCATCGTGGCATGATGTCAGTCAGCAGCAGCTTCAGGGTCAATTTGAAGTAAAATCAAATTCTAATTCAATAATTGAAAAAAACGTGCATATATTTTCAATTATTTTTGCAATAAAACTGAAAAGGAGGAGACCCCAACCCTGGTCAGCAGTAAGTCAGTACCAGGAGAACTGGTCATGACCCCTCCTGTCTTGTTACATTCTACAAATACCTAATGTCCTGTCCACACACGTCTTCAGACCTGAGGGCTGGGTGGCTTCTGTGTGGTGGTACCTTCTGAGCCATTCACAGGACAAGACTATTGTTTAGACTGGAGAAAGAGTCCCTCCCCCCTCATGGGGAGAGAAAGGAGAGGGGAAGAGAGAGTGGTCTGTGGGAAAATGGGATTCCCCAGAATGCTGAGTCAGTGTGTGACTAGCCTAACTTTGCATTTTGTAAATATTGTAGTGCGTGTCTGAAAGTCAGTGTGTGTGTGTGTGTGTGTGTGTGTGTGTGTGTGTGTGTGTGTGTGTGTGTGTGTGTGTGTGTGTGTGTGTGTGTGTGTGTGTGTGTGTGTGTGTGTGTGTGTGTGTGTGTGTGTGTGTGTTTGGGTTTTGTGGGTAGTTGTTTTTCCTTTGGGGTTTTGTGGGTAGTTGTTTTCTGTTTTGGGTTTTGTGGGTAGTTGTTTTCTGTTTTGGGTTTTGTGGGTAGTTGTTTTTCCTTTGGGGTTTTGTGGGTAGTTGTATTTCCTTTGGGTTTTGTGGGTAGTTGTTTTCTGTTTTGGGTTTTGTGGGTAGTTGTTTTCTGTTTTGGGTTTTGTGGGTAGTTGTATTTCCTTTGGGTTTTGTGGGTAGTTGTTTTCTGTTTTGGGTTTTGTGGGTAGTTGTATTTCCTTGGGGTTTTGTGGGTAGTTGTTTTCTGTTTTGGGTTTTGTGGGTAGTTGTATTTCCTTTGGGTTTTGTGGGTAGTTGTATTTCCTTTGGGTTTTGTGGGTAGTTGTATTTCCTTTGTGTTTTGTGGGTAGTTTTACACGCCGCGCCTTGGTCCCCTTTTATACGACCCTCGTTACGTGAGTAGTCTATTGCGGTATCTTGATACTGGTATTGTGACAACGCTAGTTTAAACCAGGGGTTAGAACCTAAAGGATTTCCCAATCATTTCGTTCTGAATAGAACCACCATTTTGTTGTTTTTTTTGTTACATTGTTCCGAACCCAGCAAAATAAAGTTCTGAACCGGTTCGACCCCCAAAAAAACGACAGGTTTATGTAATTCTTTCCTGTATATTTTTTAACGTGTGAAATCAAAGTTTTTTTTTTAAATTTAGCTCATTCAATCATCAATCAGTGCGGATAGAGCGGGAAAGCTAGTTGTTTACATGCGTGATGGACAGACAAGTGTCGCCTGTGGCACAAGAGCCGACTGAAATTTAGCAGTTGTGGAGAGAGCACTGGGCATCTTATTATGACATGCATTATCTGAATTAGTTCCATCATACCTAGGAGGAGCGGCGTTCTATGGAGGAATGTCCTTTTGAGCTAGCTGGCTAACTAACAAGCTTGAGCTAGCCAACTAACAAGCCAACAAGCTTGAGCTAGTTAACTAAGAAGCTAACAAGCTTGAGCTGGCTAACGAACAAGCATGAGCTAGCTAACTAACAAGCTAACAAGCGTGAGCTAGCTAGATAACAAGATAACAAGCTTGAGCTAACAAGCGTGAGCTAGCTAGATAACAAGATAACAAGCTTGAGCTAACAAGCATGAGCTAGCTAGATAACAAGCTAACAGGATTGAGCTAGCTAGATAACAAGCTAACAAGCTTGAGCTAGCTAACTAACAAGCATGAGCTAGCTAACTAACAAGCTAACAAGCGTGAGCTAGCTAGATAACAAGCTAACAAGCGTGAGCTAGCTAGATAACAGGCTAACAAGCTTGAGCTAGCTAGATAACAGGCTAACAAGCTTGAGCTAGCTAGATAACAAGCTTGAGCAGCACCAGAATTAAAAACATGTCTTACATTTTAGTGGTTAATAAATCCAACGTGAATTGTGATAACTAGGCCTATAGTATCCTTAACTAGCATTGAACAAGTTCATCTATTTTTCTCTAGATAATTAAAAATCTCTCTCCCTATCTTCTGAATCAAGCTTGTACTGTCAGTACAGTAGCCTATACTTCAGAGAGGTAGGGGCTAGTAGTCTGAACACACAGGCAAAGATTTTCAGCTTGCAAGCAGACACTGGAATACGTTTCTGAGTGACAGAGTGAAGGTTTCCATAAGCGCTTTGTGGGACAAAAAATAAAAAAAAAAATGCCTGGAACATAAAATAAAGTTATTAACTGGTGACAATGCTTTTGAAATAGCGGAACAGTATAGATTACTTTCGTTCTAGGTTCCAGTTCTGTTCTGTATGGTCTGCGGGGTTGGCGGGGGCCTTGGGCTGTTATGTTGGTGGTGATTACCGGTTAGCCTTAGCAGAGTGGGGAGGTTGTGGTTAGGTTGTGGGAATGGGTTAGATGGGATCCCTATCAGGACCAGGAGGTTGTGGTTAGGTTGTGGGAATGGGTTAGATGGGATCCCTATCAGGACCAGGAGGTTGTGGTTAGGTTGTGGGAATGGGTTAGATGGGATCCCTATCAGGACCAGGAGGTTGTGGTTAGGTTGTGGGAATGG
The DNA here is from genome assembly GCF_965601325.2 of Salmo salar. NCBI lineage: Eukaryota > Metazoa > Chordata > Actinopteri > Salmoniformes > Salmonidae > Salmo > Salmo salar. Next base: position 50,928,481 of record NC_138313.1, on the reverse strand, counting down.
GTTAGATGGGATCCCTATCAGGACCAGGAGGTTGTGGTTAGGTTGTGGGAATGGGTTAGATGGGATCCCTATCAGGACCAGGAGGTTGTGGTTAGGTTGTGGGAATGGGTTAGATGGGATCCCTATCAGGACCAGGAGGTTGTGGTTAGGTTGTGGGAATGGGTTAGATGGGATCCCTATCAGGACCAGGAGGTTGTGGTTAGGTTGTGGGAATGGGTTAGATGGGATCCCTATCAGGACCAGGAGGTTGTGGTTAGGTTGTGGGAATGGGTTAGATGGGATCCCTATCAGGACCAGGAGGTTGTGGTTAGGTTGTGGGAATGGGTTAGATGGGATCCCTATCAGGACCAGGAGGTTGTGGTTAGGTTGTGGGAATGGGTTAGATGGGATCCCTATCAGGACCAGGAGGTTGTGGTTAGGTTGTGGGAATGGGTTAGATGGGATCCCTATCAGGACCAGGAGGTTGTGGTTAGGTTGTGGGAATGGGTTAGATGGGATCCCTATCAGGACCAGGAGGTTGTGGTTAGGTTGTGGGAATGGGTTAGATGGGATCCCTATCAGGACCAGGAGGTTGTGGTTAGGTTGTGGGAATGGGTTAGATGGGATCCCTATCAGGACCAGGAGGTTGTGGGGTTACAGAGACATGGCTGCCTTGGTCCCTCCCTATCTGCAGCCTGGGATAATAATAATGACTGAGAGACAACAAGCCTGCCCTGTCCTGCTGCTGTCCTGCTGCTGACGTGCTGCTGTCCTGCTGCTGTCCTGCTGCTGTCTTCCGTCCTGCTGCTGTCCTGCTGCTGACGTGCTGCTGTCCTGCTGCTGTCCTCTGTCTTGCTGCTGTCGTGCTGCTGTCCTGCTGCTGTCCTGCTGCTGTCCTCTGTCATGCTGCTGTCCTGCTGCTGTCCTGCTGCTGTCCTGCTGCTGTCTTCCGTCCTGCTGCTGTCCTGCTGCTGTCCTGCTGCTGTCCTGCTGCTGTCCTGCTGCTGTCCTGCTGCTCTCCTGCTGCTGTCCTCTGTCATTCTGCTGTCCTGCTGCTGTCCTGCTGCTGTCCTCCGTCATGCTGCTGTCCTGCTGCTGTCCTGCTGCTGTCCTGCTGCTGTCCTGCTGTTGTCCTCTGTCCTGCCCTGTCCTGCTGCTGTCCTGCTGTTGTCCTCCGTCCTGCCCTGTCCTGCTGCTGTCCTGCTGCTGTCCTGCTGTTGTCCTCCGTCCTGCCCTGTCCTGCTGCTGTCCTGCTGCTGTCCTGCTGTTGTCCTCCGTCCTGCCCTGTCCTGCTGCTGTCCTGCTGCTGTCCTGCTGTTGTCCTCCGTCCTGCCCTGTCCTGCTGCTGTCCTGCTGCTGTCCTGCTGCTGTCCTGCTGCTGTCCTGCTGTGTCCTCTGTCCTGCTGCTGTCCTGCTGTTGTCCTCTGTCCTGCTGCTGTCCTGCTGCTGTCCTGCTGCTGTCCTGCTGCTGTCCTGCTGCTGTCCTGCTGCTGTCCTGCTGTTGTCCTCTGTCCTGCTGCTGTCCTGCTGCTGTCCTGCTGCTGTCCTGCTGTTGTCCTCCGTCCTGCCCTGTCCTGCTGCTGTCCTGCTGCTGTCCTGCTGTTGTCCTCTGTCCTGCTGCTGTCCTGCTGCTGTCCTGCTGTTGTCCTCCGTCCTGCCCTGTCCTGCTGCTGTCCTGCTGCTGTCCTGCTGTCTGTCCTCTCGTCCTGCTGCTGTCCTGCTGCTGTCCTGCTGCTGTCCTGCTGCTGTCCTCTGTCCTGCTGCTGTCCTGCTGCTGTTCTGCTGTTGTCCTCTGTCCTGCTGTTGTCCTGCTGCTGTCCTGCTGTTGTCCTCTGTCCTGCTGTTGTCCTGCTGCTGTCCTGCTGTTGTCCTCCGTCCTGCCCTGTCCTGCTGCTGTCCTGCTGCTGTCCTGCTGTTGTCCTCTGTCCTGCTGCTGTCCTGCTGCTGTCCTGCTGCTGTCCTGCTGTTGTCCTCCGTCCTGCCCTGTCCTGCTGCTGTCCTGCTGCTGTCCTGCTGTTGTCCTCTGTCCTGCTGCTGTCCTGCTGCTGTCCTGCTGCTGTCCTGCTGCTGTCCTGCTGCTGTCCTGCTGCTGTCCTCTGTCCTGCTGCTGTCCTGCTGCTGTCCTGCTGCTGTCCTGCTGTTGTCCTGCTGCTGTCCTGCTGCTGTCCTCCGTCCTGCCCTGTCCTGCTGCTGTCCTGCTGCTGTCCTCCGTCCTGCCCTGTCCTGCTGCTGTCCTGCTGCTGTCCTGCTGTTGTCCTCTGTCCTGCTGCTGTCCTGCTGCTGTCCTGCTGCTGTCCTGCTGTTGTCCTCAGTCCTGCCCTGTCCTGCTGCTGTCCTGCTGCTGTCCTGCTGTTGTCCTCTGTCCTGCTGCTGTCCTGCTGCTGTCCTGCTGTTGTCCTCTGTCCTGCTGTTGTCCTGCAGCTGTCCTGCTGTTGTCCTCTGTCCTGCTGTTGTCCTGCTGCTGTCCTGCTGTTGTCCGCCGTCCTGCCCTGTCCTGCTGTTGCCCTCTGTCCTGCTGCTGTCCTGCTGCTGTCCTGCTGCTGTCCTCCGTCCTGCCCTGTCCTGCTGCTGTCCTGCTGCTGTCCTGCTGTTGTCCTCTGTCCTGCTGCTGTCCGGCTGCTGTCCTGCTGCTGTCCTGCTGCTGTCCTCTGTCCTGCTGCTGTCCTGCTGCTGTTCTGCTGTTGTCCTGCTGCTGTCCTCTGCTGTCCTGCTGCTGTCCTCCGTCCTGCCCTGTCCTGCTGCTGTCCTGCTGCTGTCCTCCGTCCTGCCCTGGCCTGCTGCTGTCCTGCTGCTGTCCTGCTGCTGTCCTGCTGCTGTCCTGCTGTTGTCCTCCGTCCTGCCCTGTCCTGCTGCTGTCCTGCTGCTGTCCTGCTGTTGTCCTCTGTCCTGCTGCTGTCCTGCTGCTGTCCTGCTGCTGTCCTCTGTCCTGCTGCTGTCCTGCTGCTGTCCTGCTGTTGTCCTCTGTCCTGCTGCTGTCCTGCTGCTGTCCTGCTGCTGTCCTCTGTCCTGCTGCTGTCCTGCTGCTGTCCTGCTGTTGTCCTCTGTCCTGCTGCTGTCCTGCTGCTGTCCTGCTGCTGTCCTGCTGTTGTCCTGCTGTTGTCCTGCTGTCCTGCTGCTGTCCTGCTGCTGTCCTGCTGTTGTCCTCTGTCCTGCTGTTGTCCTGCTGCTGTCCTGCTGTTGTCCTCCGTCCTGCCCTGTCCTGCTGCTGTCCTGCTGCTGTCCTGCTGTTGTCCTCTGTCCTGCTGCTGTCCTGCTGCTGTCCTGCTGCTGTCCTGCTGTTGTCCTCCGTCCTGCCCTGTCCTGCTGCTGTCCTGCTGCTGTCCTGCTGTTGTCCTCTGTCCTGCTGCTGTCCTGCTGCTGTCCTGCTGTTGTCCTCTGTCCTGCTGTTGTCCTGCAGCTGTCCTGCTGTTGTCCTCTGTCCTGCTGTTGTCCTGCTGCTGTCCTGCTGTTGTCCTCCGTCCTGCCCTGTCCTGCTGCTGTCCTGCTGCTGTCCTGCTGTTGTCCTCTGTCCTGCTGCTGTCCTGCTGCTGTCCTGCTGTTGTCCTCCGTCCTGCCCTGTCCTGCTGCTGTCCTGCTGCTGTCCTGCTGTTGTCCTCTGTCCTGCTGCTGTCCGGCTGCTGTCCTGCTGCTGTCCTGCTGCTGTCCTCTGTCCTGCTGCTGTCCTGCTGCTGTTCTGCTGTTGTCCTGCTGCTGTCCTGCTGCTGTCCTGCTGCTGTCCTCCGTCCTGCCCTGTCCTGCTGCTGTCCTGCTGCTGTCCTCCGTCCTGCCCTGGCCTGCTGCTGTCCTGCTGCTGTCCTGCTGTTGTCCTCTGTCCTGCTGCTGTCCTGCTGCTGTCCTGCTGCTGTCCTGCTGTTGTCCTCCGTCCTGCCCTGTCCTGCTGCTGTCCTGCTGCTGTCCTGCTGTTGTCCTCTGTCCTGCTGCTGTCCTGCTGCTGTCCTGCTGCTGTCCTCTGTCCTGCTGCTGTCCTGCTGCTGTCCTGCTGTTGTCCTCTGTCCTGCTGCTGTCCTGCTGCTGTCCTGCTGCTGTCCTGCTGCTGTCCTCTGTCCTGCTGCTGTCCTGCTGCTGTCCTGCTGTTGTCCTCTGTCCTGCTGCTGTTCTGCTGTTGTCCTGCTGCTGTCCTGTTGCTGTCCTGCTGCTGTCCTCCGTCCTGCCCTGTCCTGCTGCTGTCCTGCTGCTGTCCTCCATCCTGCCCTGGCCTGCTGCTGTCCTGCTGCTGTCCTGCTGTTGTCCTCTGTCCTGCTGCTGTCCTGCTGCTGTCCTGCTGCTGTCCTGCTGTTGTCCTCCGTCCTGCCCTGTCCTGCTGCTGTCCTGCTGCTGTCCTGCTGTTGTCCTCTGTCCTGCTGCTGTCCGGCTGCTGTCCTGCTGCTGTCCTGCTGCTGTCCTCTGTCCTGCTGCTGTCCTGCTGCTGTCCTGCTGTTGTCCTCTGTCCTGCTGCTGTCCTGCTGCTGTCCTGCTGCTGTCCTGCTGTTGTCCTCCGTCCTGCCCTGTCCTGCTGCTGTCCTGCTGCTGTCCTGCTGTTGTCCTCTGTCCTGCTGCTGTCCTGCTGCTGTCCTGCTGCTGTCCTGCTGCTGCCCGTCCTGCTGCTGTCCTGCTGCTGTCCTGCTGCTGTTCTGCTGTTGTCCTGCTGCTGTTCTGCTGTTGTCCTGCTGCTGTCCTGCTGCTGTCCTGCTGCTGTCCTCCGTCCTGCCCTGTCCTGCTGCTGTCCTGCTGCTGTCCTCCGTCCTGCCCTGTCCTGCTGCTGTCCTGCTGCTGTCCTGCTGTTGTCCTCTGTCCTGCTGCTGTCCTGCTGCTGTCCTGCTGCTGTCCTGCTGTTGTCCTCCGTCCTGCCCTGTCCTGCTGCTGTCCTGCTGCTGTCCTGCTGTTGTCCTCTGTCCTGCTGCTGTCCTCTGTCCTGCTGCTGTCCTGCTGCTGTCCTGCTGCTGTCCTGCTGCTGTCCTGCTGCTGTCCTGCTGTTGTCCTCTGTCCTGCTGCTGTCCTGCTGTCGTCCTCTGTCCTGCTGTTGTCCTCTGTCCTGCTGCTGTCCTGCTGTTGTCCTCTGTCCTGCTGTTGTCCTCTGTCCTGCTGTTGTCCTCTGTCCTGCTGTTGTCCTCTGTCCTGCTGCTGTCCTGCTGGTTTTTGTCCTATATTTTTTTATATTTTTTATTTTATTTTTAATCCCAGGCTCCCGTCTCCGCAGGAGGCCTTTTGCCTTCTGGTAGGCTGTCATTGTAAATAATAATTAGTTCTTAACTGACTTGCTTAGTTAAATAACGGTTAAATAAATGTAAAAAAAAATCCTAGATACCATTTCGTTCTTCAGTTGTGCTTACTTAACCAAGTATTCCTCTTCTTCTAACATCCTTGCTGTCCCCCGATCCCCCCGATCCCCCCGATCCCCCAGGTCTCTAGATGGTCGACTCCAGGTATCCCATCGTAAAGGCCTTCCTCATGTCATTTACTCTCGTCTGTGGCGTTGGCCAGACCTGCAGTCGCCCCACGAGCTCCGGGCCATAGAGCTGTGTGAGTACGCCTTCCACACCAAGAAGGACGAGGTGTGTGTCAATCCCTACCACTACCAACGCGTCGAGACACCGAGTGAGTACTATGATACTACGACAGGACTATGGTACTACTACAGGACTATGGTACTACTACAGGACTATGGTACTACTACAGGACTATGGTACTACTACAGGACTATGATACTACTACCAGACTATGGTACTACTACAGGACTATGATACTACTACAGGACTATGATACTACTACAGGACTATGGTACTACTACAGGACTATGATACAGGACTATAATACTACTACAGGACTATGGTACTATTACAGGACTATGGTACTACTACAGGACTATGGTACTACTACCGGACTATGGTACTACTACAGGACTATGGTACTACTACAGGACTATGGTACTACTACCGGACTATGGTACTACTACAGAACTATGATACTACTACCGGACTATGGTACTACTACCGGACTATGGTACTACTACAGGACTATGGTACTACTACAGGACTATGATACTACTACCAGACTATGGTACTACTACAGGACTATGGTACTACTAGTAGAGGACTATGATACTACTACAGGTCTATGATACTACTACAGGACTATGGTACTACTACAGGACTATAGTACTACTACCGGACTATAGTACTACTACCGGACTATGGTACTGCTACAGGACTATGATACTACTACAGGACTATGATACTACTACAGGACTATGGTACTACTACAGGACTATAGTACTACTACAGGACTATGGTACTACTACAGGACTATAGTACTACTACCGGACTATAGTACTACTACCGGACTATGGTACTGCTACAGGACTATGATACTACTACAGGACTATGATACTACTACAGGACTATGGTACTACTACAGGACTATAGTACTACTACAGGACTATGGTACTACTACAGGACTATAGTACTACTACAGGACTATGGTACTACTACAGGACACTATAGTACTACTACAGGACTATGGTACTACTACAGGACACTATAGTACTACTACAGGACTATGGTACTGCTACAGGACACTATAGTACTACTACCGGACTATGGTACTACTACAGGACTATGATACTACTACAGGACTATGATACTACTACAGGACTATGGTACTACTACAGGACTATAGTACTACTACAGGACTATGGTACTACTACAGGACTATGGTACTACTACAGGACTTTGGTACTACTACAGGACTATGGTACTACTACAGAACTATGGTACTACTACAGGACTATGATACTACTACAGGACTATGGTACTACTACAGGACTATGGTACTGCTACAGGACTATGGTACTACTACAGGACTATGATACAGGACTATAATACTACTACAGGACTATGGTACTACTACAGGACTTTGGTACTACTACAGGACTATGGTACTACTACAGAACTATGGTACTACTACAGGACTATGATACTGCTACAGGACTATGGTACTACTACAGAACTATGGTACTACTACAGGACTATGATACTACTACAGGACTATGGTACTACTACAGGACTATGGTACTGCTACAGGACTATGGTACTACTACAGGACTATGATACTACTACAGGTTTCTGTTATGCTTCTTTTGTCAGTTGTTGGTTTGCAGAGCATTTGCTATACAGTCCTTGGGTATAAGAATCTTGGGTAGTAAGAATCCTTCCAGGTCATTTTTTCCAAAATCAAGTTGTAGGTTTGGAATTTTGATTTGGAGTGAAGGTTATGTTGTGGAGGGTAGTAACCTGTATATGTCATGGTGACATAGTGAAGGTTATGTTGTAGAGGGTAGTATCCTGTATATGTCCTGGTGACATAGTGTTGTGGAGGGTAGTAACCTGTATATGTCATGGTGACATAGTGAAGGTTATGTTGTAGAGGGTAGTATCCTGTATATGTCCTGGTGACATAGTGTTGTGGAGGGTAGTAACCTGTATATGTCATGGTGACATAGTGAAGGTTATGTTGTAGAGGGTAGTATCCTGTATATGTCCTGGTGACATAGTGTTGTGGAGGGTAGTAACCTGTATATGTCATGGTGACATAGTGAAGGTTATGTTATGGAGGGTAGTATCCTGTATATGTCCTGGTGACATAGTGAAGGTTATGTTGTAGAGGGTAGTATCCTGTATATGTCCTGGTGACATAGTGTTGTGGAGGGTAGTATCCTGTATATGTCCTGGTGACATAGTGTTGTGGAGGGTAGTATCCTGTATATGTCCTGGTGACATAGTGAAGGTTCTGTTGTGGAGGGTAGTATCCTGTATATGTCCTGGTGACATAGTGTTGTAGAGGGTAGTATCCTGTATATGTCCTGGTGACATAGTGAAGGTTATGTTGTAGAGGGTAGTATCCTGTATATGTCCTGGTGACATAGTGAAGGTTATGTTGTAGAGGGTAATATCCTGTATATGTCATGGTGACATAGTGAAGGTTATGTTGTAGAGGGTAATATCCTGTATATGTGCTGGTGACATAGTGTTGTGGAGGGTAATATCCTGTATATGTCATGGTGACATAGTGAAGGTTATGTTGTAGAGGGTAATATCCTGTATATGTGCTGGTGACATAGTGTTGTAGAGGGTAGTATCCTGTATATGTCATGGTGACATAGTGAAGGTTATGTTGTGGAGGGTAGTATCCTGTATATGTCCTGGTGACATAGTGTTGTAGAGGGTACTATCCTGTATATGTCCTGGTGACATAGTGTTGTGGAGGGTAGTATCCTGTATATGTCCTGGTGACATAGTGTTGTGGAGGGTAGTATCCTGTATATGTCCTGGTGACATAGTGTTGTAGAGGGTAGTGTCCTGTATATGTCCTGGTGACATAGTGAAGGTTATGTTATGGAGGGTAGTATCCTGTATATGTCCTGGTGACATATTGTTGTGGAGGGTAGTATTCTGTATATGTCATGGTGACATAGTGTTGTGGAGGGTAGTATCCTGTATATGTCCTGGTGACATAGTGTTGTGGAGGGTAGTATCCTGTATATGTCCTGGTGACATAGTGTTGTAGAGGGTAGTATCCTGTATATGTCCTGGTGACATAGTGAAGGTTATGTTATGGAGGGTAGTATCCTGTATATGTCCTGGTGACATAGTGTTGTGGAGGGTAGTATCCTGTATATGTCCTGGTGACATAGTGTTGTGGAGGGTAGTATCCTGTATATGTCCTGGTGACATAGTGTTGTGGAGGGTAGTATCCTGTATATGTCCTGGTGACATAGTGTTGTAGAGGGTAGTTTCCTGTATATGTCCTGGTGACATAGTGAAGGTTATGTTATGGAGGGTAGTATCCTGTATATGTCCTGGTGACATAGTGTTGTAGAGGGTAGTATCCTGTATATGTCCTGGTGACATAGTGAAGGTTATGTTATGGAGGGTAATATCCTGTATATTTCCTGGTGACATGGTGTTGTAGAGGGTAGTATCCTGTATATGTCCTGGTGACATAGTGAAGGTTATGTTATGGAGGGTAGTATCCTGTATATGTCCTGGTGACATAGTGTTGTGGAGGGTAGCATCCTGTATATGTCCTGGTGACATAGTGTTGTGGAGGGTAGTATCCTGTATATGTCCTGGTGACATAGTGTTGTAGAGGGTAGTTTCCTGTATATGTCCTGGTGACATAGTGATGGTTATGTTATGGAGGTAGTATCCTGTATATGTCCTGGTGACATAGTGTTGTAGAGGGTAGTATCCTGTATATGTCCTGGTGACATAGTGAAGGTTATGTTATGGAGGGTAATATCCTGTATATTTCCTGGTGACATGGTGTTGTAGAGGGTAGTATCCTGTATATGTCCTGGTGACATAGTGAATATTATGTTATGGAGGGTAGTATCCTGTATATGTCCTGGTGACATAGTGTTGTAGAGGGTAGTATAATGTATATGTCCTGGTGACATAGTGTTGTGGAGGGTAGTATCCTGTATATGTCCTGGTGACATAGTGTTGTGGAGGGTAGCATCCTGTATATGTCCTGGTGACATAGTGTTGTAGAGGGTAGTATCCTGCATATGTCCTGGTGACATAGTGTTGTGGAGGGTAGCATCCTGTATATGTCCTGGTGAAATAGTGTTGTGGAGGGTAGTATCCTGTAGATGTCATGCTGACATAGTGAAGGTTATGTTATGGAGGGTAGTATCCTGTATATGTCCTGGTGACATAGTGTTGTAGAGGGTAATATCCTGTATATGTCCTGTTGACATAGTGTTGTGTATATGTCATGCTGACATAGTGAAGGTTATGTTATGGAGGGTAGTATCCTGTATATGTCATGCTGACATAGTGTTGTCGAGGGTAGTATCCTGTATATGTCCTGGTGACATAGTGAAGGTTATGTTGTGGAGGGTAGTATCCTGTATATGTCCTGGTGACATGGTGTTGTAGAGGGTAGTATCCTGTATATGTCCTGGTGACATAGTGAAGGTTATGTTATGGAGGGTAGTATCCTGTAAATGTCCTGGTGACATAGTGTTGTGGAGGGTAGTATCCTGTATATGTCCTGGTGACATAGTGTTGTGGAGGGTAGTATCCTGTATATGTCCTGGTGACATAGTGTTGTGGAGGGTAGTATCCTGTATATGTCCTGGTGACATAGTGTTGTAGAGGGTAGTTTCCTGTATATGTCCTGGTGACATAGTGAAGGTTATGTTATGGAGGGTAGTATCCTGTATATGTCCTGGTGACATAGTGTTGTAGAGGGTAGTATCCTGTATATGTCCTGGTGACATAGTGAAGGTTATGTTATGGAGGGTAATATCCTGTATATTTCCTGGTGACATGGTGTTGTAGAGGGTAGTATCCTGTATATGTCCTGGTGACATAGTGAAGGTTATGTTATGGAGGGTAGTATCCTGTATATGTCCTGGTGACATAGTGTTGTAGAGGGTAGTATAATGTATATGTCCTGGTGACATAGTGTTGTAGAGGGTAATATCCTGTATGTGTCCTGTTGACATAGTGTTGTGTATATGTCATGCTGACATAGTGAAGGTTATGTTATGGAGGGTAGTATCCTGTATATGTCATGCTGACATAGTGTTGTCGAGGGTAGTATCCTGTATATGTCCTGGTGACATAGTGAAGGTTATGTTGTGGAGGGTAGTATCCTGTATATGTCCTGGTGACATAGTGTTTCGGAGGGTAGTATCCTGTATATGTCCTGGTGACATAGTGAAGGTTATGTTGTGGAGGGTAGTATCCTGTATATGTCCTGGTGACATAGTGTTGTAGAGGGTAGCATCCTGTATATGTCCTGGTGACATAGTGTTGTGGAGGGTAGTATCCTGTAGATGTCATGCTGACATAGTGAAGGTTATGTTATGGAGGGTAGTATCCTGTATATGTCCTGGTGACATAGTGTTGTAGAGGGTAATATCCTGTATATGTCCTGTTGACATAGTGTTGTGTATATGTCATGCTGACATAGTGAAGGTTATGTTGTGGAGGGTAGTATCCTGTATATGTCCTGGTGACATAGTGTTGTGGAGGGTAGTATCCTGTATATGTCCTGGTGACATAGTGAAGGTTATGTTGTGGAGGGTAATATCCTGTATATGTCCTTGTTTAAAGAACTCTAAATCATTTTTTTTGTAAAAACATGCTGAAAAATGTGGACATGACCTGTCTGTCTGTCTGTCTGTCTGTCTGTCTGTCTGTCTGTCTGTCTGTCTGTCTTTCCCCCCCACTTCAATTCAAGGGGTTTTATTGGCATAGGAAACATATGTTTACATTGCCAAAGCAAGTGAAGTAGATAATACAAAATTTACGAGTAAACATCACACTCAAAAGTTTCAAAAGAATAAAGACATTTACAAAGGATATATTATTGGCTATGTACAGTGTTATAACAATGTTTCTCTGTCCCGTTCAGTCCTCCCTCCTGTCCAGGTTCCTAGACAATCAGAAATCCCTACAGAGTGTCCTGTTTTAGATGACTACAGCCATTCTATCCCTGAGAACACCATCTTCCCCGCCGGCATCGAGCCACAGAGCAACTACATCCCAGGTGAGTCACACAGCTGAGCCGGGCTGAGCTATACTGAGCCGGGCCGAGTTATACCGAGCCGGGCCGAGCTATGCTGAGCCGGGCCGAGTTATACCGAGCCGGGCCGAGTTATACCGAGCCGGGCCGAGTTATACCGAGCCGGGCCGAGTTATACCGAGCCGGGCCGAGCTATACCGAGCCGGGCCTGGTTGCTCTTCCATCATTTTAATTCCGGGAAACATCCTGGAACCGAAAACAGACACGACCCACTCTCACCCACAGAATGAACAATAACAGACACGACCCACTCTCACCCACAGCGTGAACAATAACAGACACGACCCACTCTCACCCACAGCGTGAACAATAACAGACACGACCCACTCTCACCCACAGGCATCGACCGCCCCTCCCCCCGCGGAACAATAACAGACACGACCCACTCTCACCCACAGCGGAACCGCCGCCCCTCTCCCCCGCGGAACAATAACAGACACGACCCACTCTCACCCACAGCGTGAACAATAACAGACACGACCCACTCTCACCCACAGCGTGAACAATAACAGACACGACCCACTCTCACCCACAGAATGAACAATAACAGACACGACCCACTCTCACCCACAGCATGAACAATAACAGACACGACCCACTCTTACCCACAGCATGAACAATAACAGACACGACCCACTCTCACCCACAGCGTGAACAATAACAGACACGACCCACTCTTTCCCACAGCATGAACAAGTGTACCCTTCTCAAATAGCCTTCCCTGTGGCTCACTTCCCTGTGGCTCAGTTGGTAGAGCATGGTGTGTGCAACGCCAGGGTTGTGGGTTCGATTCCCACAACTCAGTACAAAAAAAAAAATGCATGAAATGAAAATGAAATGATTGAAATGTATGTATTCACTACTGTAAGTCGCTCTGGATAAGAGCGTCTGCTAAAATGACTAAAATGTAAAATGTACCCTGATTGGTGACTTGGTGTGAGGCTTTGATCTCATGAGTGTTGATATTATTACAGTGCTTCTTAAGCCTGGTTCAGATAGGAGAGACGGGGACAAAACTATCCAGGTTTAGAGTGTTGTTACGTGAGGAGAGACGGGGACAAAACTATCCAGGTTTCCAATGTTGAGACGGGGACAAAACTATCCAGGTTTAGAATGTTGAGACGGGACAAAACTATCCAGGTTTAGAATGTTGAGACGGGGACAAAACTATCCAGGTTTAGAGTGTTGAGACGGGGACAAAACTATCCAGGTTTAGAATGTTGAGACGGGGACAAAACTATCCAGGTTGAGAATGTTGAGATGGGGACAAAACTATCCAGGTTTAGAATGTTGAGACGGGACAAAACTATCCAGGTTTAGAATGTTGAGACGGGGACAAAACTATCCAGGTTTAGAATGTTGTGACGGGGACAAAACTATCCAGGTTGAGAATGTTGAGACGGGGACAAAACTATCCAGGTTTAGAATGTTGAGACGGGGACAAAACTATCCAGGTTTCGAATGTTGAGACGGGGACAAAACTATCCAGGTTTAGAATGTTGAGACGGGGACAAAACTATCCAGGTTTAGAATGTTGAGACGGCACAAAACTATCCAGGTTTAGAATGTTGTTACGGGACAAAACTATCCAGGTTTAGAATGTTGAGACGGGGACAAAACTATCCAGGTTTAGAATGTTGAGACGGGGACAAAACTATCCAGGTTTAGAATGTTGTTACGGGGACAAAACTATCCAGGTTTAGAATGTTGAGACGGGGACAAAACTATCCAGGTTTAGAGTGTTGAGACGGGGACAAAACTATCCAGGTTTAGAGTGTTGTTATGTGAGGAGAGACGGGACAAAACTATCCAGGTTTAGAATGTTGTTACGGGACAAAACTATCCAGGTTTAGAATGTTGTTACGGGACAAAACTATCCAGGTTTAGAATGTTGAGACGGGGACAAAACTATCCAGGTTTAGAATGTT
>NC_138313.1:50880000-50910000 GCF_965601325.2 Salmo salar | reverse complement strand
CTAGTAACCTGTTATCAGAATCAGCCTCTCCTCTCCTGTCTCTCTCTCTCTGTAGACTCACCTAGTAACCTGTTACCAGAATCAGCCTCTCCTGTCTCTCTCTCTGTAGACTCACCTAGTAACCTGTTACCAGAATCACCCTCTCCTCTCCTGTCTCTCTCTCTCTGTAGACTCACCTAGTAACCTGTTACCAGAATCAGCCTCTCCTCTCCTGTCTCTCTCTCTGTAGACTCACCTAGTAACCTGTTACCAGAATCAGCCTCTCCTGTCCCTCTCTCTGTAGGCTCACCTAGTAACCTGTTACCAGAATCAGCCTCTCCTCTCCTGTCTCTCTCTCTGTAGACTCACCTAGTAACCTGTTACCAGAATCAGCCTCTCCTCTCCTGTCTCTCTCTCTGTAGACTCACCTAGTAACCTGTTACCAGAATCAGCCTCTCCTCTCCTGTCTCTCTCTCTGTAGACTCACCTAGTAACCTGTTACCAGAATCAGCCTCTCCTCTCCTGTCTCTCTCTCTGTAGACTCACCTAGTAACCTGTTACCAGAATCACCCTCTCCTCTCCTGTCTCTCTCTCTGTAGACTCACCTAGTAACCCGTTACCAGAATCAGCCTCTCCTCTCCTGTCTCTCTCTCTCTGTAGACTCACCTAGTAACCTGTTTCCAGAATCAGCCTCTCCTCTCCTGTCTCTCTCTCTGTAGACTCACCTAGTAACCTGTTATCAGAATCAGCCTCTCCTCTCCTGTCTCTCTCTCTCTGTAGACTCACCTAGTAACCTGTTACCAGAATCAGCCTCTCCTGTCTCTCTCTCTGTAGACTCACCTAGTAACCTGTTACCAGAATCACCCTCTCCTCTCCTGTCTCTCTCTCTCTGTAGACTCACCTAGTAACCTGTTACCAGAATCAGCCTCTCCTCTCCTGTCTCTCTCTCTGTAGACTCACCTAGTAACCTGTTACCAGAATCAGCCTCTCCTGTCCCTCTCTCTGTAGGCTCACCTAGTAACCTGTTACCAGAATCAGCCTCTCCTCTCCTGTCTCTCTCTCTGTAGACTCACCTAGTAACCTGTTATCAGAATCAGCCTCTCCTCTCCTGTCTCTCTCTCTGTAGACTCACCTAGTAACCTGTTATCAGAATCAGCCTCTCCTCTCCTGTCTCTCTCTCTGTAGACTCACCTAGTAACCCGTTACCAGAATCAGCCTCTCCTCTCCTGTCTCTCTCTCTCTGTAGACTCACCTAGTAACCTGTTACCAGAATCAGCCTCTCCTCTCCTGTCTCTCTCTCTGTAGACTCACCTAGTAACCTGTTACCAGAATCAGCCTCTCCTCTCCTGTCTCTCTCTCTGTAGACTCACCTAGTAACCTGTTACCAGAATCAGCCTCTCCTCTCCTGTCTCTCTCTCTGTAGACTCACCTAGTAACCTGTTACCAGAATCAGCCTCTCCTCTCCTGTCTCTCTCTCTGTAGACTCACCTAGTAACCTGTTACCAGAATCAGCCTCTCCTCTCCTGTCTCTCTCTCTGTAGACTCACCTAGTAACCTGTTACCAGAATCAGCCTCTCCTCTCCTGTCTCTCTCTCTGTAGACTCACCTAGTAACCTGTTACCAGAATCACCCTCTCCTCTCCTGTCTCTCTCTCTGTAGACTCACCTAGTAACCTGTTACCAGAATCAGCCTCTCCTCTCCTGTCTCTCTCTCTGTAGACTCACCTAGTAACCTGTTACCAGAATCAGCCTCTCCTCTCCTGTCTCTCTCTCTGTAGACTCACCTAGTAACCTGTTACCAGAATCAGCCTCTCCTCTCCTGTCTCTCTCTCTGTAGACTCACCTAGTAACCTGTTACCAGAATCAGCCTCTCCTCTCCTGTCTCTCTCTCTGTAGACTCACCTAGTAACCTGTTACCAGAATCAGCCTCTCCTCTCCTGTCTCTCTCTCTGTAGACTCACCTAGTAACCTGTTACCAGAATCAGCCTCTCCTCTCCTGTCTCTCTCTCTGTAGACTCACCTAGTAACCTGTTACCAGAATCAGCCTCTCCTCTCCTGTCTCTCTCTCTGTAGACTCACCTAGTAACCTGTTACCAGAATCAGCCTCTCCTCTCCTGTCTCTCTCTCTCTGTAGACTCACCTAGTAACCTGTTACCAGAATCAGCCTCTCCTCTCCTGTCTCTCTCTCTGTAGACTCACCTAGTAACCTGTTACCAGAATCAGCCTCTCCTCTCCTGTCTCTCTCTCTGTAGACTCACCTAGTAACCTGTTACCAGAATCAGCCTCTCCTCTCCTGTCTCTCTCTCTGTAGACTCACCTAGTAACCTGGTACCAGAAACAGCTTCTCCTGTCTCTCTCTCTGTAGACTCACCGAGTAACCTGTTACCAGAATCAGCCTCTCCTCTCCTCTCTCTCTCTCTGTAGACTCACCTAGTAACCTGTTACCAGAATCAGCCTCTCCTCTCCTGTCTCTCTCTCTGTAGACTCACCTAGTAACCTGTTACCAGAATCAGCCTCTCCTCTCCTGTCTCTCTCTCTGTAGACTCACCTAGTAACCTGTTACCAGAATCAGCCTCTCCTCTCCTGTCTCTCTCTCTGTAGACTCACCTAGTAACCTGTTACCAGAATCAGCCTCTCCTGTCTCTCTCTCTGTAGACTCACCTAGTAACCTGTTACCAGAATCAGCCTCTCCTGTCTCTCTCTCTGTAGACTCACCTAGTAACCTGTTACCAGAATCAGCCTCTCCTCTCCTGTCTCTCTCTCTGTAGACTCACCTAGTAACCTGTTACCAGAATCAGCCTCTCCTCTCCTGTCTCTCTCTCTGTAGACTCACCTAGTAACCTGTTACCAGAATCAGCCTCTCCTCTCCTGTCTCTCTCTCTGTAGACTCACCTAGTAACCTGTTACCAGAATCAGCCTCTCCTCTCCTGTCTCTCTCTCTGTAGACTCACCTAGTAACCTGTTACCAGAATCAGCCTCTCCTCTCCTGTCTCTCTCTCTGTAGACTCACCTAGTAACCTGTTACCAGAATCAGCCTCTCCTCTCCTGTCTCTCTCTCTGTAGACTCACCTAGTAACCTGTTACCAGAATCAGCCTCTCCTCTCCTGTCCTCTCTCTCTGTAGACTCACCTAGTAACCTGTTACCAGAATCAGCCTCTCCTCTTCTGTCTCTCTCTCTGTAGACTCACCTAGTAACCTGTTACCAGAATCAGCCTCTCCTCTCCTGTCTCTCTCTCTGTAGACTCACCTAGTAACCTGTTACCAGAATCAGCCTCTCCTCTCCTGTCTCTCTCTCTGTAGGCTCACCTAGTAACCTGTTACCAGAATCAGCCTCTCCTCTCCTGTCTCTCTCTCTGTAGACTCACCTAGTAACCTGTTACCAGAATCAGCCTCTCCTCTCCTGTCTCTCTCTCTGTAGACTCACCTAGTAACCTGTTACCAGAATCAGCCTCTCCTCTCCTGTCTCTCTCTCTCTGTAGACTCACCTAGTAACCTGTTACCAGAATCAGCCTCTCCTCTCCTGTCTCTCTCTCTGTAGACTCACCTAGTAACCTGTTACCAGAATCAGCCTCTCCTCTCCTGTCTCTCTCTCTGTAGACTCACCTAGTAACCTGTTACCAGAATCAGCCTCTCCTCTCCTGTCTCTCTCTCTGTAGACTCACCTAGTAACCTGTTACCAGAATCAGCCTCTCCTCTCCTGTCTCTCTCTCTGTAGACTCACCTAGTAACCTGTTACCAGAATCAGCCTCTCCTCTCCTGTCTCTCTCTCTCTGTAGACTCACCTAGTAACCTGTTACCAGAATCAGCCTCTCCTCTCCTGTCTCTCTCTCTGTAGACTCACCTAGTAACCTGTTAAGACTCACCTAGTAACCTGTTACCAGAATCAGCCTCTCCTCTCCTGTCTCTCTCTCTGTAGACTCACCTAGTAACCTGTTACCAGAATCAGCCTCTCCTCTCCTGTCTCTCTCTCTCTGTAGACTCACCTAGTAACCTGTTACCAGAATCAGCCTCTCCTCTCCTGTCTCTCTCTCTGTAGACTCACCTAGTAACCTGTTACCAGAATCAGCCTCTCCTCTCCTGTCTCTCTCTCTGTAGACTCACCTAGTAACCTGTTACCAGAATCAGCCTCTCCTCTCCTGTCTCTCTCTCTCTGTAGACTCACCTAGTAACCTGTTACCAGAATCAGCCTCTCCTCTCCTGTCTCTCTCTCTGTAGACTCACCTAGTAACCTGTTACCAGAATCAGCCTCTCCTCTCCTGTCTCTCTCTCTGTAGACTCACCTAGTAACCTGTTACCAGAATCAGCCTCTCCTCTCCTGTCTCTCTCTCTGTAGACTCACCTAGTAACCTGTTACCAGAATCAGCCTCTCCTCTCCTGTCTCTCTCTCTGTAGACTCACCTAGTAACCTGTTACCAGAATCAGCCTCTCCTCTCCTGTCTCTCTCTCTGTAGACTCACCTAGTAACCTGTTACCAGAATCAGCCTCTCCTCTCCTGTCTCTCTCTCTCTGTAGACTCACCTAGTAACCTGTTACCAGAATCAGCCTCTCCTCTCCTGTCTCTCTCTCTGTAGACTCACCTAGTAACCTGTTACCAGAATCACGGTAGACTCACCTAGTAACCTGTTACCAGAATCAGCCTCTCCTCTCCTGTCTCTCTCTCTGTAGACTCACCTAGTAACCTGTTACCAGAATCAGCCTCTCCTCTCCTGTCTCTCTCTCTGTAGACTCACCTAGTAACCTGTTACCAGAATCAGCCTCTCCTCTCCTGTCTCTCTCTCTGTAGACTCACCTAGTAACCTGTTACCAGAATCAGCCTCTCCTCTCCTGTCTCTCTCTCTGTAGACTCACCTAGTAACCTGTTACCAGAATCAGCCTCTCCTCTCCTGTCTCTCTCTCTGTAGACTCACCTAGTAACCTGTTACCAGAATCAGCCTCTCCTCTCCTGTCTCTCTCTCTGTAGACTCACCTAGTAACCTGTTACCAGAATCAGCCTCTCCTCTCCTGTCTCTCTCTCTGTAGACTCACCTAGTAACCTGTTACCAGAATCAGCCTCTCCTCTCCTGTCTCTCTCTCTGTAGACTCACCTAGTAACCTGTTACCAGAATCAGCCTCTCCTCTCCTGTCTCTCTCTCTGTAGACTCACCTAGTAACCTGTTACCAGAATCAGCCTCTCCTCTCCTGTCTCTCTCTCTGTAGACTCACCTAGTAACCTGTTACCAGAATCAGCCTCTCCTCTCCTGTCTCTCTCTCTGTAGACTCACCTAGTAACCTGTTACCAGAATCAGCCTCTCCTGTCTCTCTCTCTGTAGACTCACCTAGTAACCTGTTACCAGAATCAGCCTCTCCTCTCCTGTCTCTCTCTCTGTAGACTCACCTAGTAACCTGTTACCAGAATCAGCCTCTCCTCTCCTGTCTCTCTCTCTGTAGACTCACCTAGTAACCTGTTACCAGAATCAGCCTCTCCTCTCCTGTCTCTCTCTCTGTAGACTCACCTAGTAACCTGTTACCAGAATCAGCCTCTCCTCTCCTGTCTCTCTCTCTGTAGACTCACCTAGTAACCTGTTACCAGAATCAGCCTCTCCTCTCCTGT
This sequence comes from Salmo salar, assembly GCF_965601325.2. Classification (NCBI taxonomy): domain Eukaryota; kingdom Metazoa; phylum Chordata; class Actinopteri; order Salmoniformes; family Salmonidae; genus Salmo; species Salmo salar. Next base: position 50,904,432 of record NC_138313.1, on the reverse strand, counting down.
CTCTCTCTCTCGTAGACTCACCTAGTAACCTGTTACCAGAATCAGCCTCTCCTCTCCTGTCTCTCTCTCTGTAGACTCACCTAGTAACCTGTTACCAGAATCAGCCTCTCCTGTCTCTCTCTCTGTAGACTCACCTAGTAACCTGTTACCAGAATCAGCCTCTCCTCTCCTGTCTCTCTCTCTCTGTAGACTCACCTAGTAACCTGTTACCAGAATCAGCCTCTCCTCTCCTGTCTCTCTCTCTGTAGACTCACCTAGTAACCTGTTACCAGAATCAGCCTCTCCTCTCCTGTCTCTCTCTCTGTAGACTCACCTAGTAACCTGTTACCAGAATCAGCCTCTCCTCTCCTGTCTCTCTCTCTGTAGACTCACCTAGTAACCTGTTACCAGAATCAGCCTCTCCTCTCCTGTCTCTCTCTGTAGACTCACCTAGTAACCTGTTACCAGAATCAGCCTCTCCTCTCCTGTCTCTCTCTCTGTAGACTCACCTAGTAACCTGTTACCAGAATCAGCCTCTCCTCTCCTGTCTCTCTCTCTGTAGACTCACCTAGTAACCTGTTACCAGAATCAGCCTCTCCTCTCCTGTCTCTCTCTCTGTAGACTCACCTAGTAACCTGTTACCAGAATCAGCCTCTCCTCTCCTGTCTCTCTCTCTGTAGACTCACCTAGTAACCTGTTACCAGAATCAGCCTCTCCTCTCCTGTCTCTCTCTCTCTGTAGACTCACCTAGTAACCTGTTACCAGAATCAGCCTCTCCTCTCCTGTCTCTCTCTCTGTAGACTCACCTAGTAACCTGTTACCAGAATCAGCCTCTCCTGTCTCTCTCTCTGTAGACTCACCTAGTAACCTGTTACCAGAATCAGCCTCTCCTCTCCTGTCTCTCTCTCTCTGTAGACTCACCTAGTAACCTGTTACCAGAATCAGCCTCTCCTCTCCTGTCTCTCTCTCTGTAGACTCACCTAGTAACCTGTTACCAGAATCAGCCTCTCCTCTCCTGTCTCTCTCTCTGTAGACTCACCTAGTAACCTGTTACCAGAATCAGCCTCTCCTCTCCTGTCTCTCTCTCTGTAGACTCACCTAGTAACCTGTTACCAGAATCAGCCTCTCCTCTCCTGTCTCTCTCTCTGTAGACTCACCTAGTAACCTGTTACCAGAATCAGCCTCTCCTCTCCTGTCTCTCTCTCTGTAGACTCACCTAGTAACCTGTTACCAGAATCAGCCTCTCCTCTCCTGTCTCTCTCTCTGTAGACTCACCTAGTAACCTGTTACCAGAATCAGCCTCTCCTCTCCTGTCTCTCTCTCTCTGTAGACTCACCTAGTAACCTGTTACCAGAATCAGCCTCTCCTCTCCTGTCTCTCTCTCTGTAGACTCACCTAGTAACCTGTTACCAGAATCAGCCTCTCCTCTCCTGTCTCTCTCTCTGTAGACTCACCTAGTAACCTGTTACCAGAATCAGCCTCTCCTCTCCTGTCTCTCTCTCTGTAGACTCACCTAGTAACCTGTTACCAGAATCAGCCTCTCCTCTCCTGTCTCTCTCTCTGTAGACTCACCTAGTAACCTGTTACCAGAATCAGCCTCTCCTGTCTCTCTCTCTGTAGACTCACCTAGTAACCTGTTACCAGAATCAGCCTCTCCTCTCCTGTCTCTCTCTCTGTAGACTCACCTAGTAACCTGTTACCAGAATCAGCCTCTCCTCTCCTGTCTCTCTCTCTGTAGACTCACCTAGTAACCTGTTACCAGAATCAGCCTCTCCTCTCCTGTCTCTCTCTCTGTAGACTCACCTAGTAACCTGTTACCAGAATCAGCCTCTCCTGTCTCTCTCTCTGTAGACTCACCTAGTAACCTGTTACCAGAATCAGCCTCTCCTCTCCTGTCTCTCTCTCTGTAGACTCACCTAGTAACCTGTTACCAGAATCAGCCTCTCCTCTCCTGTCTCTCTCTCTGTAGACTCACCTAGTAACCTGTTACCAGAATCAGCCTCTCCTCTCCTGTCTCTCTCTCTGTAGACTCACCTAGTAACCTGTTACCAGAATCAGCCTCTCCTCTCCTGTCTCTCTCTCTGTAGACTCACCTAGTAACCTGTTACCAGAATCAGCCTCTCCTCTCCTGTCTCTCTCTCTGTAGACTCACCTAGTAACCTGTTACCAGAATCAGCCTCTCCTCTCCTGTCTCTCTCTCTGTAGACTCACCTAGTAACCTGTTACCAGAATCAGCCTCTCCTCTCCTGTCTCTCTCTCTGTAGACTCACCTAGTAACCTGTTACCAGAATCAGCCTCTCCTCTCCTGTCTCTCTCTCTGTAGACTCACCTAGTAACCTGTTACCAGAATCAGCCTCTCCTCCTGTCTCTCTCTCTGTAGACTCACCTAGTAACCTGTTACCAGAATCAGCCTCTCCTCTCCTGTCTCTCTCTCTGTAGACTCACCTAGTAACCTGTTACCAGAATCAGCCTCTCCTCTCCTGTCTCTCTCTCTGTAGACTCACCTAGTAACCTGTTACCAGAATCAGCCTCTCCTCTCCTGTCTCTCTCTCTGTAGACTCACCTAGTAACCTGTTACCAGAATCAGCCTCTCCTGTCTCTCTCTCTGTAGACTCACCTAGTAACCTGTTACCAGAATCAGCCTCTCCTCTCCTGTCTCTCTCTCTGTAGACTCACCTAGTAACCTGTTACCAGAATCAGCCTCTCCTGTCTCTCTCTCTGTAGACTCACCTAGTAACCTGTTACCAGAATCAGCCTCTCCTCTCCTGTCTCTCTCTCTGTAGACTCACCTAGTAACCTGTTACCAGAATCAGCCTCTCCTCTCCTGTCTCTCTCTCTGTAGACTCACCTAGTAACCTGTTACCAGAATCAGCCTCTCCTCTCCTGTCTCTCTCTCTGTAGACTCACCTAGTAACCTGTTACCAGAATCAGCCTCTCCTCTCCTGTCTCTCTCTCTGTAGACTCACCTAGTAACCTGTTACCAGAATCAGCCTCTCCTCTCCTGTCTCTCTCTCTGTAGACTCACCTAGTAACCTGTTACCAGAATCAGCCTCTCCTCTCCTGTCTCTCTCTCTGTAGACTCACCTAGTAACCTGTTACCAGAATCAGCCTCTCCTCTCCTGTCTCTCTCTCTGTAGACTCACCTAGTAACCTGTTACCAGAATCAGCCTCTCCTCTCCTGTCTCTCTCTCTGTAGACTCACCTAGTAACCTGTTACCAGAATCAGCCTCTCCTCTCCTGTCTCTCTCTCTGTAGACTCACCTAGTAACCTGTTACCAGAATCAGCCTCTCCTCTCCTGTCTCTCTCTCTGTAGACTCACCTAGTAACCTGTTACCAGAATCAGCCTCTCCTCTCCTGTCTCTCTCTCTGTAGACTCACCTAGTAACCTGTTACCAGAATCAGCCTCTCCTCTCCTGTCTCTCTCTCTGTAGACTCACCTAGTAACCTGTTACCAGAATCAGCCTCTCCTCTCCTGTCTCTCTCTCTGTAGACTCACCTAGTAACCTGTTACCAGAATCAGCCTCTCCTCTCCTGTCTCTCTCTCTGTAGACTCACCTAGTAACCTGTTACCAGAATCAGCCTCTCCTCTCCTGTCTCTCTCTCTGTAGACTCACCTAGTAACCTGTTACCAGAATCAGCCTCTCCTCTCCTGTCTCTCTCTCTGTAGACTCACCTAGTAACCTGTTACCAGAATCACCCTCTCCTGTCTCTCTCTCTGTAGACTCACCTAGTAACCTGTTACCAGAATCAGCCTCTCCTCTCCTGTCTCTCTCTCTGTAGACTCACCTAGTAACCTGTTACCAGAATCAGCCTCTCCTCTCCTGTCTCTCTCTCTGTAGACTCACCTAGTAACCTGTTACCAGAATCAGCCTCTCCTCTCCTGTCTCTCTCTCTGTAGACTCACCTAGTAACCTCTCCCGTCTCTCTCTCTGTAGACTCACCTAGTAACCTGTTACCAGAATCAGCCTCTCCTCTCCTGTCTCTCTCTCTGTAGACTCACCTAGTAACCTGTTACCAGAATCAGCCTCTCCTGTCTCTCTCTCTGTAGACTCACCTAGTAACCTGTTACCAGAATCAGCCTCTCCTCTCCTGTCTCTCTCTCTGTAGACTCACCTAGTAACCTGTTACCAGAATCAGCCTCTCCTCTCCTGTCTCTCTCTCTGTAGACTCACCTAGTAACCTGTTACCAGAATCAGCCTCTCCTCTCCTGTCTCTCTCTCTCTGTAGACTCACCTAGTAACCTGTTACCAGAATCAGCCTCTCCTCTCCTGTCTCTCTCTCTGTAGACTCACCTAGTAACCTGTTACCAGAATCAGCCTCTCCTCTCCTGTCTCTCTCTCTGTAGACTCACCTAGTAACCTGTTACCAGAATCAGCCTCTCCTCTCCTGTCTCTCTCTCTGTAGACTCACCTAGTAACCTGTTACCAGAATCAGCCTCTCCTCTCCTGTCTCTCTCTCTGTAGACTCACCTAGTAACCTGTTACCAGAATCAGCCTCTCCTCTCCTGTCTCTCTCTCTGTAGACTCACCTAGTAACCTGTTACCAGAATCAGCCTCTCCTCTCCTGTCTCTCTCTCTGTAGACTCACCTAGTAACCTGTTACCAGAATCAGCCTCTCCTCTCCTGTCTCTCTCTCTGTAGACTCACCTAGTAACCTGTTACCAGAATCAGCCTCTCCTCTCCTGTCTCTCTCTCTGTAGACTCACCTAGTAACCTGTTACCAGAATCAGCCTCTCCTCTCCTGTCTCTCTCTCTGTAGACTCACCTAGTAACCTGTTACCAGAATCAGCCTCTCCTCTCCTGTCTCTCTCTCTGTAGACTCACCTAGTAACCTGTTACCAGAATCAGCCTCTCCTCTCCTGTCTCTCTCTCTGTAGACTCACCTAGTAACCTGTTACCAGAATCAGCCTCTCCTCTCCTGTCTCTCTCTCTGTAGACTCACCTAGTAACCTGTTACCAGAATCAGCCTCTCCTGTCTCTCTCTCTGTAGACTCACCTAGTAACCTGTTACCAGAATCAGCCTCTCCTCTCCTGTCTCTCTCTCTGTAGACTCACCTAGTAACCTGTTACCAGAATCAGCCTCTCCTCTCCTGTCTCTCTCTCTGTAGACTCACCTAGTAACCTGTTACCAGAATCAGCCTCTCCTCTCCTGTCTCTCTCTCTCGTAGACTCACCTAGTAACCTGTTACCAGAATCAGCCTCTCCTCTCCTGTCTCTCTCTCTGTAGACTCACCTAGTAACCTGTTACCAGAATCAGCCTCTCCTCTCCTGTCTCTCTCTCTGTAGACTCACCTAGTAACCTGTTACCAGAATCAGCCTCTCCTCTCCTGTCTCTCTCTCTGTAGACTCACCTAGTAACCTGTTACCAGAATCAGCCTCTCCTCTCCTGTCTCTCTCTCTGTAGACTCACCTAGTAACCTGTTACCAGAATCAGCCTCTCCTCTCCTGTCTCTCTCTCTGTAGACTCACCTAGTAACCTGTTACCAGAATCAGCCTCTCCTCTCCTGTCTCTCTCTCTGTAGACTCACCTAGTAACCTGTTACCAGAATCAGCCTCTCCTCTCCTGTCTCTCTCTCTGTAGACTCACCTAGTAACCTGTTACCAGAATCAGCCTCTCCTCTCCTGTCTCTCTCTCTGTAGACTCACCTAGTAACCTGTTACCAGAATCAGCCTCTCCTCTCCTGTCTCTCTCTCTGTAGACTCACCTAGTAACCTGTTACCAGAATCAGCCTCTCCTCTCCTGTCTCTCTCTCTGTAGACTCACCTAGTAACCTGTTACCAGAATCAGCCTCTCCTCTCCTGTCTCTCTCTCTGTAGACTCACCTAGTAACCTGTTACCAGAATCAGCCTCTCCTCTCCTGTCTCTCTCTCTGTAGACTCACCTAGTAACCTGTTACCAGAATCAGCCTCTCCTCTCCTGTCTCTCTCTCTGTAGACTCACCTAGTAACCTGTTACCAGAATCAGCCTCTCCTCTCCTGTCTCTCTCTCTGTAGACTCACCTAGTAACCTGTTACCAGAATCAGCCTCTCCTCTCCTGTCTCTCTCTCTGTAGACTCACCTAGTAACCTGTTACCAGAATCAGCCTCTCCTCTCCTGTCTCTCTCTCTGTAGACTCACCTAGTAACCTGTTACCAGAATCAGCCTCTCCTCTCCTGTCTCTCTCTCTGTAGACTCACCTAGTAACCTGTTACCAGAATCAGCCTCTCCTCTCCTGTCTCTCTCTCTGTAGACTCACCTAGTAACCTGTTACCAGAATCAGCCTCTCCTCTCCTGTCTCTCTCTCTGTAGACTCACCTAGTAACCTGTTACCAGAATCAGCCTCTCCTCTCCTGTCTCTCTCTCTGTAGACTCACCTAGTAACCTGTTACCAGAATCAGCCTCTCCTCTCCTGTCTCTCTCTCTGTAGACTCACCTAGTAACCTGTTACCAGAATCAGCCTCTCCTCTCCTGTCTCTCTCTCTGTAGACTCACCTAGTAACCTGTTACCAGAATCAGCCTCTCCTCTCCTGTCTCTCTCTCTGTAGACTCACCTAGTAACCTGTTACCAGAATCAGCCTCTCCTCTCCTGTCTCTCTCTCTGTAGACTCACCTAGTAACCTGTTACCAGAATCAGCCTCTCCTCTCCTGTCTCTCTCTCTGTAGACTCACCTAGTAACCTGTTACCAGAATCAGCCTCTCCTCTCCTGTCTCTCTCTCTGTAGACTCACCTAGTAACCTGTTACCAGAATCAGCCTCTCCTCTCCTGTCTCTCTCTCTGTAGACTCACCTAGTAACCTGTTACCAGAATCAGCCTCTCCTCTCCTGTCTCTCTCTCTGTAGACTCACCTAGTAACCTGTTACCAGAATCAGCCTCTCCTCTCCTGTCTCTCTCTCTGTAGACTCACCTAGTAACCTGTTACCAGAATCAGCCTCTCCTCTCCTGTCTCTCTCTCTGTAGACTCACCTAGTAACCTGTTACCAGAATCAGCCTCTCCTCTCCTGTCTCTCTCTCTGTAGACTCACCTAGTAACCTGTTACCAGAATCAGCCTCTCCTCTCCTGTCTCTCTCTCTGTAGACTCACCTAGTAACCTGTTACCAGAATCAGCCTCTCCTCTCCTGTCTCTCTCTCTGTAGACTCACCTAGTAACCTGTTACCAGAATCAGCCTCTCCTCTCCTGTCTCTCTCTCTGTAGACTCACCTAGTAACCTGTTACCAGAATCAGCCTCTCCTCTCCTGTCTCTCTCTCTGTAGACTCACCTAGTAACCTGTTACCAGAATCAGCCTCTCCTCTCCTGTCTCTCTCTCTGTAGACTCACCTAGTAACCTGTTACCAGAATCAGCCTCTCCTCTCCTGTCTCTCTCTCTGTAGACTCACCTAGTAACCTGTTACCAGAATCAGCCTCTCCTCTCCTGTCTCTCTCTCTGTAGACTCACCTAGTAACCTGTTACCAGAATCAGCCTCTCCTCTCCTGTCTCTCTCTCTGTAGACTCACCTAGTAACCTGTTACCAGAATCAGCCTCTCCTCTCCTGTCTCTCTCTCTGTAGACTCACCTAGTAACCTGTTACCAGAATCAGCCTCTCCTCTCCTGTCTCTCTCTCTGTAGACTCACCTAGTAACCTGTTACCAGAATCAGCCTCTCCTCTCCTGTCTCTCTCTCTGTAGACTCACCTAGTAACCTGTTACCAGAATCAGCCTCTCCTCTCCTGTCTCTCTCTCTGTAGACTCACCTAGTAACCTGTTACCAGAATCAGCCTCTCCTCTCCTGTCTCTCTCTCTGTAGACTCACCTAGTAACCTGTTACCAGAATCAGCCTCTCCTCTCCTGTCTCTCTCTCTGTAGACTCACCTAGTAACCTGTTACCAGAATCAGCCTCTCCTCTCCTGTCTCTCTCTCTGTAGACTCACCTAGTAACCTGTTACCAGAATCAGCCTCTCCTCTCCTGTCTCTCTCTCTGTAGACTCACCTAGTAACCTGTTACCAGAATCAGCCTCTCCTCTCCTGTCTCTCTCTCTGTAGACTCACCTAGTAACCTGTTACCAGAATCAGCCTCTCCTCTCCTGTCTCTCTCTCTGTAGACTCACCTAGTAACCTGTTACCAGAATCAGCCTCTCCTCTCCTGTCTCTCTCTCTGTAGACTCACCTAGTAACCTGTTACCAGAATCAGCCTCTCCTCTCCTGTCTCTCTCTCTGTAGACTCACCTAGTAACCTGTTACCAGAATCAGCCTCTCCTCTCCTGTCTCTCTCTCTGTAGACTCACCTAGTAACCTGTTACCAGAATCAGCCTCTCCTCTCCTGTCTCTCTCTCTGTAGACTCACCTAGTAACCTGTTACCAGAATCAGCCTCTCCTCTCCTGTCTCTCTCTCTCTGTAGACTCACCTAGTAACCTGTTACCAGAATCAGCCTCTCCTCTCCTGTCTCTCTCTCTGTAGACTCACCTAGTAACCTGTTACCAGAATCAGCCTCTCCTCTCCTGTCTCTCTCTCTGTAGACTCACCTAGTAACCTGTTACCAGAATCAGCCTCTCTCCTGTCTCTCTCTCTGTAGACTCACCTAGTAACCTGTTACCAGAATCAGCCTCTCCTCTCCTGTCTCTCTCTCTGTAGACTCACCTAGTAACCTGTTACCAGAATCAGCCTCTCCTCTCCTGTCTCTCTCTCTGTAGACTCACCTAGTAACCTGTTACCAGAATCAGCCTCTCCTCTCCTGTCTCTCTCTCTGTAGACTCACCTAGTAACCTGTTACCAGAATCAGCCTCTCCTCTCCTGTCTCTCTCTCTGTAGACTCACCTAGTAACCTGTTACCAGAATCAGCCTCTCCTCTCCTGTCTCTCTCTCTGTAGACTCACCTAGTAACCTGTTACCAGAATCAGCCTCTCCTCTCCTGTCTCTCTCTCTGTAGACTCACCTAGTAACCTGTTACCAGAATCAGCCTCTCCTCTCCTGTCTCTCTCTCTGTAGACTCACCTAGTAACCTGTTACCAGAATCAGCCTCTCCTCTCCTGTCTCTCTCTCTGTAGACTCACCTAGTAACCTGTTACCAGAATCAGCCTCTCCTCTCCTGTCTCTCTCTCTGTAGACTCACCTAGTAACCTGTTACCAGAATCAGCCTCTCCTCTCCTGTCTCTCTCTCTGTAGACTCACCTAGTAACCTGTTACCAGAATCAGCCTCTCCTCTCCTGTCTCTCTCTGTAGACTCACCTAGTAACCTGTTACCAGAATCAGCCTCTCCTCTCCTGTCTCTCTCTCTGTAGACTCACCTAGTAACCTGTTACCAGAATCAGCCTCTCCTCTCCTGTCTCTCTCTCTGTAGACTCACCTAGTAACCTGTTACCAGAATCAGCCTCTCCTCTCCTGTCTCTCTCTCTGTAGACTCACCTAGTAACCTGTTACCAGAATCAGCCTCTCCTCTCCTGTCTCTCTCTCTGTAGACTCACCTAGTAACCTGTTACCAGAATCAGCCTCTCCTCCTGTCTCTCTCTCTGTAGACTCACCTAGTAACCTGTTACCAGAATCAGCCTCTCCTCTCCTGTCTCTCTCTCTGTAGACTCACCTAGTAACCTGTTACCAGAATCAGCCTCTCCTCTCCTGTCTCTCTCTCTGTAGACTCACCTAGTAACCTGTTACCAGAATCAGCCTCTCCTGTCTCTCTCTCTGTAGACTCACCTAGTAACCTGTTACCAGAATCAGCCTCTCCTCTCCTGTCTCTCTCTCTGTAGACTCACCTAGTAACCTGTTACCAGAATCAGCCTCTCCTCTCCTGTCTCTCTCTCTGTAGACTCACCTAGTAACCTGTTACCAGAATCAGCCTCTCCTCTCCTGTCTCTCTCTCTGTAGACTCACCTAGTAACCTGTTACCAGAATCAGCCTCTCCTCTCCTGTCTCTCTCTCTGTAGACTCACCTAGTAACCTGTTACCAGAATCAGCCTCTCCTCTCCTGTCTCTCTCTCTGTAGACTCACCTAGTAACCTGTTACCAGAATCAGCCTCTCCTCTCCTGTCTCTCTCTCTGTAGACTCACCTAGTAACCTGTTACCAGAATCAGCCTCTCCTCTCCTGTCTCTCTCTCTGTAGACTCACCTAGTAACCTGTTACCAGAATCAGCCTCTCCTCTCCTGTCTCTCTCTCTGTAGACTCACCTAGTAACCTGTTACCAGAATCAGCCTCTCCTCTCCTGTCTCTCTCTCTGTAGACTCACCTAGTAACCTGTTACCAGAATCAGCCTCTCCTCTCCTGTCTCTCTCTCTGTAGACTCACCTAGTAACCTGTTACCAGAATCAGCCTCTCCTCTCCTGTCTCTCTCTCTGTAGACTCACCTAGTAACCTGTTACCAGAATCAGCCTCTCCTCTCCTGTCTCTCTCTCTGTAGACTCACCTAGTAACCTGTTACCAGAATCAGCCTCTCTCCTGTCTCTCTCTCTGTAGACTCACCTAGTAACCTGTTACCAGAATCAGCCTCTCCTCTCCTGTCTCTCTCTCTGTAGACTCACCTAGTAACCTGTTACCAGAATCAGCCTCTCCTCTCCTGTCTCTCTCTCTGTAGACTCACCTAGTAACCTGTTACCAGAATCAGCCTCTCCTCTCCTGTCTCTCTCTCTGTAGACTCACCTAGTAACCTGTTACCAGAATCAGCCTCTCCTCCTGTCTCTCTCTCTGTAGACTCACCTAGTAACCTGTTACCAGAATCAGCCTCTCCTCTCCTGTCTCTCTCTCTGTAGACTCACCTAGTAACCTGTTACCAGAATCAGCCTCTCCTGTCTCTCTCTCTGTAGACTCACCTAGTAACCTGTTACCAGAATCAGCCTCTCCTCTCCTGTCTCTCTCTCTGTAGACTCACCTAGTAACCTGTTACCAGAATCAGCCTCTCCTCTCCTGTCTCTCTCTCTGTAGACTCACCTAGTAACCTGTTACCAGAATCAGCCTCTCCTCTCCTGTCTCTCTCTCTGTAGACTCACCTAGTAACCTGTTACCAGAATCAGCCTCTCCTCTCCTGTCTCTCTCTCTGTAGACTCACCTAGTAACCTGTTACCAGAATCAGCCTCTCCTCTCCTGTCTCTCTCTCTGTAGACTCACCTAGTAACCTGTTACCAGAATCAGCCTCTCCTCTCCTGTCTCTCTCTCTGTAGACTCACCTAGTAACCTGTTACCAGAATCAGCCTCTCCTCTCCTGTCTCTCTCTCTGTAGACTCACCTAGTAACCTGTTACCAGAATCAGCCTCTCCTCTCCTGTCTCTCTCTCTGTAGACTCACCTAGTAACCTGTTACCAGAATCAGCCTCTCCTCTCCTGTCTCTCTCTCTGTAGACTCACCTAGTAACCTGTTACCAGAATCAGCCTCTCCTCTCCTGTCTCTCTCTCTGTAGACTCACCTAGTAACCTGTTACCAGAATCAGCCTCTCCTCTCCTGTCTCTCTCTCTGTAGACTCACCTAGTAACCTGTTACCAGAATCAGCCTCTCCTCTCCTGTCTCTCTCTCTGTAGACTCACCTAGTAACCTGTTACCAGAATCAGCCTCTCCTCTCCTGTCTCTCTCTCTGTAGACTCACCTAGTAACCTGTTACCAGAATCAGCCTCTCCTCTCCTGTCTCTCTCTCTGTAGACTCACCTAGTAACCTGTTACCAGAATCAGCCTCTCCTCTCCTGTCTCTCTCTCTGTAGACTCACCTAGTAACCTGTTACCAGAATCAGCCTCTCCTCTCCTGTCTCTCTCTCTGTAGACTCACCTAGTAACCTGTTACCAGAATCAGCCCTCTCCTGTCTCTCTCTCTGTAGACTCACCTAGTAACCTGTTACCAGAATCAGCCTCTCCTCTCCTGTCTCTCTCTCTGTAGACTCACCTAGTAACCTGTTACCAGAATCAGCCTCTCCTCTCCTGTCTCTCTCTCTGTAGACTCACCTAGTAACCTGTTACCAGAATCAGCCTCTCCTCTCCTGTCTCTCTCTCTGTAGACTCACCTAGTAACCTGTTACCAGAATCAGCCTCTCTCTCCTGTCTCTCTCTCTGTAGACTCACCTAGTAACCTGTTACCAGAATCAGCCTCTCCTCTCCTGTCTCTCTCTCTGTAGACTCACCTAGTAACCTGTTACCAGAATCAGCCTCTCCTGTCTCTCTCTCTGTAGACTCACCTAGTAACCTGTTACCAGAATCAGCCTCTCCTCTCCTGTCTCTCTCTCTGTAGACTCACCTAGTAACCTGTTACCAGAATCAGCCTCTCCTCTCCTGTCTCTCTCTCTGTAGACTCACCTAGTAACCTGTTACCAGAATCAGCCTCTCCTCTCCTGTCTCTCTCTCTCTGTAGACTCACCTAGTAACCTGTTACCAGAATCAGCCTCTCCTCTCCTGTCTCTCTCTCTGTAGACTCACCTAGTAACCTGTTACCAGAATCAGCCTCTCCTCTCCTGTCTCTCTCTCTGTAGACTCACCTAGTAACCTGTTACCAGAATCAGCCTCTCCTCTCCTGTCTCTCTCTCTGTAGACTCACCTAGTAACCTGTTACCAGAATCAGCCTCTCCTCTCCTGTCTCTCTCTCTGTAGACTCACCTAGTAACCTGTTACCAGAATCATCCTCTCCTCTCCTGTCTCTCTCTCTGTAGACTCACCTAGTAACCTGTTACCAGAATCAGCCTCTCCTCTCCTGTCTCTCTCTCTGTAGACTCACCTAGTAACCTGTTACCAGAATCAGCCTCTCCTCTCCTGTCTCTCTCTCTGTAGACTCACCTAGTAACCTGTTACCAGAATCAGCCTCTCCTCTCCTGTCTCTCTCTCTGTAGACTCACCTAGTAACCTGTTACCAGAATCAGCCTCTCCTCTCCTGTCTCTCTCTCTCTGTAGACTCACCTAGTAACCTGTTACCAGAATCAGCCTCTCCTCTCCTGTCTCTCTCTCTGTAGACTCACCTAGTAACCTGTTACCAGAATCAGCCTCTCCTCTCCTGTCTCTCTCTCTGTAGACTCACCTAGTAACCTGTTACCAGAATCAGCCTCTCCTCTCCTGTCTCTCTCTCTGTAGACTCACCTAGTAACCTGTTACCAGAATCAGCCTCTCCTCCTGTCTCTCTCTCTGTAGACTCACCTAGTAACCTGTTACCAGAATCAGCCTCTCCTCTCCTGTCTCTCTCTCTCTGTAGACTCACCTAGTAACCTGTTACCAGAATCAGCCTCTCCTCTCCTGTCTCTCTCTCTGTAGACTCACCTAGTAACCTGTTACCAGAATCAGCCTCTCCTCTCCTGTCTCTCTCTCTGTAGACTCACCTAGTAACCTGTTACCAGAATCAGCCTCTCCTCTCCTGTCTCTCTCTCTGTAGACTCACCTAGTAACCTGTTACCAGAATCAGCCTCTCCTCTCCTGTCTCTCTCTCTCTGTAGACTCACCTAGTAACCTGTTACCAGAATCAGCCTCTCCTCTCCTGTCTCTCTCTCTGTAGACTCACCTAGTAACCTGTTACCAGAATCAGCCTCTCCTCTCCTGTCTCTCTCTCTGTAGACTCACCTAGTAACCTGTTACCAGAATCAGCCTCTCCTCTCCTGTCTCTCTCTCTGTAGACTCACCTAGTAACCTGTTACCAGAATCAGCCTCTCCTCTCCTGTCTCTCTCTCTGTAGACTCACCTAGTAACCTGTTACCAGAATCAGCCTCTCCTGTCTCTCTCTCTGTAGACTCACCTAGTAACCTGTTACCAGAATCAGCCTCTCCTCTCCTGTCTCTCTCTCTGTAGACTCACCTAGTAACCTGTTACCAGAATCAGCCTCTCCTCTCCTGTCTCTCTCTCTGTAGACTCACCTAGTAACCTGTTACCAGAATCAGCCTCTCCTGTCTCTCTCTCTGTAGACTCACCTAGTAACCTGTTACCAGAATCAGCCTCTCCTCTCCTGTCTCTCTCTCTGTAGACTCACCTAGTAACCTGTTACCAGAATCAGCCTCTCCTCTCCTGTCTCTCTCTCTGTAGACTCACCTAGTAACCTGTTACCAGAATCAGCCTCTCCTCTCCTGTCTCTCTCTCTGTAGACTCACCTAGTAACCTGTTACCAGAATCAGCCTCTCCTGTCTCTCTCTCTGTAGACTCACCTAGTAACCTGTTACCAGAATCAGCCTCTCCTCTCCTGTCTCTCTCTCTGTAGACTCACCTAGTAACCTGTTACCAGAATCAGCCTCTCCTCTCCTGTCTCTCTCTCTGTAGACTCACCTAGTAACCTGTTACCAGAATCAGCCTCTCCTCTCCTGTCTCTCTCTCTGTAGACTCACCTAGTAACCTGTTACCAGAATCAGCCTCTCCTCTCCTGTCTCTCTCTCTGTAGACTCACCTAGTAACCTGTTACCAGAATCAGCCTCTCCTCTCCTGTCTCTCTCTCTGTAGACTCACCTAGTAACCTGTTACCAGAATCAGCCTCTCCTCTCCTGTCTCTCTCTCTGTAGACTCACCTAGTAACCTGTTACCAGAATCAGCCTCTCCTCTCCTGTCTCTCTCTCTGTAGACTCACCTAGTAACCTGTTACCAGAATCAGCCTCTCCTCTCCTGTCTCTCTCTCTGTAGACTCACCTAGTAACCTGTTACCAGAATCACCCTCTCCTGTCTCTCTCTCTGTAGACTCACCTAGTAACCTGTTACCAGAATCAGCCTCTCCTCTCCTGTCTCTCTCTCTGTAGACTCACCTAGTAACCTGTTACCAGAATCAGCCTCTCCTCTCCTGTCTCTCTCTCTGTAGACTCACCTAGTAACCTGTTACCAGAATCAGCCTCTCCTCTCCTGTCTCTCTCTCTGTAGACTCACCTAGTAACCTGTTATCAGAATCAGCCTCTCCTGTCTCTCTCTCTGTAGACTCACCTAGTAACCTGTTACCAGAATCAGCCTCTCCTCTCCTGTCTCTCTCTCTGTAGACTCACCTAGTAACCTGTTACCAGAATCAGCCTCTCCTGTCTCTCTCTCTGTAGACTCACCTAGTAACCTGTTACCAGAATCAGCCTCTCCTCTCCTGTCTCTCTCTCTGTAGACTCACCTAGTAACCTGTTATCAGAATCAGCCTCTCCTCTCCTGTCTCTCTCTCTGTAGACTCACCTAGTAACCTGTTACCAGAATCAGCCTCTCCTCTCCTGTCTCTCTCTCTCTGTAGACTCACCTAGTAACCTGTTACCAGAATCAGCCTCTCCTCTCCTGTCTCTCTCTCTGTAGGCTCACCTAGTAACCTGTTACCAGAATCAGCCTCTCCTCTCCTGTCTCTCTCTCTGTAGACTCACCTAGTAACCTGTTACCAGAATCAGCCTCTCCTCTCCTGTCTCTCTCTCTGTAGACTGACCTAGTAACCTGTTACCAGAATCAGCCTCTCCTCTCCTGTCTCTCTCTCTGTAGACTCACCTAGTAACCTGTTACCAGAATCATCCTCTCCTCTCCTGTCTCTCTCTCTGTAGACTCACCTAGTAACCTGTTACCAGAATCAGCCTCTCCTCTCCTGTCTCTCTCTCTGTAGACTCACCTAGTAACCTGTTACCAGAATCAGCCTCTCCTCTCCTGTCTCTCTCTCTGTAGACTCACCTAGTAACCTGTTACCAGAATCAGCCTCTCCTCTCCTGTCTCTCTCTCTGTAGACTCACCTAGTAACCTGTTATCAGAATCAGCCTCTCCTCTCCTGTCTCTCTCTCTGTAGACTCACCTAGTAACCTGTTACCAGAATCACCCTCTCCTCTCCTGTCTCTCTCTCTGTAGACTCACCTAGTAACCTGTTACCAGAATCAGCCTCTCCTCTCCTGTCTCTCTCTCTGTAGACTCACCTAGTAACCTGTTACCAGAATCAGCCTCTCCTCTCCTGTCTCTCTCTCTGTAGACTCACCTAGTAACCTGTTACCAGAATCAGCCTCTCCTCTCCTGTCTCTCTCTCTGTAGACTCACCTAGTAACCTGTTACCAGAATCACCCTCTCCTGTCTCTCTCTCTGTAGACTCACCTAGTAACCTGTTACCAGAATCAGCCTCTCCTCTCCTGTCTCTCTCTCTGTAGACTCACCTAGTAACCTGTTACCAGAATCAGCCTCTCCTCTCCTGTCTCTCTCTCTGTAGACTCACCTAGTAACCTGTTACCAGAATCAGCCTCTCCTCTCCTGTCTCTCTCTCTGTAGACTCACCTAGTAACCTGTTATCAGAATCAGCCTCTCCTGTCTCTCTCTCTGTAGACTCACCTAGTAACCTGTTACCAGAATCAGCCTCTCCTCTCCTGTCTCTCTCTCTGTAGACTCACCTAGTAACCTGTTACCAGAATCAGCCTCTCCTGTCTCTCTCTCTGTAGACTCACCTAGTAACCTGTTACCAGAATCAGCCTCTCCTCTCCTGTCTCTCTCTCTGTAGACTCACCTAGTAACCTGTTATCAGAATCAGCCTCTCCTCTCCTGTCTCTCTCTCTGTAGACTCACCTAGTAACCTGTTACCAGAATCAGCCTCTCCTCTCCTGTCTCTCTCTCTCTGTAGACTCACCTAGTAACCTGTTACCAGAATCAGCCTCTCCTCTCCTGTCTCTCTCTCTGTAGGCTCACCTAGTAACCTGTTACCAGAATCAGCCTCTCCTCTCCTGTCTCTCTCTCTGTAGACTCACCTAGTAACCTGTTACCAGAATCAGCCTCTCCTCTCCTGTCTCTCTCTCTGTAGACTGACCTAGTAACCTGTTACCAGAATCAGCCTCTCCTCTCCTGTCTCTCTCTCTGTAGACTCACCTAGTAACCTGTTACCAGAATCATCCTCTCCTCTCCTGTCTCTCTCTCTGTAGACTCACCTAGTAACCTGTTACCAGAATCAGCCTCTCCTCTCCTGTCTCTCTCTCTGTAGACTCACCTAGTAACCTGTTACCAGAATCAGCCTCTCCTCTCCTGTCTCTCTCTCTGTAGACTCACCTAGTAACCTGTTACCAGAATCAGCCTCTCCTCTCCTGACTCTCTCTCTCTGTAGACTCACCTAGTAACCTGTTACCAGAATCAGCCTCTCCTCTCCTGTCTCTCTCTCTCTGTAGACTCACCTAGTAACCTGTTACCAGAATCAGCCTCTCCTCTCCTGTCTCTCTCTCTGTAGACTCACCTAGTAACCTGTTACCAGAATCAGCCTCTCCTCTCCTGTCTCTCTCTCTGTAGGCTCACCTAGTAACCTGTTACCAGAATCAGCCTCTCCTCTCCTGTCTCTCTCTCTGTAGACTCACCTAGTAACCTGTTACCAGAATCAGCCTCTCCTGTCTCTCTCTCTGTAGACTCACCTAGTAACCTGTTACCAGAATCAGCCTCTCCTCTCCTGTCTCTCTCTCTCTGTAGACTCACCTAGTAACCTGTTACCAGAATCAGCCTCTCCTCTCCTGTCTCTCTCTCTCTGTAGACTCACCTAGTAACCTGTTACCAGAATCAGCCTCTCCTCTCCTGTCTCTCTCTCTCTGTAGACTCACCTAGTAACCTGTTACCAGAATCAGCCTCTCCTCTCCTGTCTCTCTCTCTGTAGACTCAGCTAGTAACCTGTTACCAGAATCAGCCTCTCCTCTCCTGTCTCTCTCTCTCTGTAGACTCACCTAGTAACCTGTTACCAGAATCAGCCTCTCCTCTCCTGTCTCTCTCTCTGTAGACTCACCTAGTAACCTGTTACCAGAATCAGCCTCTCCTCTCCTCTCTCTCTCTCTGTAGACTCACCTAGTAACCTGTTACCAGAATCAGCCTCTCCTCTCCTGTCTCTCTCTCTGTAGACTCACCTAGTAACCTGTTACCAGAATCAGCCTCTCCTCTCCTGTCTCTCTCTCTGTAGACTCACCTAGTAACCTGTTACCAGAATCAGCCTCTCCTGTCTCTCTCTCTGTAGACTCACCTAGTAACCTGTTACCAGAATCAGCCTCTCCTGTCTCTCTCTCTGTAGACTCACCTAGTAACCTGTTACCAGAATCAGCCTCTCCTCTCCTGTCTCTCTCTCTGTAGACTCACCTAGTAACCTGTTACCAGAATCAGCCTCTCCTCTCCTGTCTCTCTCTCTGTAGACTCACCTAGTAACCTGTTACCAGAATCAGCCTCTCCTCTCCTGTCTCTCTCTCTGTAGACTCACCTAGTAACCTGTTACCAGAATCAGCCTCTCCTCTCCTGTCTCTCTCTCTGTAGACTCACCTAGTAACCTGTTACCAGAATCAGCCTCTCCTCTCCTGTCTCTCTCTCTGTAGACTCACCTAGTAACCTGTTACCAGAATCAGCCTCTCCTCTCCTGTCTCTCTCTCTGTAGACTCACCTAGTAACCTGTTACCAGAATCAGCCTCTCCTCTCCTGTCTCTCTCTCTCTGTAGACTCACCTAGTAACCTGTTACCAGAATCAGCCTCTCCTCTTCTGTCTCTCTCTCTGTAGACTCACCTAGTAACCTGTTACCAGAATCAGCCTCTCCTCTCCTGTCTCTCTCTCTGTAGACTCACCTAGTAACCTGTTACCAGAATCAGCCTCTCCTCTCCTGTCTCTCTCTCTCTGTAGACTCACCTAGTAACCTGTTACCAGAATCAGCCTCTCCTCTCCTGTCTCTCTCTCTCTGTAGACTCACCTAGTAACCTGTTACCAGAATCAGCCTCTCCTCTCCTGTCTCTCTCTCTGTAGACTCACCTAGTAACCTGTTACCAGAATCAGCCTCTCCTCTCCTGTCTCTCTCTCTGTAGACTCACCTAGTAACCTGTTACCAGAATCAGCCTCTCCTCTCCTGTCTCTCTCTCTGTAGGCTCACCTAGTAACCTGTTACCAGAATCAGCCTCTCCTCTCCTGTCTCTCTCTCTGTAGACTCACCTAGTAACCTGTTACCAGAATCAGCCTCTCCTCTCCTGTCTCTCTCTCTGTAGACTCACCTAGTAACCTGTTACCAGAATCAGCCTCTCCTCTCCTGTCTCTCTCTCTCTGTAGACTCACCTAGTAACCTGTTACCAGAATCAGCCTCTCCTCTCCTGTCTCTCTCTCTGTAGACTCACCTAGTAACCTGTTACCAGAATCAGCCTCTCCTCTCCTGTCTCTCTCTCTGTAGACTCACCTAGTAACCTGTTACCAGAATCAGCCTCTCCTCTCCTGTCTCTCTCTCTGTACACTCACCTAGTAACCTGTTACCAGAATCAGCCTCTCCTCTCCTGTCTCTCTCTCTGTAGACTCACCTAGTAACCTGTTACCAGAATCAGCCTCTCCTCTCCTGTCTCTCTCTCTCTGTAGACTCACCTAGTAACCTGTTACCAGAATCAGCCTCTCCTCTCCTGTCTCTCTCTCTGTAGACTCACCTAGTAACCTGTTATCAGAATCAGCCTCTCCTGTCCTGTCTCTCTCTCTGTAGACTCACCTAGTAACCTGTTACCAGAATCAGCCTCTCCTGTCTCTCTCTCTGTAGACTCACCTAGTAACCTGTTACCAGAATCAGCCTCTCCTCTCCTGTCTCTCTCTCTGTAGACTCACCTAGTAACCTGTTACCAGAATCAGCCTCTCCTCTCCTGTCTCTCTCTCTCTGTAGACTCACCTAGTAACCTGTTACCAGAATCAGCCTCTCCTCTCCTGTCTCTCTCTCTGTAGACTCACCTAGTAACCTGTTACCAGAATCAGCCTCTCCTCTCCTGTCTCTCTCTCTGTAGACTCACCTAGTAACCTGTTACCAGAATCAGCCTCTCCTCTCCTGTCTCTCTCTCTCTGTAGACTCACCTAGTAACCTGTTACCAGAATCAGCCTCTCCTCTCCTGTCTCTCTCTCTGTAGACTCACCTAGTAACCTGTTACCAGAATCAGCCTCTCCTCTCCTGTCTTCTCTCTGTAGACTCACCTAGTAACCTGTTACCAGAATCAGCCTCTCCTCTCCTGTCTCTCTCTCTGTAGACTCACCTAGTAACCTGTTACCAGAATCAGCCTCTCCTCTCCTGTCTCTCTCTCTGTAGACTCACCTAGTAACCTGTTACCAGAATCAGCCTCTCCTCTCCTGTCTCTCTCTCTGTAGACTCACCTAGTAACCTGTTACCAGAATCAGCCTCTCCTCTCCTGTCTCTCTCTCTCTGTAGACTCACCTAGTAACCTGTTACCAGAATCAGCCTCTCCTCTCCTGTCTCTCTCTCTGTAGACTCACCTAGTAACCTGTTACCAGAATCAGCCTCTCCTGTCTCTCTCTCTGTAGACTCACCTAGTAACCTGTTACCAGAATCAGCCTCTCCTCTCCTGTCTCTCTCTCTGTAGACTCACCTAGTAACCTGTTACCAGAATCAGCCTCTCCTCTCCTGTCTCTCTCTCTGTAGACTCACCTAGTAACCTGTTACCAGAATCAGCCTCTCCTCTCCTGTCTCTCTCTCTGTAGACTCACCTAGTAACCTGTTACCAGAATCAGCCTCTCCTCTCCTGTCTCTCTCTCTCTGTAGACTCACCTAGTAACCTGTTACCAGAATCAGCCTCTCCTCTCCTGTCTCTCTCTCTGTAGACTCACCTAGTAACCTGTTACCAGAATCAGCCTCTCCTCTCCTGTCTCTCTCTCTGTAGACTCACCTAGTAACCTGTTACCAGAATCAGCCTCTCCTCTCCTGTCTCTCTCTCTGTAGACTCACCTAGTAACCTGTTACCAGAATCAGCCTCTCCTCTCCTGTCTCTCTCTCTGTAGACTCACCTAGTAACCTGTTACCAGAATCAGCCTCTCCTCTCCTGTCTCTCTCTCTCTGTAGACTCACCTAGTAACCTGTTACCAGAATCAGCCTCTCCTCTCCTGTCTCTCTCTCTGTAGACTCACCTAGTAACCTGTTACCAGAATCAGCCTCTCCTCTCCTGTCTCTCTCTCTGTAGACTCACCTAGTAACCTGTTACCAGAATCAGCCTCTCCTGTCTCTCTCTCTGTAGACTCACCTAGTAACCTGTTACCAGAATCAGCCTCTCCTCTCCTGTCTCTCTCTCTGTAGACTCACCTAGTAACCTGTTACCAGAATCAGCCTCTCCTCTCCTGTCTCTCTCTCTGTAGACTCACCTAGTAACCTGTTAACAGAATCAGCCTCTCCTCTCCTGTCTGTCTCTCTGTAGACTCACCTAGTAACCTGTTACCAGAATCAGCCTCTCCTCTCCTGTCTCTCTCTCTGTAGACTCACCTAGTAACCTGTTACCAGAATCAGCCTCTCCTCTCCTGTCTCTCTCTCTCTGTAGACTCACCTAGTAACCTGTTACCAGAATCAGTCTCTCCTCTCCTGTCTCTCTCTCTGTAGACTCACCTAGTAACCTGTTACCAGAATCAGCCTCTCCTGTCTCTCTCTCTGTAGACTCACCTAGTAACCTGTTACCAGAATCAGCCTCTCCTCTCCTGTCTCTCTCTCTCTGTAGACTCACCTAGTAACCTGTTACCAGAATCAGCCTCTCCTCTCCTGTCTCTCTCTCTCTGTAGACTCACCTAGTAACCTGTTACCAGAATCAGCCTCTCCTCTTCTGTCTCTCTCTCTGTAGACTCACCTAGTAACCTGTTACCAGAATCAGCCTCTCCTCTCCTGTCTCTCTCTCTGTAGACTCACCTAGTAACCTGTTACCAGAATCAGCCTCTCCTCTCCTGTCTCTCTCTGTAGACTCACCTAGTAACCTGTTACCAGAATCAGCCTCTCCTCTCCTGTCTCTCTCTCTGTAGACTCACCTAGTAACCTGTTATCAGAATCAGCCTCTCCTCTCCTGTCTCTCTCTCTGTAGACTCACCTAGTAACCTGTTACCAGAATCAGCCTCTCCTCTCCTGTCTCTCTCTCTCTGTAGACTCACCTAGTAACCTGTTACCAGAATCAGCCTCTCCTGTCTCTCTCTCTGTAGACTCACCTAGTAACCTGTTACCAGAATCAGCCTCTCCTGTCCTGTCTCTCTCTCTGTAGACTCACCTAGTAACCTGTTACCAGAATCAGCCTCTCCTCTCCTGTCTCTCTCTCTGTAGACTCACCTAGTAACCTGTTACCAGAATCAGCCTCTCCTCTCCTGTCTCTCTCTCTGTAGACTCACCTAGTAACCTGTTACCAGAATCAGCCTCTCCTCTCCTGTCTCTCTCTCTCTGTAGACTCACCTAGTAACCTGTTACCAGAATCAGCCTCTCCTCTCCTGTCTCTCTCTGTAGACTCACCTAGTAACCTGTTACCAGAATCAGCCTCTCCTCTCCTGTCTCTCTCTCTGTAGACTCACCTAGTAACCTGTTATCAGAATCAGCCTCTCCTCTCCTGTCTCTCTCTCTGTAGACTCACCTAGTAACCTGTTACCAGAATCAGCCTCTCCTCTCCTGTCTCTCTCTCTCTGTAGACTCACCTAGTAACCTGTTACCAGAATCAGCCTCTCCTGTCTCTCTCTCTGTAGACTCACCTAGTAACCTGTTACCAGAATCAGCCTCTCCTGTCCTGTCTCTCTCTCTGTAGACTCACCTAGTAACCTGTTACCAGAATCAGCCTCTCCTCTCCTGTCTCTCTCTCTGTAGACTCACCTAGTAACCTGTTACCAGAATCAGCCTCTCCTCTCCTGTCTCTCTCTCTGTAGACTCACCTAGTAACCTGTTACCAGAATCAGCCTCTCCTCTCCTGTCTCTCTCTCTCTGTAGACTCACCTAGTAACCTGTTACCAGAATCAGCCTCTCCTCTCCTGTCTCTCTCTCTGTAGACTCACCTAGTAACCTGTTACCAGAATCAGCCTCTCCTCTCCTGTCTCTCTCTCTGTAGACTCACCTAGTAACCTGTTACCAGAATCAGCCTCTCCTCTCCTGTCTCTCTCTCTGTAGACTCACCTAGTAACCTGTTACCAGAATCAGCCTCTCCTCTCCTGTCTCTCTCTCTGTAGACTCACCTAGTAACCTGTTACCAGAATCAGCCTCTCCTGTCCTGTCTCTCTCTCTGTAGACTCACCTAGTAACCTGTTACCAGAATCAGCCTCTCCTGTCTCTCTCTCTGTAGACTCACCTAGTAACCTGTTACCAGAATCAGCCTCACCAACACAGGACACTAACCTGGGTAAGGAACAACTGATTTTAATAGTAGTCTGTACCATCATTCAGTGTATGTCTTTATCTGTATACTAACCTGTCTTTGTGTAACAAAAGCCCTGCTTGTTCATGTCATGACTCAATCAAAATGTTTTCAATACCATTTGGAGAGTTCATGGCCGTATCCACAAAGCCTCTAAGGATCAGGTCCCCGCCGATCAGGTCCCTGCCACCGCTCTGTCCCCGACGTCCATATAATTGTATTAATTATGGAGGTGGACAGAGGAACCAGAGGTCTGGCCTTGGGGCAGAAGGTGGACAGAGGAACCAGAGGTCTGGTCCTTGGGGCAGAAGGTGGACAGAGGAACCAGAGGTCTGGTCCTTGGAGCAGAAGGTGGACAGAGGAACCAGAGGTCTGGTCCTTGGGGCAGAAGGTGGACAGAGGAACCAGAGGTCTGGTCCTTGGAGCAGAAGGTGGACAGAGGAACCAGAGGTCTGGTCCTTGGGGCAGAAGGTGGACAGAGGAACCAGAGGTCTGGTCCTTGGAGCAGAAGGTGGACAGAGGAACCAGAGGTCTGGTCCTTGGGGCAGAAGGTGGACAGAGGAACCAGAGGTCTGGTCCTTGGAGCTGAAGGTGGACAGAGGAACCAGAGGTCTGGTCCTTGGGGCAGAAGGTGGACAGAGGAACCAGAGGTCTGGCCTTGGGGCAGAAGGTGGACAGAGGAACCAGAGGTCTGGTCCTTGGGGCAGAAGGTGGACAGAGGAACCAGAGGTCTGGTCCTTGGAGCAGAAGGTGGACAGAGGAACCAGAGGTCTGGTCCTTGGGGCAGAAGGTGGACAGAGGGAACTGAGGCTTGGCCTTGGGGCAGAAGGTGGACAGAGGAACCAGAGGCTTGGCCTTGGGGCAGAAGGTGGACAGAGGAAAACATTGTCTCCAGTCCTGTGGATAGGCTAGCTAACATGACAGACAGACAGACAGACAGACAGACAGACAGACAGACAGACAGACAGACAGACAGACAGACAGACAGACAGACAGACAGACAGACAGACAGACAGACAGACAGACAGACAGACAGACAGACAGACAGACAGGACAGACAATGTAATAAAGATAGCATCCTGTGCAGCAGGTAGCCTGTTTCCTCTGTGCCCTTGAGCTAATTGCTCCTGTAAGTCACTTTGGATAAATGACTCAAATGTAAATACTGGGTAATGCTATCTCATTGGATTTGACAGAGACAGGTGGGGTGATTTGGAGTTTCACATGACTGGCTGACTGGCTAGCTGTCTGGCTGGTTGGCTGGTTAACTGACTGACTAGTTAACTGGCTGGCTGGCTAGTTAAGTGGCTGGCTGGTTAACTGGCTGGCTGGCTAGTTAAGTGGCTGGCTGGCTAGTTAAGTGGCTGGCTGGCTGGTTAAGTGGCTGGCTGGTTAACTGGCTGGCTGGCTGGTTAACTGACTGACTAGTTAACTGGCTGGCTGGCTGGCTGGTTAAGTGGCTGGCTGGTTAAATAGTTAACTGGCTTGCTGGTTAACTGGCTGACTGGTTAAATAGTTAACTGTCTGG
>NC_138313.1:50837500-50877500 GCF_965601325.2 Salmo salar | reverse complement strand
TACAGTACTACCATAACCTAACCTGACCCTGACCTGACCCTAACCTCAACCTGACCCACACGCAGACACATAGGTACAGTACCACCATAACCTAACCTGACCCCGACCTGACCCTAACCTGACCCACACGCAGACACATAGGTACAGTACTACCATAACCTAACCTGAACTGACCGTAACCTCACCCAGACCCACACGCAGACACATAGGTACAGTACTACCATAACCTAACCTGACCCTGACCCTAACCTGACCCACACGCAGACACATAGGTACAGTACTACCATAACCTGTTCTGACCCCGACCTGACCCTAACCTCAACCTGACCAACACGCAGACACATAGGTACAGTACCACTATAACCTAACCTAACCTGACCCTGACCTGACCCTAACCTGACCCACACGCAGACACATAGGTACAGTACTACCATAACCTAACCTGACCCCGACCTGACCCTAACCTCAACCTGACCCACACGCAGACACATAGGTACAGTACCACCATAACCTGTTCTGACCCCGACCTGACCCTAACCTCAACCTGACCCACACGCAGACACATAGGTACAGTACTACCATAACCTGTTCTGACCCCGACCTGACCCTAACCTCAACCTGACCCACACGCAGACACATAGGTACAGTACTACCATAACCTGTTCTGACCCCGACCTGACCCTAACCTGACCCACACGCCGACACATAGGTACAGTACTACCATAACCTGTTCTGACCCCGACCTGACCCTAACCTGACCCACACGCAGACACATAGGTACAGTACTACCATAACCTAACCTGACCTTGACCTGACCCTAACCTGACCCACACGCAGACACATAGGTACAGTACCACCATAACCTAACCTGACCCTGACCTGACCCTAACCTGACCCACACGCAGACACATAGGTACAGTACTACCATAACCTAACCTGACCCCGACCTGACCCTAACCTCAACCTGACCCACACGCAGACACATAGGTACAGTACTACCATAACCTGTTCTGACCCCGACCTGACCCTAACCTGACCCACACGCAGACACATAGGTACAGTACTACCATAACCTAACCTGACCCCGACCTGACCCTAACCTGACCCACACGCAGACACATAGGTACAGTACTACCATAACCTGTTCTGACCCCGACCTGACCCTAACCTCAACCTGACCCACACGCAGACACATAGGTACAGTACTACCATAACCTAACCTGACCTTGACCTGACCCTAACCTGACCCACACGCAGACACATAGGTACAGTACTACCATAACCTAACCTGACCTTGACCTGACCCTAACCTCAACCTGACCCACACGCAGACACATAGGTACAGTACTACCATAACCTGTTCTGACCCTGACCTGACCCTAACCTCAACCTGACCCACACGCAGACACATAGGTACAGTACTACCATAACCTGTTCTGACCCCGACCTGACCCTAACCTGACCCACACGCAGACACATAGGTACAGTACTACCATAACCTGTTCTGACCCCGACCTGACCCTAACCTGACCCACACGCAGACACATAGGTACAGTAACCTGATCCTGACCTTGACCTGACCCTAACCTGACCCTGACCCCAACCTGACCCCAACCTAACCTGACCCTGACCCTAACCTGACCCTAACCCGACCCTGACCCTAACCTGACCCTAACCTGACCCCAACCTCACCCTAACCCTGACCTGACCCCAACCTGACCCTAACCTGACCCCAACCTGACCCTAACCTGACCATGACCCTGACCCTAACCTGACCCCAACCTGACCCCGACCTGACCATAACCTGACCCCAACCTGACCCTAACCTGACCCCAACCTGACCCTAACCTGACCCTGACCCTAACCTGACCATAACCTGTCTCATGTTCCTCTCCCTCTCTCTCTGGTCTCTCTCAACCTTCCTCTTCCTCTCTCTGCTCTCTCTCTGGTCTCTCTCAACCTTCCTCTTCCTCCCTCTCTCTCTCAACCTTCCTCTTCCTCCCTCTCTCTCTCTGGTCTCTCTCAACCTTCCTCTTCCTCCCTCTCTCTCTCTGGTCTCTCTCAACCTTCCTCTTCCTCCCTCTCTCTCTCAACCTTCCTCTTCCTCCCTCCTTCTCTCTCTCTGGTCTCTCTCAACCTTCCTCTTCCTCTCTCTGCTCTCTCTCTGGTCTCTCTCAACCTTCCTCTTCCTCCCTCTCTCTCTCAACCTTCCTCTTCCTCCCTCTCTCTCTCTGGTCTCTCTCAACCTTCCTCTTCCTCCCTCTCTCTCTCTGGTCTCTCTCTGGTCTCTCTCAACCTTCCTCTTCCTCTCTCTCTCTGGTCTCTCTCACCCTTCCTCTTCCTCTCTCTCAACCTTCCTCTTCCTCCCTCTCTCTCTCTGGTCTCTCTCAACCTTCCTCTTCCTCCCTCTCTCTCTCTGGTCTCTCTCACCCTTCCTCTTCCTCTCTCTCAACCTTCCTCTTCCTCTCCCTCTCTCTCCAGGCCGGGGAGTGAGGTTGTACTACATCGGAGGAGAGGTGTTTGCAGAGTGTCTTAGTGACAGTGCCATCTTTGTCCAGAGTCCCAACTGTAATCAACGCTATGGCTGGCACCCTGCCACTGTCTGCAAGGTCCCTCCAGGTACACACACACACACACACACACACACACACACACACACACACACACACACACACACACACACACACACACACACACACACACACACACACACACACACGTTAACACGTTTTATTTCCTGATGAACATGTCTCTTAACTATATATCCATGTGATTTCCACCAGGCTGTAACCTGAAGATATTCAATAACCAGGAGTTTGCAGCTCTGCTGGCCCAGTCAGTGAACCAGGGCTTTGAGGCTGTCTACCAGCTCACCAGGATGTGTACCATACGCATGAGCTTCGTCAAGGGCTGGGGCACCGAGTACAGGTAAAGGTTACCGACACACATACGTACCCTGAAGCACGTGAAGTCAACTCCTTCCTCTGTTATTCTATTTTTCACCGCTTGAGGCTACAATACGTCGAGTTTCCTGGGGAAGCGGTGAAGTGCCGGGGAAGCTGAAGTGCCGGGGAAACTGAAGCGTTAGCCTACAGAAATTGGTTCAGTTATGGCCTAAAAAAAAAAAAAATGTTAATATGGGCAGAATATTGTAGCCTGGGCCTATATAACTTTGTTCATATGGGCAGAATATTGTAGCCTGGGCCTATATAAATTGGTTAATAATATGGGCAGAATATTGTAGCCTTTGCCTATATAAATTAGTTCATATGGGCAGAATATTGTGCACTGAACCAAAATATAAATGCAACAATTTTCAAAGATTTTATTGAGTTAAAGTTCATATTAGAAAATCAATAAATTGAAATAAAATGCATTAGGTCCTGATCTATGAATTCCACATGACTGGGAATACAGATGTGTACAGTTGAAGTCGGAAGTTTACATACACCTGTCACACCTGTCGAAAGGAGAGGACCAAGGTGCAGCGTGTGTGTAGTTCCACATTTTATTTACTCTGTGAAACTATGCAATAACATCAAATAACTGAATAGACAAAAACAACAAACCGTGACGCAGAGAAACAAACACTACTCAAAAATAAATCACCCACAAAACCCAGGAAGAAAAACCCCTACTTAAGTATGATCTCCAATTAGAGGCAACGAGGACCAGCTGCCTCTATCTAATTGGAGATCATCCCAAACAAACCAACATAGAAATACAAAAACTAGAACCTAAGAACATAGAAATAGAACACATAGAATAACCCCCCCCCCTCCTTGGTCAGGACGTGACAACACCTGAACCAAATACATTTAAATTCAGTTTTTCACAATTCCTGACATTTAATCCTAGTAAAAATTCCCTGTCTTAGGTCAGTTAGGATCACCACTTTATTTTAAGAATGTGAAATGTCAGAATAATAGTAGAGAGAATGATTTATTTCAGCTTTTATTTCTTTCATCACATTCCCAGTGGGTCAGAAGTTTACATACACTCAATTAGTATTTGGTAGCATTGCCTTTAAATTGTTTAACTTGGGTCAAACAGTTTCGGGTAGCCTTCCACGAGCTTCCCATAATAAGTCGGGTGAATTTTGGCCCATTCCTCCTGGTAGAGCTGGTGTAACTGAGTCAGGTTTGTAGGACTATAACATGGACAATATTATTCTGATCAAGGTAGAGCGGCGCATGGCACATAGCAGAAATATCACTGAAATATTCAACTTCCTACACATCACCTTTCTATATTGAAACAGGCCTTTTTATAGGCTGTTGAAGAGCAAATGGATCAGTGTTCAGGCCAGTCATCTAGAACACCGACGTAGGATTCTGCAGTAATGAGCTGGTGTGAACGTCTGTGTTCATCCATTTCAGCCTGTTTTTGGGAGTCGAGCGAGAGTCGACTCCTTCGAGTCAAACAGGAGGAGTCTGAGTCGACTCCTTCGAGTCAAACCACAGGAGTCTGAGTCGACTCCTTCCAGTCAAACAGGAGGAGTCTGAGTCGACTCCTTCGAGTCAAACAGGAGGAGTCTGAGTCGACTCCTTCGAGTCAAACCGCAGCGAGTCAAACCGCAGGAGTCTGAATCGACTCCGAGTCAAACCGCAGCGAGTCAAACCGCAGGAGTCTGAATCGACTCCTTCGAGTCAAACCGCAGGAGTCTGAGTCGACTCCTTCGAGTCAAACCGCATGAGTCTGAGTCGACTCCTTCGAGTCAAACCGCAGGAGTCTGAGTCGACTCCTTCGAGCCAAACCGCAGGAGTCTGAGTCGACTCCTTCCAGTCAAACAGGAGGAGTCTGAGTCGACTCCTTCGAGTCAAACAGGAGGAGTCTGAGTCGACTCCTTCGAGTCAAACAGGAGGAGTCTGAGTCGACTCCTTCGAGTCAAACCGCAGCGAGTCAAACCGCAGGAGTCTGAATCGACTCCTTCGAGTCAAACCGCAGGAGTCTGAGTCGACTCCTTCGAGTCAAACCGCATGAGTCTGAGTCGACTCCTTCGAGTCAAACCGCAGCGAGTCAAACCGCAGGAGTCTGAGTCGACTCCTTCGAGTCAAACCGCGGGAGTCTGAATCGACTCCTTCGAGTCAAACCGCAGGAGTCTGAATCGACTCCAAGAATCCTGGAGTCGTGCACTACTAGAAGGAAAGAGGATACAGACAGGAAGAGTGTGTGTGTGTGTGTGTGTGTGTGTGTGGTGTGTGGTCACTTTGCATGTGTGTGTACGGCGTGTGCACTCCGGGGCAGCGACAGACTTTGAGAGGAGGGAGAGAGAGAGAGAGAGAGAGAGAGAGAGAGTTGACTAACGGGGGAGGAATGTAGGAGGGACAGAGGTGATCGTGTTCAGACGGACACGAGCACACGGAAGGGGATTCCCACTGGACTCTCCCTGGCCTCACTGCCCCGAGTCACGTTTCAAACACACAAAACAGACTTAGCAGAACCACACAACACAGTTCCCGTGTGGCTCAGTTGGTAGAGCATGGTGTTTTGCAACGCCAGGTTTGTGGGTTCGATTCCCACGGGGGGACCAGTACGGAGAAGAAGAAAAAAAAAAAAATGTATGAAATGTATCCATTCACTACTGTAAGTCGCTCTGGATAAGAGCGTCTACTAAATGACTGTAAATGTAGGTAGAAAACTTTAACTTAGATTTGAGATGTAGGCTTAAACATCTGTTAAACAGACATGAGATTCCACTTTCTCTCGATAAAAAATCATTTGATTTATGAAATGTTATTGATTCAAGTCGGTGTTGTTGAAATATGTTATTTGTAATGTTTACTAGCTAGTGATAAACCAGGTTTGCTGTGCTGGTTGTTTTATAAACTCCCTCTCCCTCCTCCTCCTCCTCCTCCTCCTCCTCCCCCCCAGGCGACAGACCGTAACCAGCACCCCTTGTTGGATTGAGCTGCACCTCAACGGCCCCCTCCAGTGGCTGGATAAAGTACTGACGCAGATGGGTTCCCCCAGCATCCGCTGCTCTAGTGTCTCCTAAATACACGCAGACAGAACAGTCATTCTGGAGAAAAATACCTTTTCTCTCATGGCTAACTTACTAGGAAGTTTGAAAAGACAGGCTGAGCTCGACTTGACTGACCTGCTCTTTGAAAAGCCGACGTCAAGCAACTTGGATGCAGTGAGCAGTGTTGCAGTAATATCATGTCAAAACTAATGTGGCGATACACAAAGCAACTCAAAGAAGGGCCAGAAGTATACAGAATGGTGTACATTTATCATCTATTATCATATATATGTTATCTTATATATTATCTTATATATTTAATATATTTTCATCTCGTCTATTTTTAGCGTTTTTATCTATTTTCATCTGTTTTCGTAATTGAATGGTGTATTTTAATCCAGATTATGGTCTATTTTAATCCAGATTATGGTCTATTTTAATCCAGATAGTGGTCTATTTTAATCCAGATTATGGTCTATTTTAATCCAGATTATGGTCTATTTTAATCCAGATTATGGTCTATTTTAATCCAGATAATGGTCTATTTTAATCCAGATAGTGGTCTATTTTAATCCAGATAGTGGTCTATTTTAATCCAGATAGTGGTCTATTTTAATCCAGATAGTGGTCTATTTTAATCCAGATAATGGTCTATTTTAATCCAGATAGTGGTCTATTTTAATCCAGATAGTGGTCTATTTTAATCCAGATTATGGTCTATTTTAATACAGATTATGGTCTATTTTAATCCAGATAGTGGTCTATTTTAATCCAGATTATGGTCTATTTCAATCCAGATTATGGTCTATTGTAATACAAATAATGTTTTTTTTTTTTTTAAATACAGATGTTTTTTTTATAATACAAATAATAGTCTATTTCAATACAGATAATGGTCTTAATAAAGATTCTGATCTATTTTAATCTAAAGGTATAAATGCTGGCCGCTCTAGAGGTGTATTTCTGTGAAGATTGTTATTGGTTTGATTATGGTTACTGGGTCTTCTCCCTCTCTCCTCCTAGTACAGGGGTATCATTATGGTTACTGGGTCTTCTCCCTCTCTCCTCCTAGTACAGGGGTATCATTATGGTTACTGGGTCTTCTCCCTCTCTCCTCCTAGTACAGGGGTATCATTATGGTTACTGGGTCTTCTCCCTCTCTCCTCCTAGTACAGGGGTATCATTATGGTTACTGGGTCTTCTCCCCCTCTCTCCTCCTAGTACAGGGGTATCATTATGGTTACTGGGTCTTCTCCCCCTCTCTCCTCCTAGTACAGGGGTATCATTATGGTTACTGGGTCTTCTCCCCTCTCTCCTCCTAGTACAGTGGTATCATTATGGTTACTGGGTCTTCTCCCCCTCTCCTCCTAGTACAGGGGTATCATTATGGTTACTGGGTCTTCTCCCTCTCTCCTCCTAGTACAGGGGTATCATTATGGTTACTGGGTCTTCTCTCTCCTCCTAGTACAGGGGTATCATTATGGTTACTGGGTCTTCTCCCTCTCTCCTCCCAGTACAGAGGTATCATTATGGTTACTGGGTCTTCTCCCCCTCTCCTCCTAGTACAGGGGTATCATTATGGTTACTGGGTCTTCTCCCTCTCTCCTCCTAGTACAGGGGTATCATTATGGTTACTGGGTCTTCTCCCTCTCTCCTCCTAGTACAGGGGTATCATTATGGTTACTGGGTCTTCTCTCTCCTCCTAGTACAGGGGTATCATTATGGTTACTGGGTCTTCTCCCCTCTCCTCCTAGTACAGGGGTATCATTATGGTTACTGGGTCTTCTCCCCCTCTCTCCTCCTAGTACAGGGGTATCATTATGGTTACTGGGTCTTCTCCCCCTCTCCTCCTAGTACAGGGGTATCATTATGGTTACTGGGTCTTCTCCCCCTCTCTCCTCCTAGTACAGGGGTATCATTATGGTTACTGGGTCTTCTCCCTCTCTCCTCCTAGTACAGGGGTATCATTATGGTTACTGGGTCTTCTCCCCCTCTCTCCTCCTAGTACAGGGGTATCATTATGGTTACTGGGTCTTCTCCCCCTCTCCTCCTAGTACAGGGGTATCATTATGGTTACTGGGTCTTCTCCCCCTCTCTCCTCCTAGTACAGGGGTATCATTATGGTTACTGGGTCTTCTCCCTCTCTCCTCCTAGTACAGGGGTATCATTATGGTTACTGGGTCTTCTCCCCCTCTCTCCTCCTAGTACAGGGGTATCATTATGGTTACTGGGTCTTCTCCCCCTCTCCTCCTAGTACAGGGGTATCATTATGGTTACTGGGTCTTCTCCCCCTCTCCTCCTAGTACAGGGGTATCATTATGGTTACTGGGTCTTCTCCCTCTCTCCTCCTAGTACAGGGGTATCATTATGGTTACTGGGTCTTCTCCCCCTCTCCTCCTAGTACAGGGGTATCATTATGGTTACTGGGTCTTCTCCCTCTCTCCTCCTAGTACAGGGGTATCATTATGGTTACTGGGTCTTCTCCCTCTCTCCTCCTAGTACAGGGGTATCATTATGGTTACTGGGTCTTCTCCCTCTCTCCTCCTAGTACAGGGGTATCATTATGGTTACTGGGTCTTCTCTCTCCTCCTAGTACAGGGGTATCATTATGGTTACTGGGTCTTCTCTCTCCTCCCAGTACAGGGGTATCATTATGGTTACTGGGTCTTCTCCCTCTCTCCTCCTAGTACAGGGGTATCATTATGGTTACTGGGTCTTCTCTCTCCTCCTAGTACAGGGGTATCATTATGGTTACTGGGTCTTCTCCCTCTCTCCTCCTAGTACAGGGGTATCATTATGGTTACTGGGTCTTCTCCCCCTCTCTCCTCCTAGTACAGGGGTATCATTATGGTTACTGGGTCTTCTCCCTCTCTCCTCCTAGTACAGGGGTATCATTATGGTTACTGGGTCTTCTCTCTCCTCCCAGTACAGGGGTATCATTATGGTTACTGGGTCTTCTCCCTCTCTCCTCCTAGTACAGGGGTATCATTATGGTTACTGGGTCTTCTCCCCCTCTCTCCTCCTAGTACAGGGGTATCATTATGGTTACTGGGTCTTCTCCCCCTCTCTCCTCCTAGTAGAGGGGTATCATTATGGTTACTGGGTCTTCTCCCCCTCTCCTCCTAGTACAGGGGTATCATTATGGTTACTGGGTCTTCTCCCTCTCTCCTCCTAGTACAGGGGTATCATTATGGTTACTGGGTCTTCTCCCTCTCTCCTCCTAGTACAGGGGTATCATTATGGTTACTGGGTCTTCTCCCTCTCTCCTCCTAGTACAGGGGTATCATTATGGTTACTGGGTCTTCTCCCCCTCTCTCCTCCTAGTAGAGGGGTATCATTATGGTTACTGGGTCTTCTCCCCCTCTCCTCCTAGTACAGGGGTATCATTATGGTTACTGGGTCTTCTCCCTCTCTCCTCCTAGTACAGGGGTATCATTATGGTTACTGGGTCTTCTCCCCTCTCTCCTCCTAGTACAGGGGTATCATTATGGTTACTGGGTCTTCTCCCCTCTCTCCTCCTAGTACAGGGGTATCATTATGGTTACTGGGTCTTCTCCCTCTCTCCTCCTAGTACAGGGGTATCATTATGGTTACTGGGTCTTCTCCCCCTCTCCTCCTAGTACAGGGGTATCATTATGGTTACTGGGTCTTCTCCCCCTCTCCTCCTAGTACAGGGGTATCATTATGGTTACTGGGTCTTCTCCCCCTCTCCTCCTAGTACAGGGGTATCATTATGGTTACTGGGTCTTCTCCCTCTCTCCTCCTAGTACAGGGGTATCATTATGGTTACTGGGTCTTCTCCCTCTCTCCTCCCAGTACAGGGGTATCATTATGGTTACTGGGTCTTCTCCCTCTCTCCTCCTAGTACAGGGGTATCATTATGGTTACTGGGTCTTCTCCCTCTCTCCTCCTAGTACAGGGGTATCATTATGGTTCATTGCTATGCAGATGACACACAATTAATCTTCTCCTTTCCCCCTTCTGACAACCAGGTGGCGAATCGCATCTCTGCATGTCTGTCAGACATATCAGTGTGGATGACGGATCACCAGCTCAAGCTGAACCTCGGCAAGACGGAGCTGCTCTTCCTCCCGGGGAAGGACTGCCCGTTCCATGATCTCGCCATCACGGTTGACAACTCCCTTGTGTCCTCCTCCCAGAGTGCTAAGAGCCTTGGCGTGACCCTGGACAACACCCTGTCGTTCTCCACCAACATCAAGGCGGTGACCCGATCCTGTAGGTTCATGCTCTACAACATTCGCAGAGTACGATCCTGCCTCACACAGGAAGCGGCGCAGGTCCTAATCCAGGCACTTGTCATCTCCCGTCTGGATTATTGCAACTCGCTGTTGGCTGGGCTCCCTGCCTGTGCCATTAAACCCCTACAACTCATCCAGAACGCCGCAGCCCGTCTGGTGTTCAACCTTCCCAAGTTCTCTCACGTCACCCCGCTCCTCCGCTCTCTCCACTGGCTTCCAGTTGAAGCTCGCATCTGCTACAAGACCATGGTGCTTGCCTACGGAGCTGTGAGGGGAACGGCACCTCCGTACCTTCAGGCTCTGATCAGGCCCTACACCCAAACAAGGGCACTGCGTTCATCCACCTCTGGCCTGCTCGCCTCCCTACCTCTGCGGAAGCACAGTTCCCACTCAGCCCAGTCAAAACTGTTCGCTGCTCTGGCACCCCAATGGTGGAACAAGCTCCCTCACGACGCCAGGACAGCGGAGTCAATCACCACCTTCCGGAGTCACCTGAAACCCCACCTCTTTAAGGAATACCTGGGATAGGATAAAGTAATCCTTCTAACCCCCCCCCCCCCCCCCCCTTAAAATATTTAGATGCACTATTGTAAAGTGGTTGTTCCACTGGATATTATAAGGTGAATGCACCAATTTGTAAGTCGCTCTGGATAAGAGCGTCTGCTAAATGACTTAAATGTAAATGTAAATGGTTACTGGGTCTTCTCTCTCCTCCTAGTACAGGGGTATCATTATGGTTACTGGGTCTTCTCCCTCTCTCCTCCTAGTACAGGGGTATCATTATGGTTACTGGGTCTTCTCTCTCCTCCTAGTACAGGGGTATCATTATGGTTACTGGGTCTTCTCTCTCCTCCTAGTACAGGGGTATCATTATGGTTACTGGGTCTTCTCCCTCTCTCCTCCTAGTACAGGGGTATCATTATGGTTACTGGGTCTTCTCTCTCCTCCTAGTACAGGGGTATCATTATGGTTACTGGGTCTTCTCTCTCCTCCTAGTACAGGGGTATCATTATGGTTACTGGGTCTTCTCCCCCTCTCTCCTCCTAGTACAGGGGTATCATTATGGTTACTGGGTCTTCTCCCTCTCTCCTCCTAGTACAGGGGTATCATTATGGTTACTGGGTCTTCTCCCTCTCTCCTCCTAGTACAGGGGTATCATTATGGTTACTGGGTCTTCTCCCCCTCTCCTCCTAGTACAGGGGTATCATTATGGTTACTGGGTCTTCTCCCCCTCTCCTCCTAGTACAGGGGTATCATTATGGTTACTGGGTCTTCTCCCTCTCTCCTCCTAGTACAGGGGTATCATTATGGTTACTGGGTCTTCTCCCCTCTCTCCTCCTAGTACAGGGGTATCATTATGGTTACTGGGTCTTCTCCCCCTCTCTCCTCCTAGTACAGGGGTATCATTATGGTTACTGGGTCTTCTCCCTCTCTCCTCCTAGTACAGGGGTATCATTATGGTTACTGGGTCTTCTCTCTCCTCCTAGTACAGGGGTATCATTATGGTTACTGGGTCTTCTCCCCCTCTCTCCTCCTAGTACAGGGGTATCATTATGGTTACTGGGTCTTCTCTCTCCTCCTAGTACAGGGGTATCATTATGGTTACTGGGTCTTCTCCCCCTCTCTCCTCCTAGTACAGGGGTATCATTATGGTTACTGGGTCTTCTCCCTCTCCTCCTAGTACAGGGGTATCATTATGGTTACTGGGTCTTCTCCCTCTCTCTTCCTAGTACAGGGGTATCATTATGGTTACTGGGTCTTCTCCCCTCTCTCCTCCTAGTACAGGGGTATCATTATGGTTACTGGGTCTTCTCCCTCTCTCCTCCTAGTACAGGGGTATCATTATGGTTACTGGGTCTTCTCCCCTCTCTCCTCCTAGTAGAGGGGTATCATTATGGTTACTGGGTCTTCTCCCCCTCTCCTCCTAGTACAGGGGTATCATTATGGTTACTGGGTCTTCTCCCTCTCTCCTCCTAGTACAGGGGTATCATTATGGTTACTGGGTCTTCTCCCCTCTCTCCTCCTAGTACAGGGGTATCATTATGGTTACTGGGTCTTCTCCCTCTCTCCTCCTAGTACAGGTGTATCATTATGGTTACTGGGTCTTCTCCCTCTCTCCTCCTAGTACAGGGGTATCATTATGGTTACTGGGTCTTCTCCCCTCTCTCCTCCTAGTACAGGGGTATCATTATGGTTACTGGGTCTTCTCCCCCTCTCTCCTCCTAGTACAGGGGTATCATTATGGTTACTGGGTCTTCTCCCCCTCTCCTCCTAGTACAGGGGTATCATTATGGTTACTGGGTCTTCTCTCTCCTCCTAGTACAGGGGTATCATTATGGTTACTGGGTCTTCTCCCCCTCTCTCCTCCTAGTACAGGGGTATCATTATGGTTACTGGGTCTTCTCCCTCTCTCCTCCTAGTACAGGGGTATCATTATGGTTACTGGGTCTTCTCTCTCCTCCTAGTACAGGGGTATCATTATGGTTACTGGGTCTTCTCCCCCTCTCTCCTCCTAGTACAGGGGTATCATTATGGTTACTGGGTCTTCTCCCCTCTCTCCTCCTAGTACAGGGGTATCATTATGGTTACTGGGTCTTCTCCCTCTCTCCTCCTAGTACAGGGGTATCATTATGGTTACTGGGTCTTCTCCCCCTCTCTCCTCCTAGTACAGGGGTATCATTATGGTTACTGGGTCTTCTCCCCCTCTCCTCCTAGTACAGGGGTATCATTATGGTTACTGGGTCTTCTCCCTCTCTCCTCCTAGTACAGGGGTATCATTATGGTTACTGGGTCTTCTCCCTCTCTCCTCCTAGTACAGGGGTATCATTATGGTTACTGGGTCTTCTCCCCCTCTCCCAGTACAGGGGTATCATTATGGTTACTGGGTCTTCTCCCCCTCTCTCCTCCTAGTACAGGGGTATCATTATGGTTACTGGGTCTTCTCCCCCTCTCCTCCTAGTACAGGGGTATCATTATGGTTACTGGGTCTTCTCCCCCTCTCTCCCAGTACAGGGGTGTCATTTACAGCTGGTTTCCCAGATTAAGTCTGCTTCGAGGTGAAGTTTCCCCCTAGTCCTGGGTGATTTGTTTCGGTATTCCATGGAGCATGCTTTCAAATCCAGGAAGAGGTTTAATGTGAGGTCAGGGAACCTGGCTCGTTTTAGAGTTAGGAACATGTTCCAGAGGTTCCGGGTCCATTTCTGAGCGGTTCTATCGTGTACATAACAGTAGTGTTATGGTTGGTTCTCTCCAGAAGGAGAATAGAGAAATAGTTTGAGCTAATTAATGTCTTAGTATCGGTACTTATTTCCCCTCTGAAACTGATGCTTATTTTTGTCAAAAAAAAATAAAATTCTCTCTTATTGTCCTATAAAATGTTTACGGTTTGTTTTTGTGTGAGAGAGTATGTATTACTGTATTCATCTGTTTTGTTATCCATAATCTTTTTAATAAAAAGAATTTTTTTAAAATCCACGATTTTTGTTTTTGCTTACTGTCTAGATGAGTGATCCACACCAAAAGCCTTAGAAGACTTTATTCATAGAAAGCACATGAACATCTACATTAAAATAACGTTAGTCACAAACTTAGTGTGGGTCTGGTCCTACACTGTCTCACCGATTGTCTTAATTTACG
This sequence comes from Salmo salar, assembly GCF_965601325.2. Taxonomy (NCBI): domain Eukaryota; kingdom Metazoa; phylum Chordata; class Actinopteri; order Salmoniformes; family Salmonidae; genus Salmo; species Salmo salar. The sequence continues at coordinate 50,863,640 of NC_138313.1, read as the reverse complement.
TCTGTACTCAGTCTGTAAAGCCACAGCGATAGATTCCACCGTAATCGTTTCCCATTGCCGTCGACATCAGCAGTGTTTAACCGTGAATGCACATCTCCACTAAAGCAGGAACGTTACCTTTAAAATTTCAATCACGCTGTAAAACATACATTTACACAATGCAGAATGAACGGACCCTTAGGCAGGATGTTGGAGAATATGTCCAAGTTTATTTTCACTTCCTGGATGGGGGGAGGGAAGCAGGATGTTGGAGAATATGTCCAAGTTTATTTTCACTTCCTGAATGGGGAGGAACCAGGATGTTGGAGAATATGTCCAAGTTTATTTTCACTTCCTGGATGGGGGGGAGGAAGCAGGATGTTGGCGAATTTGCCCAAGTTTATTTTCACTTCCTGGATGGGGAGGAAGCAGGATGTTGGAGAATATGCCCAAGTTTATTTTCACTTCCTGGATGGGGAGGAAGCAGGATGTTGGAGAATATGTCCAAGTTTATTTTCACTTCCTGGATGGGGGGAGGGGATTGGGATGTTGAAGAATATGTCCAAGTTTATTTTCACTTCCTGGATGGGGGGGGGGGGGGGTGGGCAGGTTGTTGGAGAATATGCCCAAGGTTATTTTCACTTCCTGGATGGGGGGGGGGGGGGGAAGCAGGATGTTGGAGAATATGCCCAAGTTTATTTTCACTTCCTGGATGGGGGAAGGAAGCAGGATATTGGAGAATATGACCAAGTTTATTTTCACTTCCTGGATGGGGAGGGAGGAAGCAGGATATTGGAGAATATGCCCAAGTTTATTTTCACTTCCTGGATTGGGGGGGGGGGGGGGGGGAGCAGGGTGTTGGAGAATATGCCCAAGTTTATTTTCACTTCCTGGATGGGGGGGGATGAGGAAGCAGGATGTTGGAGAATATGCCCAAGTTTATTTTCACTTCCTGGATGGGGGAGGGAAGCAGGATGTTGGAGAATATGCCCAAGTTTATTTTCACTTCCTGGATGGGGGAGGGAAGCAGGATGTTGGAGAATATGCCCAAGTTTATTTTCACTTCCTGGATGGGGGAGGGAAGCAGGATGTTGGAGAATATGCCCAAGTTTATTTTCACTTCCTGGATGGGGAGGAAGCAGGATGTTGGAGAATATGCTCAAGTTTATTTTCACTTCCTGGATGGGGGGGGGGGGGGGGCAGGATGTTGGAGAATATGCCCAAGTTTATTTTCACTTCCTGGATGGGGGGGAGGGGAGCAGGCTGTTGGAGAATATGCCCAAGTTTATTTTCACTTCCTGGATGGGGGGGAGGGGAGCAGGATGTTGGAGAATATGCCCAAGTTTATTTTCACTTCCTGGATGGGGGAGGGAAGCAGGATGTTGGAGAATATGCCCAAGTTTATTTTCACTTCCTGGATGGGGAGGAAGCAGGATGTTGGAGAATATGCCCAAGTTTATTTTCACTTCCTGGATGGGGGGGAGGGGAGCAGGATGTTGGAGAATATGCCCAAGTTTATTTTCACTTCCTGGATGGGGGGGAGGGGAAGCAGGACGTTGGAGAATATGCCCAAGTTTATTTTCACTTCCTGGATGGGGAGGAAGCAGGATGTTGGAGAATATGTCCAAGTTTATTTTCACTTCCTGGATGGGGAGGAAGCAGGATGTTGGAGAATATGACCAAGTTTATTTTCACTTCCTGGATGGGGAGGAAGCAGGATGTTGGAGAATATGTCCAAGTTTATTTTCACTTCCTGGATGGGGAGGAAGCAGGATGTTGGAGAATATGACCAAGTTTATTTTCACTTCCTGGATGGGGAGGAAGCAGGATGTTGGAGAATATGTCCAAGTTTATTTTCACTTCCTGGATGGGGGGAGGGGATCAGGATGTTGAAGAATATGTCCAAGTTTATTTTCACTTCCTGGATGGGGGGGGAGGAAGCAGGATGTTGGAGAATATGCTCAAGTTTATTTTCACTTCCTGGATGGGGGGGGGGGGGGGGCAGGATGTTGGAGAATATGCCCAAGTTTATTTTCACTTCCTGGATTGGGGGGGGGGGGGGGGGAGCAGGATGTTGGAGAATATGCCCAAGTTTATTTTCACTTCCTGGATGGGGGGGGGAGGAAGCAGGATGTTGGAGAATATGCCCAAGTTTATTTTCACTTCCTGGATTGGGGGGGGGGGGGGAGCAGGGTGTTGGAGAATATGCCCAAGTTTATTTTCACTTCCTGGATGGGGGGGGGGAGGAAGCAGGATGTTGGAGAATATGCTCAAGTTTATTTTCACTTCCTGGATGGGGGGGGGGGGGGGCAGGATGTTGGAGAATATGCCCAAGTTTATTTTCACTTCCTGGATGGGGGAGGGAAGCAGGATGTTGGAGAATATGCCCAAGTTTATTTTCACTTCCTGGATGGGGAGGAAGCAGGATGTTGGAGAATATGCCCAAGTTTATTTTCACTTCCTGGATGGGGAGGGGAAGCAGGACGTTGGAGAATATGCCCAAGTTTATTTTCACTTCCTGGATGGGGAGGAAGCAGGATGTTGGAGAATATGTCCAAGTTTATTTTCACTTCCTGGATGGGGGGAGGGGGTCAGGATGTTGAAGAATATGTCCAAGTTTATTTTCACTTCCTGGATGGGGGGAGGGGGTCAGGATGTTGAAGAATATGTCCAAGTTTATTTTCACTTCCTGGATGGGGGGGAGGGGATCAGGATGTTGGAGAATATGACCAAATTTATTTTCACTTCCTGGATGGGGGGGGAGGAAGCAGGATGTTGGAGAATATGCCCAAGTTTATTTTCACTTCCTGGATGGGGAGGAAGCAGGATGTTGGAGAATATGCTCAAGTTTATTTTCACTTCTTGGATTGGGGGGGGGGGGGGGGGGGAGCAGGATGTTGGAGAATATGCCCAAGTTTATTTTCACTTCCTGGATGGGGAGGAAGCAGGATGTTGGAGAATATGCTCAAGTTTATTTTCACTTCCTGGATGGGGGGGGGGGGGGGGGGGGGCGCAGGATGTTGGAGAATATGCCCAAGTTTATTTTCACTTCCTGGATGGGGGGGAGGGGAGCAGGATGTTGGAGAATATGCCCAAGTTTATTTTCACTTCCTGGATGGGGGGGGGGGGCAGGTTGTTGAAGATTATGCCCAAGTTTATTTTCACTTCCTGGATGGGGGAAGGAAGCAGGATGTTGGAGAATATGTCCAAGTTTATTTTCACTTCCTGGATGGGGTGACGGACGGTATCCAAATGCTAAATTAATAATTTCCAGTGATTTGGTGCCACTTGTCTAATATAATACAAAACACGCACCAGTTAATTCATTGATTTATTCTTTAATCAGACAAATAAAGTGTAATTGTAATGTCTTACTAATGATTACATTAAAAAGGCACATCACTTGAATTTGTAGATTTGTTTTAAAAAGTTTTCTACAAGGTGACTGTGGAACCCAGAACAGCATTAGGACGATCAGACAAAAGGACAAAACACAATCCATATTTCACAGCAGTGGTTTCCAAACTCTTTCCCCCCTCCCCCCTCCAGCCGTCCAAACCTCTCCTCGGGGACCCCCCTCCCCCTCCAGCCGTTCCAACCTCTCCTCGGGGGCCCCCCTCCCCCTCCAGCCGTTCCAACCTCTCCTCGGGGACCCCCCTCCCCCTCCAGCCGTTCCAAACCTCTCCTCGGGGACCCCCCTTCCCCTCCAGCCGTTCCAACCTCTCCTCGGGAACCCCCCTTCCCCTCCAGCCGTTCCAACCTCTCCTCGGGGACCCCCCTCCCCCTCCAGCCGTTCCAAACCTCTCCTCGGGGACCCCCCTCCCCCCTCCAGCCGTTCCAACCTCTCCTCGGGGACCCCCCTCCCCCTCCAGCCGTTCCAACCTCTCCTCGGGGACCCCCCTCCCCCTCCAGCCGTTCCAACCTCTCCTCGGGGACCCCCCTCCCCCTCCAGCCGTTCCAACCTCTCCTCGGGGACCCCCCTCCCCCTCCAGCCGTTCCAACCTCTCCTCGGGGACCCCCCTCCCCCCTCCAGCCGTTCCATGCATGTGATCTATTCCAGAGCTAAACACCTGGATTCAACTTGTCAACTAATTTTAAAAAACAAAATTGTGAAATGTCTGAGGGGTCCCAGAGGAAAGGTTTGGTAACTAGTGTTCTACGTTATCTTTAACCTTGTCGCATCACTCATCACGGACCGGTTCACACAGTCCAAGGACTCACACAGGAGAAGAGGGATCAGTTCGATCAGCCTTCACATCACTCATCACGGACCGGTTCACACAGTCCAAGGACTCACACAGGAGAAGAGTGATCAGTTCGATCAGCCTTCACATCACTCATCACGGACCGGTTCACACAGTCCAAGGACTCACACAGGAGAAGAGTGATCAGTTCGATCAGCCTTCACATCACTCATCACGGACCGGTTCACACAGTCCAAGGACTCACACAGGAGAAGAGTGATCAGTTCGATCAGCCTTCACATCACTCATCACGGACCGGTTCACACAGTCCAAGGACTCACACAGGAGAAGAGTGATCAGTTCGATCAGCCTTCACATCACTCATCACGGACCGGTTCACACAGTCCAAGGACTCACACAGGAGAAGAGTGATCAGTTCGATCAGCCTTCACATCACTCATCACGGACCGGTTCACACAGTCCAAGGACTCACACAGGAGAAGAGGGATCAGTTCGATCAGCCTTCACATCACTCATCACGGACCGGTTCACACAGTCCAAGGACTCACACAGGAGAAGAGTGATCAGTTCGATCAGCCTTCACATCACTCATCACGGACCGGTTCACACAGTCCAAGGACTCACACAGGAGAAGAGTGATCAGTTCGATCAGCCTTCACATCACTCATCACGGACCGGTTCACACAGTCCAAGGACTCACACAGGAGAAGAGTGATCAGTTCGATCAGCCTTCACATCACTCATCACGGACCGGTTCACACAGTCCAAGGACTCACACAGGAGAAGAGTGATCAGTTCGATCAGCCTTCACATCACTCATCACGGACCGGTTCACACAGTCCAAGGACTCACACAGGAGAAGAGGGATCAGTTCGATCAGCCTTCACATCACTCATCACGGACCGGTTCACACAGTCCAAGGACTCACACAGGAGAAGAGGGATCAGTTCGATCAGCCTTCACATCACTCATCATGGCATTTATACCATTTTTATATTGATAAATGGTGTTCCATTTGTTTGACTATATATATATAAATAATATCAACTATTTAAAAATGGTGGTTTTAAATTGTGTATAATTTTATTTTCTGTATTGTTCCCCAGGGCACATTTGCAAATGAAACCTAGGTTTTTTTTAAAACCAGGGGAAAAAAAAAAACGTATAAACACCAAACCTTGACTCCCAATTAAACAGCCTTTCACTGTACACAGTCTTTTCAGTGGCTCTCTTCCTTAACGTGGACAGACTGGGCACTCACCAGCTTTTACTAGCCTGGTCCGAGATGTCTGTCCGGACTTGCCAACTCCTACAGTATGTTCATCGGGTTGGGAAGATGGTTACTAAAACAGATCTGGGACCATATAATAAAAAAAATTGAATGTGGAAGAGACAAACTAATAATTGATAATATGATGATAAGCACTCTCCTCTCTTCAACCTGGCCAGAGTCTCTCCCAGTCTCTACTCCATCGTCCACAGTTCCTGAGTTAGGAGCAGACCAGACCCAGTAACCAGGCGTATATTCATTAGTCTAACACCGTAGAGAAACATTATACAACATGAAATGTTTTGCAACAAAAACAACTAAAAAGTTTATATTGTTCTGTTTGCTTCCTAGTGGGGTGGGGAGGAGCCCCGGGTGGGTGGGGAGGAGCCCCCGGGTGGGTGGGGAGGAGCCCCCGGGTGGGTGGAGAGGACTCGGGGGACAGGAAGGAGAGGACTCGGGGGACAGGGTGGGGAGGACTCGGGGGACAGGGTGGGGAGGACTCGGGGGACAGGGTGGGGAGGACTCGGGGGACAGGGTGGGGAGGACTCGGGGGACAGGGTGGGGAGGACTCGGGGGACAGGGTGGGGAGGACTCGGGGGACAGGGTGGGGAGGACTCGGGGGACAGGGTGGGGAGGACTCGGGGGACAGGGTGGGGAGGACTCGGGGGACAGGGTGGGGAGGACTCGGGGGACAGGAAGGAGAGGACTCGGGGGACAGGAAGGAGAGGACTCGGGGGACAGGAAGGAGAGGACTCGGGGGACAGGAAGGAGAGGACTCGGGGGACAGGAAGGAGAGGACTCGGGGGACAGGAAGGAGAGGACTCGGGGGACAGGAAGGAAGAGTGTGGCTCCTCAGTCTCCCTTTAACTCTCTTCCCCCGACGACAGACCTTCTATCTCATCTTGGTCTCCTCCGATGGCTGTCCAAAATGCCTTGGCAACCTGCAAAGCGAGAAATCAGGTACACTTTTAGACATTTGGCCTCAAAATCACCATTATGCAGAAGACAAGAGGACATCCATTACAGGGTTTATTAGTCCTGGTCCTCCCCCAGGACAGGATGAGGAAAGACGACATTCACAGAAAGACGACATTCACATCCATTACAGGGTTTATTAGTCCTGGTCCTCCCCCAGGACAGGATGAGGAAAGACGACATTCACAGAAAGACGACATTCACATCCATTACAGGGTTTATTAGTCCTGGTCCTCCCCCAGGACAGGATGAGGAAAGACGACATTCACAGAACCAAGTATGAATAAAATGTGATTGAAAAAAAAACATTTTAAAATGTTGTGTTTAGAGATGAAGCTACCTTCTCAGCATGAAGTTTCCTCTGTTCAGGAGGTAACCATGACGCTTTATCTGCAGAGTGAAAAACAGACAGTCATCTCAAAGGGTGCCAGTAGTGCACCAGGTAGGGAATAGGGTGCCAGTAGTGCGCCAGGTAGGGAATAGGGTGCCAGTAGAGCGCCAGGTAGGGAATAGGGTGCCAGTAGTGCACCATCTAGGGAACAGGGTGCCAGTAGTGCACTAGGTAGGGAATAGGGTGCCAGTAGTGCGCCAGGTAGGGAATAGGGTGCCAGTAGTGCGCCAGGTAGGGAATAGGGTGCCAGTAGTGCACCATCTAGGGAACAGGGTGCCAGTAGTGCACTAGGTAGGGAATAGGGTGCCAGTAGAGCACTAGGTAGAGAATAGGGTGCCAGTAGTGCACCAGGTAGGGAATAGGGTGCCAGTAGTGCACCAGGTAGGGAATAGGGTGCCAGTAGAGCACCAGGTAGGGAATAGGGTGGCAGTAGAGCACCAGGTAGGGAATAGGGTGCCAGTAGTGCACCAGGTAGGGAATAGGGTGCCAGTAGTGCACCAGGTAGGGAATAGGGTGCCAGTAGTGCACCAGGTAGGGAATAGGGTGCCAGTAGTGCACCAGGTAGGGAATAGGGTGCCAGTAGTGCACCAGGTAGGGAATAGGGTGCCAGTAGTGCACCAGGTAGGGAATAGGGTGCCAGTAGTGCACCAGGTAGGGAATAGGGTGCCAGTAGAGCACCAGGTAGGGAATAGGGTGCCAGTAGAGCACCAGGTAGGGAATAGGGTGCCAGTAGAGCACCAGGTAGGGAATAGGGTGCCAGTAGAGCACTAGGTAGGGAATAGGGTGCCAGTAGAGCACTAGGTAGGGAATAGGGTGCCAGTAGAGCACTAGGTAGGGAATAGGGTGCCAGTAGTGCACTAGGTAGGGAATAGGGTGCCAGTAGAGCACTAGGTAGGGAATAGGGTGCCAGTAGAGCACTAGGTAGGGAATAGGGTGCCAGTAGTGCACTAGGTAGGGAATAGGGTGCCAGTAGTGCACTAGGTAGGGAATAGGGTGCCAGTAGTGCACTAGGTAGGGAATAGGGTGCCAGTAGTGCACTAGGTAGGGAATAGGGTGCCAGTAGTGCACTAGGTAGGGAATAGGGTGCCAGTAGTGCACTAGGTAGGGAATAGGGTGCCAGTAGTGCACTAGGTAGGGAATAGGGTGCCAGTAGAGCACTAGGTAGGGAATAGGGTGCCAGTAGTGCACTAGGTAGGGAATAGGGTGCCAGTAGAGCACTAGGTAGGGAATAGGGTGCCAGTAGAGCACTAGGTAGGGAATAGGGTGCCAGTAGTGCACTAGGTAGGGAATAGGGTGCCAGTAGTGCACTAGGTAGGGAATAGGGTGCCAGTAGTGCACTAGGTAGGGAATAGGGTGCCAGTAGTGCACTAGGTAGGGAATAGGGTGCCAGTAGTGCACTAGGTAGGGAATAGGGTGCCAGTAGTGCACTAGGTAGGGAATAGGGTGCCAGTAGTGCACTAGGTAGGGAATAGGGTGCCAGTAGTGCACTAGGTAGGGAATAGGGTGCCAGTAGAGCACTAGGTAGGGAATAGGGTGCCAGTAGTGCACCATCTAGGGAATAGGGTGCCAGTAGTGCACTAGGTAGGGAATAGGGTGCCAGTAGTGCACCATCTAGGGAATAGGGTGCCAGTAGTGCACCATCTAGGGAATAGGGTGCCAGTAGTGCACCATCTAGGGAATAGGGTGCCAGTAGTGCACTAGGTAGGGAACAGGGTGCCAGTAGTGCACCATCTAGGGAATAGGGTGCCAGTAGTGCACCATCTAGGGAATAGGGTGCCAGTAGTGCACCATCTAGGGAACAGGGTGCCAGTAGTGCACCATCTAGGGAATAGGGTGCCAGTAGTGACGCAGTCCTAGTGTCTCCTGCCAGGTACCTTTCATCTCCTTCAGTTTGGTGAAGAGGCGTTCGAAGTTCTCCACGTCCGCGTCGCCAGCGGTCAGGTTAGCCAGCTCCTGAATGTCCAAGTCAAGCATCGGATCTACAAACAGAAAACACGTACTGACGCTCGGGTTCGATTCCCGCTGCCTCCTTCCCATAAAGAAAAACGCACGCATGACTATTGTAAGTCGCTTCGGATAAAAGCGTCGGCTAAATGATCCTTCTAATATGCTTCAGATTCTATACATTTAAATGGTTTAAAAATGGCCACTCGTCTTTATACTCAGACTCTATCATGGCGTATAATGTTTATAGTCTCAGATTGTGAAGAGTTGCCCCAAAAGGGTTTCTTTCAAATGGATTAATACATAACGTACTGTTAGACTGTAACAATGGTGCTAACCTCAAGCCTACGGAACCAGATGCTATGACAGAATCAGATCCCAGTCCACTTACCGACCCAGTCCACTTACCGACCGGGCCGACGGTCGACCAGCCACCGCCCGACCGGGCTGATATGGGCTTTTAGAGAGGCGTTTTGCTTCCTCTCCCCTAGCTATCTCCAGATGAATACACTAAGTCTCTCTGTTTAATAGTGTCTGTTATGATAAATGCACTAACTAAATCTCTCTGGATAATAGTGTCTGTTATGATAAATACACTAACTGTAAATCTCTCTGTTTAACAGTGTCTGTTATGATAAATACACTAACTGTAAATCACTCTGTTTAACCTGTAAGGGCTAGGGGGCAGTATTGACACGGCTGGATAAAAAAAACATACCCGATTTAATCTGGTTACCACTCCTACCCAGTAACTAGAATATGCATATACTTATTACATATGGATAGAAAACACCCTCAATTTTCTAAAACTGTTTGAATGGTGTCTGAGTATAACAGAACTCATTTGGCAGGCCAAAACCTGAGAGATTCCTTTACAGGAAGTGGATACCTGATGTGTTGTATTACCTTTAAACCTATGCCATTGAAAAACACAGGGGCTGAGGAATATTTTGGCACTTCCTATTGCTTCCACTAGATGTCACCAGCCTTTACAAAGTGTTTTGAGTCTTCTGGAGGGAGATCTGACCGAACAAGAGCCATGGAACGATGATGGCCCATTAGACACCTGGCGCGCGAGTTCATGTTGGGTACCCTCGTTCCAATACGTTATAAAAGAGAATGCATTCGTCCACCTTGAATATTATTCATGTTCTGGTTAAAAAAGGCCCTAATGATTTATGCTATACAACGTTTGACATGTTTGAACGAACGTAAATATATTTTTTCCCCTCGTTCATGACGAGAAGTCCGGCTGGCTTAGATCATGTGCTAACAAGACGGAGATTTTTGGACATAAATGATGAGCTTTTTTGAACAAAACTACATTCGTTATGGACCTGTGATACCTGGAAGTGACATCTGATGAAGAGAATCAAAGGTAATGGATTATTTACATAGTATTTTCGATTTTAGATCTCCCCAACATGACGTCTAGTCTGTATCGCAAAGCATATTTTTCTGGGCGCAGTGCTCAGATTATTGCAAAGTGTGATTTCCCAGTAAGGTTATTTTTAAATCTGGCAAGTTGATTGAGTTCAAGAGATGTAAATCTATAATTCTTTAAATGACAATATAATATTTTACCAATGTTTTCTAATTTTAATTATTTAATTTGTGGTGCTGACTTGACTGCCGGTTATTGGAGGGAAACGATTTCCTCAACATCAATGCCATAGTAAAACGCTGTTTTTGGATATAAATATGAACTTGATAGAACTAAAAATGCATGCATTGTCTAACATAATGTCCTAGGAGTGTCATCTGATGGAGATTGTAAAAGGTTAGTGCATCATTTTAGCTGGTTTTATGGTTTTGGTGACCATGTCTTTGAATTGACAAAACATTACACACAACTCTTGTAAATGTACTGTCCTAACATACTCTAAATTTATGCTTTCGCCGTAAAACCTTTTTGAAATCGTAAAACGTGGTTAGATTAAGGAGATGTTTATCTTTCAAAGGGTGTAAAATAGTTGTATGTTTGAAAAATTTGAATTTTGACATTTATTTGGATTCAAATTTGCCGCTCTTGAAATGCACCTGCTGTTGATGGAGTGCACCACGGGGGGGACGCTAGCGTCCCACCTAGCCCATAGAGGTTAACAGCGTCTGTTATGATAAATACACTAACTGTAAATCTCTCTGGATAATAGCGTCTATTTAAAACGTAACCAGTTCACTCACCTACTACGGTAGCAACCTGTGTCTCTCGGTGTTCAGGGTTGGGTTGAGTCCTATGGGGCTCCGCGCCGTCTACACCGCCCTCTACTGGCAGGCTGGAGGACTGACAACACAAAACAAGTCAGGACGCAGCACTGGGGTAAGTACCAACGCAAACCTGTGGTTCTATGTCATATAATAAAATATACAATTCATTCAAGTGGGAGATTGGTTTGTCAATCCTACAATATTCACACCACAATGACTATGGTGACATTTTTGCTAGAAATGTGTAGTTAATTGAAGTAGAAGGGCTTGATGATTAGTTGAATCAGGTGTGTTAGTTAGAACGGCTGGGGGTCCCAGAGGAGAGGTGTGGTTCACTGACCGGCGGCGGTGTGTCCTGCCTGGGTCGTGGGTTGTTATGTCTGGAGGCCACCAAGCTGCTCATAAGACCAAAGCCCCCACTGTGTTCTAGAGGAGGAGAAGAAGGACACAGAGAGACAGACAGAGAGAGAGACAGAGAGAGACAGACAGAGAGCGCGAGACAGAGAGCGCGAGACAGAGAGCGCGAGAGACAGAGAGCGCGAGAGACAGAGAGCGCGAGAGACAGAGAGCGCGAGAGACAGAGAGCGCGAGAGACAGAGAGCGCGAGAGACAGAGAGCGCGAGAGACAGAGAGCGAGAGACAGAGAGCGAGAGACAGAGAGCGAGAGACAGAGAGCGAGAGACAGAGAGCGCGAGACAGAGAGCGCGAGACAGAGAGCGCGAGACAGAGAGCGCGAGACAGAGAGCGCGAGACAGAGAGCGCGAGACAGAGAGCGCGAGACAGAGAGCGCGAGACAGAGAGCGCGAGAGACAGAGAGCGCGAGAGACAGAGCGCGCGAGAGACAGAGCGCGAGAGACAGAGAGCGAGAGACAGAGAGCGAGAGACAGAGAGCGAGAGACAGAGAGCGAGAGACAGAGAGCGAGAGACAGAGAGCGAGAGACAGAGAGCGCGAGAGACAGAGAGCGCGAGAGACAGAGAGCGCGAGAGACAGAGAGCGCGAGAGACAGAGAGCGCGAGAGACAGAGAGCGCGAGAGACAGAGAGCGCGAGAGACAGAGAGAGAGAGACAGAGAGAGAGAGACAGAGAGCGCGAGACAGAGAGCGAGAGACAGAGAGCGAGAGAGCGAGAGACAGAGAGCGAGAGACAGAGAGCGAGAGACAGAGAGCGAGAGACAGAGAGCGAGAGACAGAGAGCGAGAGACAGAGAGCGAGAGACAGAGAGCGAGAGACAGAGCGAATCAGACCAAAACTGTTTTGGTATATCAAAAATCAAACAAATCGCAGCACGTTCTTTTTGACTCATTCAGCAGGTTTTTACCTGATTCAAGTACAATATCAATACCAATACCAATACTACATATCAATACCAATACCAATATCAATATCAATTCCTAAAACTTAAAAATGATGCTGTTGTGGCTTCCTGTTGACATTTTGATAAAATGTCAAACGAATTTAACGTGTCCAAATCAATGTGCAGAAATAGTTTGTGATATTGAAAACAAACAAAAATGTACACACATATACAAAAGTATGTGGACACCCCTTCAAATTAGTGGATTTGGCTATTTCAGCCACACCTGTTGCTGACAGGTGTATAAAATCCAGCACACAGCCATGCAATCTCCATAGACAAACATTGGCAGTAGAATGGCCCGTACTGAAGAGCTCAGTGACTTTCAACCTGGCACCGTCATAGGATGCCACCTTTCCAACAAGTCAGTTCGTCAAATGTCTGCCCTACTAGAGCTGCCCCGGGTCAACTGTAAGGGCTGTTATTGTGAAGTGGAAACGTCTAGGAGCAACAACGGCTCAGCCAAGAAGAGGTAGGCCACACAAGCTCACAGAACGGGACTACCTAGTGCTGAAGTGCGTAGCACGTAAAAAATCATCTGTCCTCGGTTGCAACACTACTGAGTTCCAAACCGCCTCTGGAAGCAACGTCAGCACGAGAACGGTTCGTCGGGAGCTTCATGAAATGGGTTTCCACGGCCGAGCAGCCGCACACAAGCCTAAGATCACCATGCCCAATGCCAAGCGTCGGCTGTAAAGCTTGCCGCCGTTGGACTATGCAGCAATGGATCACCCTTCATCATCTGGCAGCCCGACGGACTAATCTGGGTTTGGCATCTATCTATCTATCTATCTATCTATCTATATATCTATATATATAAATCCACAAGCGCTCTTTAAATTCTTCCATCTGCAAACAGTTGGTTTGTATTTTCTAAGTAAATTGGAGGGAGTCCTGGTGAGATTAAGGCGAATACAACAGGTGTAGTAGACCTCACAGTGAAATGCCGAATACAACAGGTGTAGTAGACCTCACAGTGAAATGCCGAATACAACAGGTGTAGTAGACCTCACAGTGAAATGCCGAATACAACAGGTGTAGTAGACCTCTCAGTGAAATGCTGAATACAACAGGTGTAGTAGACCTCACAGTGAAATGCTGAATACAACAGGTGTAGTAGACCTCACAGTGAAATGCCGAATACAACAGGTGTAGGTAGACCTCACAGTGAAATGCCGAATACAACAGGTGTAGTAGACCTCTCAGTGAAATGCCGAATACAACAGGTGTAGTAGACCTCACAGTGAAATGCCGAATACAACAGGTGTAGTAGACCTCACAGTGAAATGCCGAATACAACAGGTGTAGTAGACCTCACAGTGAAATGCCGAATACAACAGGTGTAGTAGACCTCACAGTGAAATGCCGAATACAACAGGTGTAGTAGACCTCACAGTGAAATGCCGAATACAACAGGTGTAGTAGACCTCACAGTGAAATGCCGAATACAACAGGTGTAGTAGACCTCACAGTGAAATGCTGAATACAACAGGTGTAGTAGACCTCACAGTGAAATGCTGAATACAACAGGTGTAGTAGACCTCACAGTGAAATGCTGAATACAACAGGTGTGGTAGACCTCACAGTGAAATGCTGAATACAACAGGTGTAGTAGACCTCACAGTGAAATGCTGAATACAACAGGTGTAGTAGACCTCACAGTGAAATGCTGAATACAACAGGTGTAGTAGACCTCACAGTGAAATGCTGAATACAACAGGTGTAGTAGACCTCACAGTGAAATGCTGAATACAACAGGTGTGGTAGACCTCACAGTGAAATGCTGAATACAACAGGTGTAGTAGACCTCACAGTGAAATGCTGAATACAACTGGTGTAGTAGACCTTACAGTGAAATGCTGAATACAACAGGTGTAGGTAGACCTCACAGTGAAATGCTGAATACAACAGGTGTAGGTAGACCTCACAGTGAAATGCTGAATACAACAGGTGTAGTAGACCTCACAGTGAAATGCTGAATACAACAGGTGTAGTAGACCTCACAGTGAAATGCTGAATACAACAGATGTAGACCTCACAGTGAAATGCTGAATACAACAGGTGTAGTAGACCTTACAGTGAAATGCTGAATACAACAGGTGTAGTAGACCTCACAGTGAAATGCTGAATACAACAGGTGTAGTAGACCTCACAGTGAAATGCTGAATACAACAGGTGTAGTAGACCTCACAGTGAAATGCTGAATACAACAGGTGTAGTAGACCTTACAGTGAAATGCTGAATACAACAGGTGTAGTAGACCTCACAGTGAAATGCTGAATACAACAGGTGTAGTAGACCTCACAGTGAAATGCTGAATACAACAGGTGTAGTAGACCTCACAGTGAAATGCTGAATACAACAGGTGTAGTAGACCTCACAGTGAAATGCTGAATACAACAGGTGTAGTAGACCTCACAGTGAAATGCTGAATACAACAGGTGTAGTAGACCTCACAGTGAAATGCTGAATACAACAGGTGTAGTAGACCTCACAGTGAAATGCTGAATACAACAGGTGTAGTAGACCTCACAGTGAAATGCTGAATACAACAGGTGTAGTAGACCTCACAGTGAAATGCTGAATACAACAGGTGTAGTAGACCTCACAGTGAAATGCTGAATACAACAGGTGTAGTAGACCTCACAGTGAAATGCTGAATACAACAGGTGTAGTAGACCTCACAGTGAAATGCTGAATACAACAGGTGTAGTAGACCTCACAGTGAAATGCTGAATACAACAGGTGTAGTAGACCTCACAGTGAAATGCTGAATACAACAGGTGTAGTAGACCTCACAGTGAAATGCTGAATACAACAGGTGTAGTAGACCTCACAGTGAAATGCTGAATACAACAGGTGTAGTAGACCTCACAGTGAAATGCTGAATACAACAGGTGTAGTAGACCTCACAGTGAAATGCTGAATACAACAGGTGTAGTAGACCTCACAGTGAAATGCTGAATACAACAGGTGTAGTAGACCTTACAGTGAAATAGTAGAGCCCCTAACCAGTCTGAACGTCAGACCAGATTCTCCAGAGCGTCCGAACGTCAGACCAGATTCTCCAGAGCGTCCGAACGTCAGACCAGATTCTCCAGAGCGTCCGAACATCAGACCAGAGTCTCCAGAGCGTCTGAACAGTCTTAACGGTTGGACCAGAGTCTCCAGAGCGTCTGAACGTCAGACCAGAGTCTCCAGAGCGTCCGTACAGCAGTCTGAACGTTAGACTGATTATGTGTGTTGGAAATACACAGAGCTCAGATGTTCTGTCCATAGAGATGCAGTCGTTTTCTATTTCTGTGGTTCTCTCCCAGTCTTGAGGCAAAGCTTCAGATCACAGCTGAGGAGATCACACTAAGTCTGCATAGGAGCGACAGTTAGCTACACTAAACCACACCTGCTTGGGAAAGACTGATGCCAGCGGCCTGGCCGTTCTAGGGGTAATGATGCCGGGCCGGTCTAGGGGTAATGATGCCAGCGGCCTGGCCGGTCTAGGGGGTAATGATGCCAGCGGCCTGGCCGGTCTAGGGGGTAATGATGCCAGCGGCCTGGCCGTTCTAGGGGGTAATGATGCCAGCGGCCTGGCCGGTCTAGGGGTAATGATGCCAGCGGCCTGGCCGGTCTAGGGATAATGATGCCAGCGGCCTGGCCGGTCTAGGGGGTAATGATGCCAGCACCCTGGCCGGTCTAGGGGGTAATGATGCCAGCGGCCTGGCCGTTCTAGGGGTAATGATGCCGGTCTAGGGGTAATGATGCCAGCGGCCTGGCCGGTCTAGGGGTAATGATGCCAGCGGCCTGGCCGGTCTAGGGGTAATGATGCCAGCGGCCTGGCCGGTCTAGGGGTAATGATGCCAGCGGCCTGGCCGGTCTAGGGGTAATGATGCCGGTCTAGGGGTAATGATGCCAGCGGCCTGGCCGGTCTAGGGGTAATGATGCCAGCGGCCTGGCCGGTCTAGGGGTAATGATGCCAGCGGCCTGGCCGGTCTAGGGGTAATGATGCCAGCGGCCTGGCCGGTCTAGGGGTAATGATGCCGGTCTAGGGGTAATGATGCCAGCGGCCTGGCCGGTCTAGGGGTAATGATGCCAGCGGCCTGGCCGGTCTAGGGGTAATGATGCCAGCGGCCTGGCCGGTCTAGGGGTAATGATGCCAGCGGCCTGGCCGGTCTAGGGGTAATGATGCCGGTCTAGGGGTAATGATGCCAGCGGCCTGGCCGGTCTAGGGGTAATGATGCCAGCGGCCTGGCCGGTCTAGGGGTAATGATGCCAGCGGCCTGGCCGGTCTAGGGGTAATGATGCCAGCGGCCTGGCCGGTCTAGGGGTAATGATGCCAGCGGCCTGGCCGTTCTAGGGGTAATGATGCCGGTCTAGGGGTAATGATGTCAGCGGCCTGGCCGGTCTAGGGGTAATGATGCCAGCGGCCTGGCCGGTCTAGGGGTAATGATGCCAGCGGCCTGGCCGGTCTAGGGGTAATGATGCCAGCGGCCTGGCCGGTCTAGGGGTAATGATGCCAGCGGCCTGGCCGGTCTAGGGGTAATGATGCCGCGGCCTGGCCGGTCAGGGGTAATGATGCCAGCGGCCTGGCCGGTCTAGGGGTAATGATGCCAGCGGCCTGGCCGGTCTAGGGGTAATGATGCCAGCGGCCTGGCCGGTCTAGGGGTAATGATCCCGGTCTAGGGGTAATGATGCCAGCGGCCTGGCCGGTCTAGGGGTAATGATGCCAGCGGCCTGGCCGGTCTAGGGGGTGCCAGCGGCCGGCCGGCAGGGGTGATGCCAGCGGCCTGGCCGGTCTAGGGGGTAATGATGCCGCGGCCTGGCCGGTCTAGGGGTAATGATGCCGGCCGGCAGGGGGGCCGCGGCCTGGCCGGTCTAGGGGTAATGATGCCAGCGGCCTGGCCGGTCTAGGGGGTAATGATGCCAGCGGCCTGGCCGGTCTAGGGGGTAATGATGCCGCGGCCTGGCCGGTCTAGGGGGTAATGATGCCAGCGGCCTGGCCGGTCTAGGGGGTAATGATGCCAGCGCCCTGGCCGGTCTATAGGGTAATGTCTACCGTGTCGTCGCTGTTTTTTCATCCTTTGCACCCCAGTATCTCTACTTTTATTATTTATTTAACTTGGCAAGTCAGTTAAGAACAAATTCTTATTTACAATGACGGCCTACCAGGGAACAGTGGGGTTAACTGCCTTGTTCAGGGGGCAGAACAACAGATTTGTACCTTGTCAGCTCGGGGGGGGGATTCGATCTTGCAACCTTTCGGTTACTAGTCCAACGCTCTAACCTCTAGGCTACCCTGCCGCCCCTCCACTCTAACCACTAGGCTACCCTGCCACCCCTCCACTCTAACCACTAGGCTACCTGCCACCTCTACACTCTAACCACTAGGCTACCTACCACCTCTACACTCTAACCACTAGGCTACCTGCCACCTCTACACTCTAACCACTAGGCTACCTACCACCTCTACACTCTAACCACTAGACTACCTGCCACCTCTACACTCTAACCACTAGGCTACCTGCCGCCTCTACACTCTAACCACTAGACTACCTGCCACCTCTACACTCTAACCACTAGGCTACCTACCACCTCTACACTCTAACCACTAGGCTACCTGCCACCTCTACACTCTAACCACTAGGCTACCTGCCACCTCTACACTCTAACCACTAGGCTACCTGCCACCTCTACACTCTAACCACTAGGCTACCTACCACCTCTACACTCTAACCACTAGGCTACCTACTTGCACATTCATCTTCTGCACATCTATCACTCCAGTGTTTAATTGCTAAATTGTACTTATTTCACCATTTATTGCCTTAACTTACCTCATTTGCACTCCCAGTATATAGACTTTTTGTTTTCTTTTGTTCTACTGTATTATTGACTGTATGTTTGTTTTACTCCATGTGTAACTCTGTGTTGTTGTATGTTGTCGAACTGCTTTGCTTTATCTTGGCCAGGTCGCAGTTGTAAATGAGAACTTGTTCTCAACTAGCCTACCTGGTTAAATAAAGGACTTGTTCTCAACTAGCCTACCTGGTTCAATAAAGGACTTGTTCTCAACTAGCCTACCTGGTTAAATAAAGGACTTGTTCTCAACTAGCCTACCTGGTTAAATAAAGGACTTGTTCTCAACTGGCCTACCTGGTTAAATAAAGGACTTGTTCTCAACTAGCCTACCTGGTTAAATAAAGGACTTGTTCTCAACTAGCCTACCTGGTTAAATAAAGGACTTGTTCTCAACTAGCCTACCTGGTTAAATAAAGAACTTGTTCTCAACTAGCCTACCTGGTTAAATAAAGGACTTGTTCTCAACTAGCCTACCTGGTTAAATAAAGGTGAAAGGTTACAATTCAATCCCTACTGCCCACCTCCTCATCTGTTCAGTGTATGTATGCATGTATGTATGTAAACATGTTATACATATAGACAAACACATATAAAAATAAGATTGTGAAACCATCTCACCATCCTTCATCTCAACACTGGACCACACGTTAGCGTTGAGAGCCTGGACAATCCTCTTCACTCCTGTAGACTCTGGGAAGTCATCTGGCAGGAATTACAGAGACACAGACAGAGGATATGAGAGAGAGAGACAGAGAGACAGAGAGAGAGACAGAGAGAGAGAGACAGAGAGAGAGAATATGAGAGAGAGAGAGAGAGAGGGTAAACTAACAACCATTCAGACTGAGTCTGATCTGAAAACCTACAGCTGTGGCCTTCGACTGATTCATGTAGTGCCTTTTCCCACATTTTGTTACGTTACAGCCTTATTCTAAAATGTAAAAAAATAAATAACAAATATCCTCAATCTACACACACTACCCCATAATGACGTCACACTACCCCATAATGACGTCACACTACCCCATAATGACGTCACACTACCCCATAATGACGTCACACTACCCCATAATGACGTCACACTACCCCATAATGACGTCACACTACCCCATAATGACGTCACACTACCCCATAATGACGTCACACTACCCCATAATGACGTCACACTACCCCATAATGACGTCACACTACCCCATAATGACGTCACAATACAGGTTTTCAGAATTTTTGCACAGAAATACTGTATTTACATTAGTATTCAGACCTTTTGCTATGAGACTCGGAAATTGAGCTCAGGTGCATCCTGTTTCCATTGATCATCCTTGAGATGTTTCTACAACTTGATTGGAGTCCACCTGTGGTAAATTCAATTGATTGGACATGATTTGGAAAGGCGCACACTTGTCTATATAAGGTCCCACAGTTGACAGTGCATGTCAGAGCAAAAACCCAATCCATGAGGTCGAAGGAATCGTCAGTAGAGCTCCGAGACAGGATTGTGTCGAGGCACAGATCTGGGGAAGGGTACCAAAACATTTCTGCAGCATTGAAGGTCCCCAAGAACACAGTGGCCTCCATCGTTCTTAAATGGAAGAAGTTTGGAACCACCAAGACTCTTCCTAGAGCTGGCCACCCGGCCAAACTGAGCAATTGGGGTAGAAGGGCCTTGGTCATGGCGTTTGCCAAAAGGCACCTAAAGACTCTCAGAAACAAGTGTCACGTCTGGAGGAAACCCTACAGTGAAGCATGGTGGTGGCAGCATCATGCTGTGGAGATGTCTTTCTAGAGAAAAAGACAGACTCCCGTACAGACTCTGGAGAGAAGAAGGTCGAGGGCCGTGCGTCCTCCGCCAAGCCCCACTGCTTCTTGACACAATGCCCACTCAACCCGAAAGCCAGCCGCACCAATGTGTCGGAGGGAAACACTGTACACCTGGTGACCGTGTCAGCGTGCACTGCTCCCGGCTCGCCACAGGAGTCGCTAGTGCACGATGGGACAAGGACATCCCTGCCGGGACAAACCCTCCCCTAACCCAGACGACGCTGGGCCAATTGTGCGCCACCTCATGGGTCTCCTGGTCACGGCCGGCTGCGACACAGCCTGGATTCGAACCAGGATCTGTAGCGACACAGCTAGCACTGCGATGCAGTGCCTTTGACCGCTGCGCCAATCGGGAGGCAGTATCATGGGCAGGTCAGCCTCTTAATTCAAATGTTGTGGTCACAATTCAGAATGTTGCTGCTACTTGAAAAACAGCACACAAAAACGGTCTCTCTTACCTTCCTCATCTGGCAGGTCTTCAGGGCTGAGTTCCACCAACTCAAAGGCGTGTGCTAAACACCACTGATGTGCCTCATGTCTACTGACGCCTGTAGAAGAGATTGTTTTGTATAGTTCAATTTGGGAACAAGTCTCTCTCACACACACACACACACACACACACACAGGTTGTGTAACACTCACCGCTTTCACACACGCGGTCACAGACCAGGATGAGCACCTCCGGAGCTAAGTCTTCCACCACAGATATCCAGGGAGACAGCCGCTCCAAACCATCCTTCTGTCAGACCCCAGGGAGACAAGGGTTACCTGGGGTTTGTTCATTAGTCGCACACTGTTGCAAAACATTTCAGACTTTTTGCAAAGCTTTTTTTTGCAATGGAAAATGTTTTGCAACAAAAAAGGACAAATTTCCCGTTTTCGTTCCGTTTGATTCCGTTTGGTTTCTAGCCACCTGTGATTTACCAAAGCATAGACATACCCGGGTCTGTCTTTGGCTCTCTCAATATCTTTCCTACACTTGTTGTGTCCTCTCTTCTTGACTCCTTCTCAAAATGCACTGAAGGTCTGAGGGGACGGGGGTGGGACCTCAGTTGAGTAGGTAGGAGGCAAGGACACGAGGAAATCACAGATTGAGATGCAGCCTGCTGTACCCAACCCCACTGATATACAGTGCCTTCGGAAACTATTCAGACCCCTTCACTTTTTCCCACATTTTGTTACGTTACAGCCTGATTCTAAAATTGATCAAATCATTTTTAAATACAGCAATCTACACATACAATACCCCATAATCACAAAGCGAAAACAGGTTTAGAAATGTTTGCAAATATATATAAAAAACAGAAATACCTTATTTACTTATGTATTCAGACCCTTTGCTATGTTGAGGTCAAAGGAATTGTCCGTAGAGCTCCGAGACAGGACTGTTTTGAGGCACAAATCTGGGGAAGGGTACCAAAACAGTTCTGCAGCATTGAAGGTCCCCAAGAACACAGTGGCCGCCCGGCCAAACTAAGCATTTGGGGTAGAAGGGCCTTGGTCAGAGAGGTGACCAAGAACACAATGGTCACTCTGACAGAGCTCTAGAGTTACTCTGTGGAGATGGGAGAACCTTCCAGAAGGACAGCCATCTCTGCAGGACACCACCAATCAGGCCTTTATAGTAGAGTGGGCAGATGGAAGCTACTCCTCAGTAAAAAGACACATGACAGCCCACTTGGAGTTTGCCTAAAAACTCTCAAACCATGTGAAACAAGATTCACTGGTCTGATGAAACCAAGATTGAACTCTTTGGCCTGAATGCCATGCGTCACATCTGGAGGAAACCTGGCACCATCCCTACGGTGAAGCATGGTGGTGGCAGCATCATGCTGTGGGGATGTTTGTTAGTGGCAGGGACTAGGATCCTAGTCAAGATCGAGGGGAAAGATGAACGGAGCAAAGTACAGAGATCCTTGATGAAAACCTGCTCCAGAGCGCTCAGGACCTCAGACTGAGGCGAAGGTTCACCTTCCAAAAGGACAACGACCATAAACACACAGCCAAGACAAAGCAGGAGTGGCTTCAGGACAAGTCTCTGAATGTCCTTGAGTGGCCCAGCCAGAGCACTGACTTGAACCCGAACGAACATCTCTGGAGAGACCTGAAAATAGCTGTGCAGCAATGGTCCCCATCCAACCTGACAGAGCTTGAGAGGATCTGCAGAGAAGAATGGGAGAAACTCCCCAAATACAGGTGTGCCAAGCTTGTAGCGTCATACCCAAGAAGACGCGAGGCTGTAATCACTGCCAAAGGTGCTTCAACAAAGTACAGAGTAAAGGGTCTGAATACTTATGTAAATGTAATATTTCAGTATTTTTATTTTTTATACATTTGCAAAAATGTCTAAAAAACAGTTTTTGCGTTGTCATTATGGGTTACTGTGTGTAGTTTTGAGGGGGGGGGGGGGGGGCGACGACGATTGAATCAATTTTAGAATAAGGTTCGTAACATAACAAAAGGTGGAAAAAGGGGTCTGAATGCACACACACCACTTACCACTGTGCTGTCAAAGTAAGCAATGAAAGCCTGCATGGACTGGGCTATCTCTGAGGTCATCTGGTAGGTACTGGGCACCACACAGAGGCTGACGTCTGCAGTGTAATACTTGTTATTGATAGTCCATGGGTACCACACTACCGTATCCTCCTGCTTGGACGGCTCTGGCAACGATGTGGTGCCTAGAATCTCTGAAGAAAAAAAAACAACCCAGACATTTTTCAATGTTTCCCAGTCACACCAGCTGTAACGTTATTCCCATATTTAACTTCAGTCAGCAAGGTGGCTGGTAGTGCTCTAGTGCTGGCTGGCTACATCACTTAACAACTAGTTACAGTAGCTAAAATTCGCTCCACATTCACAACGTAAATAACGTTAATGAACAGCTTCTATGAACAGTAATACCCGTTTGTGTGTTCCTGTTTAGCCAGCCTGTTAGAGTGATCTTGCGATTTATTAAAGCTAGCTAACGTTAGCTAGTTAGGCCATTTTACTACCCTGCATCTACTTACGTTTTATCAAATCGTGTTCATTAAAGCCAATGTCACAGCTCGTAATGAGGACGGATGGGACAGTGGTCGCTGTGTCTTCGTGTTCTTCAGACGCGGACATATTTGAAGCGTTCCTTGCTGGGGAAAAAAAACGAATGACAAAACTAGTTAGCACAACAAACCTTCGCAGTCAGTATGACCTTTCAACTCAAAACGTTTTATCACTTCCGGTGCAAGACGCAAAAATCACAGTTGCCAATAGTTACGTCAGCCACAAAGTCAACGTTTGCTTATATCGTAAATATTCTTGAAAACTAAAATGAGCTTTTTGTTGTTGTCTTAATTTAATGTTAGGGTTAGGTATAAGGTTAGCAGTGTGGTTAATATTAGGGTTAGACTTAAAATAAGATTTAAAGAAGATAAATTGTAACAAAAAAAGAAGAAAGAAAAAAAAGGCGGGGTTTATGGCTTTGTGTCTGTGGTAACTAGGGACGACCAACAATCACCTTCCACCGCAGAATGAGAAAAATTATAGATTTTACTTCTGATTTATGTATTTTCTATTTAATAAAAGTGCACATTTCATGCGATTATTTATTCAAACATTATAAAGCAAAAAAAATGTTTTACCAAAACTACATATCTGGTATTCGCCCACTTAGTGAATGTAGCATGTCGTTGCCATAGTTACAGCGTTTCGTCTGGAGCCAGGCAGAGGGATTGTTGACATGGGAAGTTGTCAAGCTTTCCACAACAATAAATAGCTAGCCAGCTAGATAACAATGCCGCATGTCACATGCAACGGGACTTTGATCCTTTGAAAGTGTTTACAGAAACTTGCAAGTTTTTATAGAAACTGTCAAAGAAAAATGGCAGACATTCTCAAACACTCAGATGAGCTTGGAAACGTTTTAGTCCAGGTAACGACGTTAACGTTAGCTAGCTGTGTTGTTGTTTTCTTGCTAGCTAACTGGTTTAGTATTGTTTATATTTTGTATGAATTAACTAGTTATTTCTAGTTATCTAGCTAAAGTTAGGCTACACAATTGTCTTATGAAGAGTTTGTCTTGTTTTTTGGGATGTTGAAGGTGAATCAACAGTGACGGTATAGATTTTTCACGTTTTGTCTGGCAATTTGGTGTTCATCATCAGGTCCAGGATGATTTGAGACAGCTGAAGCGTAGTCTTGGCCGTATCACCTTCCAGGAGAAGGGAGAATCCGTGGACCTCCAGGCTTTGGACACTGCCATCCGCAGGACAGAGAGTGGGATCAGGGTTAGAACTAAACCTGTCTTCTGCACACATCTCAACACATCTTCATTATGCATAAGTGTAACAGTATAGCTTCCGTCCCTTTCTCTCCTCATCCCAACATGGGCTTCGAACCAGGGACCCTCTGCACACATCAACAACTGACACCCCACGAAGCATCGTTACCCATCGCGCCACAAAAACCCGCGGCCCTTGCAGAGCAAAGGGGGAACAACCACTTCAAGGTCTCAGAGCGAGTGACGTCACTGATTGAAACGCTATTAGCGCGCACCACCGCTAACCAACTAGCCATTTCACATCGGTTACAGAAGTCATCTAAAGACAAGGCTATATAACTTTGAAAGTTCATTAAACACACACACACACACACACACACACACACACACACACACACACACACACACATACAATACACTGAGCACTGATATCAACAGCGTTACAATATAACCCTAACCCGTCAACATTGGTTTCCAGAGGCGTGCAGAGCAGTTTCAGAAGACAGTCAATAGGCAGGTACTGATACTTCCCAGCATTGAAGACCTAGAGAAGAAGAAGGCAGATGTACAGATTCCCAAATGGTAAATGGTTTTCTCAGGACTACCTACCTACCTATATTATTATTATTATTATTATTATTATTTGAGTACAGCATGAGTCTGACCAGCAGTATGTCATACAGGAGGCCCCCTCTGGAGAGTATCCCACGCATGCATCATCAGAGAGGTCAGAGTGTGGGGGCTTCACCTGGGGAGAAGGTAAATACTATAGGCCTGGTCATTCACTTCTCACACCTGTCAATCTTCAGTGGGCTATAACATAGCACTACAGTCTATGGACTATAACATAGCACTACAGTCTATGGACTATAACATAGCACTACAGTCTATGGGCTATAACATAGCACTACAGTCTATGGGCTATAACATAGCACTACAGTCTATGGGCTATAACATAGCACTACAGTCTATGGGCTATAACATAGCACTACAGTCTATGGGCTATAACATAGCACTACAATCTATGGGCTATAACATAGCACTACAGTCTATGGACTATAACATAGCACTGCAGTCTATGGACTATAACATAGCACTACAGTCTATGGGCTATAACATAGCACTACAGTCTGTGGGCTATAACATAGCACTACAGTCTATGGACTATAACATAGCACTACAGTCTATGGACTATAACAGCACTACAGTCTATGGGCTATAACATAGCACTACAGTCTATGGACTATAACATAGCACTGCAGTCTATGGGCTATAACATAGCACTACAGTCTATGGGCTATAACATAGCACTGCAGTCTGTGGGCTATAACATAGCACTACAGTCTATGGGCTATAACATAGCACTGCAGTCTGTGGGCTATAACATAGCACTGCAGTCTATGGGCTATAACATAGCACTACAGTCTATGGGCTATAACATAGCACTACAGTCTATGGGCTATAACATAGCACTGCAGTCTATGGGCTATAACATAGCACTACAGTCTATGGGCTATAACATAGCACTGCAGTCTGTGGGCTATAATGCAGGTCATACTGCAGTCTGTGTGGCTATAATGCAGGTCATACAGCAGTCTGTGTGGCTATAATGCCGGTCATACAGCTCCGCAGCCCGTCTGGTGTTCAACCTTCCCAAGTTCTCTCACGTCACCCCGCTCCTCCGCTGTCTCCACTGGCTTCCTGTTGAAGCTCGCATCCGCTACAAGACCATGGTGCTTGCCTACGGAGCTGTTAGGGGAACGGCACCTCCATACCTTCAGGCTCTGATCAGGCCCTACACCCAAACAAGGGCACTCCGTTCATCCACCTCTGGCCTGCTCGCCTCCCTACCTCTGCGGAAGCACAGTTCCCACTCAGCCCAGTCA